>NC_090838.1:87386536-87689566 GCF_028021215.1 Eschrichtius robustus
AAGGAGGAGAACCGAATGTGGAGGGCTTATCAGGAGGGTCCAGGCAGGAAACAGAATCCCATTCAGTCACTCCAAGTGAAGAAACATTAATGAAGGGACTATTTGCAGAGGCAGAGGCAGGTCTAAGGCAGCCGAAAGGGGATTTCACCCCAGCACTGGCAATAGCAGGAAGTTGTCACCACCCCCAGACTTGAAGGGTGGAGGGAAATACTGCTACTGGAGCCTGTAAGAGCGAAGGCCGCTAGTCAGAGTAGGAGGTATTCCTAGAGAGACAAAGGGCAGGGAGGGAGCACAGAGCCAATACCCCAGTCTTCCTCCCCCTGCTGCCCTCTGACCTCTCGCCTCCCATTGGCTCAGCCTATTGGAAAGTCAGCCAACAAGAGAAATTGGGTCATGTTGTCCTTGGGGGTCAGCCTCCTGGGGCATGGAGCAGGGCAGGGCAGAGAACGGACCTGGGGGCAGGTGGATGGCCCAGAGTAACCAGCACAGAGATCTCTTGAAAAGTTTTCTTAAAGGCTCAGCATTTCTTTTTATGCCATCACCTCGTGTGAGGTATCTGTATACAACCACAGCAGACAGCTGGCGGTGGTCCACGCTCCAGGCAATGACACAGAAGTGGCTCCAGTGTATGGCCGTGGTGCATCTCTGGAGTAGCTGCCTGTAGATAAGTATGTCAGTAACATCCGAATTGCAGGCCACAGCGCTGCAGTAATTTTCAGGTTTAAATACTTAAAACATTTCAAGTTTTTCTCTCTTTGATTCTTCCCTAAAAGAGCAGCAAGGGAGTATTCCCTGAGAAGATGTTACAAGTGTGCTCTTCAAGCTAGGGAAATCGTTCGATTCAGCATCTAATGCATATTTATTAGGTTCCTTTGCTACTACCAAAAAAAAAAAAAAAAAAAAAAAAACGCCCAAAGTAAGTTCACCCTCCCACAGAAGCCCTTTGAGTTGCTATTGACTGAGATTTGACTGGAGATTTGACTGTCGGAGTGGTTTAGTCTTCTCCCTTGCCCAGTGCTGGGGGCCTGTCTGGGGGCCGTCTGGTAGTTCAGGGCCTCATCCTGTAATTGTTTCCTGTGCTTCCTAAGCAGCCCCTCACACAGCACAAGGAACCACACCGGGAAGAGAGGAAGGCCAACCAGCTCACCAGTCCCTGATCTGCTCAGGAAGCAGCCCCCGGAGAGGGGAAGTGGAAACCCGCACAGAAGTTTTGGGGACACGTGTTGCTCACGCTGTGTTTCCTAAAGTTGTGATGTTCCCTGAGGAGGAGGGGGAAACAGCTCGGAAAAAGCACGTCCCTGTGCTGCTTTGGATTTTAAAGCACAGCTAAGCGCCTGAGGCTTCTGAAAGGGGACGATAATTCTCTCTGCACGACCTCCTGGCCGCAGCTTCCGCCTTAAGCCTTGGGCTCACGCGCACGGTGTCCTCAGTGTCCCCGGGAGCCCAGCGCCGACCTGCTGTGCTTGTGAGAGATCTTGCAAGGAGTCTTAGCTTTGTCTTCAGACCGGAGGGGCTGAGGCACGAAATTCCACCTGGAGCTTCACTTCTTTGGCCTTATGGTTCGACTCCTGTTAAAATGCAAATAGCCTAGGAAGGAAAGCGCTCCAAGTCCTTTCAATTCTTTACCACAGGTCGGTCACTCTGCTGCCTAGAGAGGCTGGGCAGGAGTTTGCCACCCCTGATTTACGTTTTCCTGTAAGGTCTTTTTCTCATATTCTCTCCAGAACCCATTTCTAAAAGGGATGCAGACCCTGGATACTCTCGTGGTGGAGAAACCCCTCTAAATCTAAATGAAGGGAGAGATAGTGAAGGTCAGAAAATGCTCCAGGCTGGCTCTGTCCTCCTCACCAAGGTTTTAAAAAGAGTTGAATTATTCAGAGACAGTTTGCAAATATTCTGGTCTTATAATTAGGTATCCTAGCGAGGGGAAAGGTCAGAACATGCCTGACACTACGTGTATTACCTTGATTAGCACAGTCACAGACTTTACTTGGCTTTAAGGACAAAACATGGACAGACAAGCCATTGGAACTGCCACTAGTACAGTTTGGGGATTGGGTCCAGCAGAGTTCAGTGATTTGGGGCAGGAAAAAATATAGTGGTTTTATGACAAGATTTTGAGCCGAAGACTAGTTGTAGTTACATCATGGAAGTGCATTCTGTACCTGATGTGAAAACATGTTGTTTGTTAAATGGAAAATTCTAAAGCATCAAACATTTAGTAACTTTACTCCACCAATGCAAACCTGAGAGCATGACCTTGAAACTAAGTAATGAAATGAAAGGAGGGTAGACTATGTTGGATCCTGATCTACATCACTTGATAATTGAATCTGGCAAAGAAGTGAATTGGATTCTCTGAATTTTGGAGACAAGGCAAGATCAAATTATCCAGTGGACAGCATCCCTAACTGCCAGCATCATTGCCTATCTGACTTCCTCACTGAAGCTGGCATGCAGCTACTCCCAGGCACCTGAACCTAGAGATGGGTCAGCTTATTTATTTAGTGCTAGCATTTCTTGTTCTCTCATTCTCCATCCCCTCCGACTCTTGTCCTCCATAGATTTCTTTCTTTTTTTTGTAAAGAATGTTATTTTATTTTATTTATTTTATTTTTTTAATTCTTTTTTGGCCGCACCATGCAGCATGTGGGGTCTTAGTTCCCGGACCAGGGATCGAACCCGCACCCCCGGCATTGGAAGTGCAGAGTCTTAACCACTGGGCTGCCAGGGAAGTCCCCATAGATTTCATTTTAAAGCCCAGTAGCATGCTTGTATTGTGCACGTGCATAGGTGACTGATGGCAGGAAAGGAACAGGGCAGCTAATGTCCTCTAGTATGGGCTGTACGGGGTCTCTAAAGTCTTTGGCAAGACTCAAAAACAGCAGGATATCATCTTTCTGGAAAGGTGCTGTCAACTTTGTGGCTGAAGGGATGGTGTGCCTAGCTGCCCTGATCGATGTCCTTCCACCCTGGGAGACCAATGTTCTATTTCTGTGAATGAACCATTGTATTAACGCTGGCCCTGTAGGTTTGTTTCGCCACGGCTTCTCTGCTCTATCTGTGGTGTAGCTGAGTTGCCTCTGCAGGGATATGGAAGAATCACTGAGTGTACAGTGAACAGTTCCTTCCATAAAGCTACGTGCTGTGGAAACAGCCAGAAATGAATTCTTGCCAATAGTAGTAGCTGTTGGAAACAAGAGCAAAGTGAATGTGAGTATGCAAAGCCCTTTAGTAGCTGTAATGATTCTTTCAGGTAAACTCACAGATGTGTGAATGACTCGAATGGGGGGTGATACTTTCAAGCGATTTAAAAAGACAGTTTCTTAGGTGGCATTTTCAGTGTGTTAAAAATGAACACCGGCAGCCCTCTGTATCGCTTCCGTTCATTGCTGCTGCCCTTGCAGGGAAGGTCCTCACAGAGTGAGTGGTTTTCCTATATCAGATGAATTGGGAAGTGAGTGACAACTATGGGAAAAAAAAAAAAAAAAGAGCTCCCTGATGATTTCTGGCAACTGACTTCACAGATTTGTACATGTGAAACTGTAGAAAACAATCACATTGGTTAGCTTCTGGCTAGGATATTGAGAGAATCAGTATTTGGAATCTAGAGATAAAAGGGAGCTATTTAAATTATGTGATTATACTCATTTAGAATTTTGAAAAGAAATTTTAAATATATCTAGGCATAGGTTCTAATAAATGTCTGGTCTGTTGATGAAATCTAAAGGGGAGAAATGGCTTTCTGGAATCGATGTGGACATCTTTTGTAATAACAGGTTGTTACCGGTTTGGAGGTGATAAGACTGTCTGATGCCTCAGGGACCAATAGCACCTCCCTGGCTGATTGGTCTTTGATGTGAACACTGATGGTGTGAAGTAAGGTGGCTTTGGAAGTTCACTTTATGTACAGGTGAGGTATTTATGCAACAGCTGATTTAATTTGGCTTAGTCCAAATTCTCAAGATCCTAAATTCTATCAATAATGAGAATATACTGTACATGGAATCTTCCATCGAGGAACTGACTGTAGGAAACTGTGGTGTGGGCATCTCTTTGGAGTATTATGATGGAAAACACTGCTATTCATGTCACAGTTCTGGCCATTACATTTCCCTTATATTGTAAAAACTACATGCAAGGGTATCATGCTTGTGTTCCTGTCCGTGTACACACATAGCCTGACGGTTTCCCCTGCACTGCAGAAAGGCTAGTAAGGCCTAGACTCTCCTGGACAGATACGAGAGGATGTTAGAGATCATTTATTTTATCCGCTTATTTTGCACATGTAGAAACTGAAGCCCAGAAATGTTAATAGACTGCCCGAAGTCACACAGCCACCTGGACAGCACTCAGTCCCATTTCTCCTGTCCCCTGGTCCAGTCTCCTCCCTTTGAGGCCATTTCAGATGGGCAGGAGGTCATTCTGATTGCCCACGGGAAGGAGTGCTTAGGTTTCTCCTCTGGGTGAAGCCCAGGAACAGGCAGATGACATTCACCATCTACCAATGATGTTGGGCCATCCTCTTTGACGTATTGAGTACCTCGGTAAAAATAGAAATTCCATGAGAATAGAGGGTCCCCAGCAAAATTCAACTAGATGGGAACATCATAAACAAAAGGGTGGTGTTCATCTTACATTTTTGTCTGTGGCCACGTAGGCTACAAGCAACACAGGTCTGAAGACTTGATCATATCCCACCATCCTGCAAGAGACTTTAAGCCCTTAGTTCATCATTTCTTCCCTGAGGACCTAGCTCTAACTTTTCAGCTCCCAGGAAATAAAGCATACTCCCACTTCTTTTAGTGAACCTGAAAAGTATCACCAAACAGATACAAATGATAGATGGCTGCAAAATGCTCAGTTATATCAGGGCACCAGGGAAATGAGCTGCGGGTTTCAGGAGCCCAAACCATACTGAACATGAATCATGACCCAAGAGTAAGTGGTGTTCACACCACCTGAAGTTATTTAAATTTTTATTGTCAATTGCCTCATAAATTAGAGACTTGCTTAAGTGAAGGCCAGCAGATGAGCTCATAAAATATGCATCGAATACTTTATTGATGATATAGCTATAGCAGTGCAAAAAGATGGCATCAAAATGCATGTGAAAACAGTTTATATTGGCTTTGTATCATGGAGAAGAGGGGCACTTGATGGTCTGCAAAGATGAGAAGCTGGTGAATGATGTCACTGGGTGCTTTGATTGGGTTGGAGGACTAATTTCTTTGAGAAATCCAAAAATTAATAAGGGTCAAGAAAGGAAAAAAATGAAAAAAATCTGGGTGGGAAAACCCCCATTTTCTACAATATAGCAATTTGAAGAAAAAGGCCTATTTTGTTTACTTTTTGATTTAAGAGTAGATTCAGAAGCTTCTATGTTCATTCACTTCTTCAGCCCACTATCTGCAAAATACCATGAGCAGTTACACAGAGGAAACAAGAAATAGATGGCTGCCTATTTTAACCTTTTTTAAAAAGGCAGATGTATACAAATATAATTTTCACACCATAAAATTCGCCTATTTCAATTCAGTGATTTTTAGCAAAACTGACAGAGCTTCAACCACCACTACAATCCAGTTTCAGAACATTTCCATCACCCAGAAAAGATCCCTCATACCTATTTGGAGTCAGTCTCCATTTACACCTCAAGTCCCAGGTAACCACTAATCAATTTCTGTCTCTATAAATTTGTGTTTTCTGTAAGTTTCATATATAAATGGCTGAGTAATATTCCATTGCATTGATATACCACAATTTGTTTACCCATTTCCCCAGTCCACTGACGTTTGGATTATTTCCACCTTTCCATTACTGTGAATAATGCTGATACGAACATTCACATAAAAATGTTTGTGTGATAAAAATTTCTATTTCTCTTGGCTAGATGTCTAATAGTGATATTTCCAGGGCATACAGTAAGTTTATGTTTAATTTTTAAAGAAACTGCCAAAAGCTTTTCCAAAGTGTCAAAAATCAATTGACCATAAATGTAAGAATTTATTTCTGGACTCTGAATACTGTTCCACTGATCATATGACTATCCTTAATTCAGGACCACACTTTCTTAATTACTGAAGCTTTAGAGTAAGTTTTGAAATTAAGAAGACTAAGTCTGCCAAATTTGTTCTTTTTCAAAATTATTTTGGCTCTTCTGGGTCATTTACATTTATGTGTAAATTTTAAGATCAGCATCTCAATTTTGGCAAAAAAAAAATTACTGGGATTTTGTTTGAGTTATGTAGAATCTATAGATCAGTTTGGTAAAAATGATTATTTTAACAATATCAAGTTTTCTCGTCCATGAACGTGATATTCAACTTCTTAGATCTTTCATTTCTCTCAGCAGTGTTTTGTAGTTTTCAGTATGAGCTTTTCATTTATTTTTGATAAATTTATTCCCTGGTCTGTTCTTTTTGATGCTATAAATGGAATTCTTTTCTTAAGTTTATTTTCAGACTGTTCATTATTAGTACATAGAGATACAATTTTTTCTTTTTTGTATATTTATCTTGCATCATGACATCTTGCAAAACTTGTTAACTCTAGTAGTGTTTGTGTGCTTTCCCCAGGGTTTTCCACATATAGGATTATATCATTTATGAAGAAAGACAACTTTACCCATTCCTTTCCAGTCTGGATGCCTTTATTTTTTTCTTGCCTGATTGCACTGGCTAGAACATCAAGTACAATGTTAAGTAGAAGTTGCAAGAGTGCCTGGCCTTGTTTCTGATCTTAAGGGGAAACCATCCCATATTTCACCATTAAGTGTCATGCTTGCTGTAGGCTTTTCACAGCAGCTTTTCATCAAGTTGAGGAAGTCTCCTTCTATTCCTGGTTTGTTGAGAGTCTTTATCATGAAAGGCTGTTGGATTTTGTCAGATGCTCCTTCTTCATGCATTAAGATAATAATATGGTTTTATTCTTTACTATATTAATTTGGAGTATTACATTAATTGTGGATCCATAATTATGGATGTTAAATTAGCTGTGCATTCCTTGGATAACTCCTACTTGGTCATTGTGTATAATTCTTCTCATATGTTGCTGGATTTTTTGCTGATATTTTCTTAAGAGATTTTTGCATCTATATTCATGAGGAATATAGGACTGTAGTGTTCTTTTTCTTGTGATGTCTTTGCCTGTTTTGGTATTGGGGTAATACTTGGCCTTCCATTTTCTAATATAAGTGACCTTCCTAGTAATTTCTGGTTTCCTAGGGTTCCTCTTTTCAGTCCCTCAGCCAGAAATCCAGGGTTTTATGTCCCTAACTCAGTCGCGTGCTTCCACATATTGTGCTTGCCTTTGGGACCAAACAGAGGTTAGATACATAGAGAGAACAGTGGGGGTTCACCCACCCTGTTGTAGCAAGAATATTCCACTCCTGCAGAGTTTTGGCTCCTCCAGGCTCGTATTGCCAACACTGCTGCCACTGTACAGAATTGCTTAGGGACTGAGGTCTGAGTGTGGAGGGAGAAAGGGGAGAAGGATTTCTGTATTCTCTCCAAGGGTTAGGAGTTCCTTTTTCCATTCCTCAAGCCAGAACTAGAGGGCTTCTTTTAGAGCTCTGTCTATACCCTGGCATCCACTTCTGTGTTCTCGGCTGTCTTGAGGTCAGACCAGGGAATACCAGAGGAAAGAAATGGTAAACACCCTACCAATTTGGTGGTACTTTGAATTCTTGTCTTCTTTTCCAACCCATTTGCTACCAATTGCTTTTCAGAATTCTTAAATAGATTTTACCTAGAAACCCAAACACTATATGTCTGTTTTTTATTTTGTTTTCTAGTAATTCATTTTCAATTTATTTTAAAAGATCGTTGGTCCTCAAATTGATTGGAAATCAAAAATAATGACTTTTCTGGATGATGGAATGATCAGTCATCAAGCATAGAAAATAGGACTTTAGATAGAATTGGACTTTACAGATCAAAAATGAAGCTACCAGTTTCTTCCTGTAGTGGACACAACAATCACATTCACTCAAAGCCTTGATTCATGTGGTAGCATTTGGAAATAACAGAGCAGTACTTTCCTTTGTTTTTTTCTGAAATTGCCTGGGGGTAAAATCTTCCCAGAGAGATTGTAACTGAGCTGGGCTTTGAAGGGGTTATCTGGAACAGGAAGGCCCTTGCTCAGTTTTAAATATCTTTTTTTCTCTGTTCTTCAGACTGGATGATTTCTGTTCATTTGTCTTCAGGTCTCTTTCCTCCATCGTATCAGTTCTGCTATTTAGCCCTTCCAGATATTGTTGGGTTTTTTTTTACTTCTAAAATTTCCATTTGGTTATTTTTTTATAGTTCCTTTTTCTCTGCTGAAAACAACTACCTTACTGTTCATTTCAAGAGTATTTACCTTTACCTCATGTACCATGATTATAACTGCTGATTTGCAGCTTAATCTGATTATTCCAACACCTGAGCCATCTAAATACTGTGATCTGTTGATTTCCTTTTACCTTGAGAATTGGTCATGTTTGCTTGTTTTTTTTGTATGTTGCATTTTGGATCGTGTATGCATATATTGAATATTATAGTTTAAAACTCTGGATCCTGTTTAAATTCTCTGGAAAAGGCTGCCTTTTTTTGTTTTGTTTTAACAAAGCTTGATTAGATTTAGACTGTAAATTCTGCCTCATTTTCTATGTGCAGTGTTTCCCATATCAGTTCAGTTTTAAAAGCCTGTTCCCAACAGCATAGAACAGAAAGCACTCCAGAGTGAGTATACAGTATATGCATGTCCTGTAATTCCTCAACAGTGTGGTTCTAAGTAAAGAATCACACGCTATCCTGTATCTGTGACTTTCACTGTATGCACTTACTTTTTCTATCAACTATTAATGGTTTTTTTTTTTAGCAACAGAAAATTCAAGGAACTCCAACAAAGAAAAACAAATCCAAAAAATTAGATCCACTCAAAGGCCAGAAGGTTATTGCAAGATGTGATGAAAATGGCTTTTATTTTCCAGGTAGGTATTTTATTTTGTAAGATTCCTTTGTTACCTTATATGATATTGGGAACCAGAAGTTCTCAAACTATGCTTTCCCTAGCACACTGACACTTCATGAGCTATGCTGAGGTATTCCACTTCTAAAATGAAATGATGAAGTTTCTCCCCATATTTGTGGGGAAGTAACAGCCAGAAAAACTTACTTTAATCTTTCATTTGTTTAGTAAAGTTTTCCTACATACCTACTATGTTCCACGTATGTAATATCCCTAAGGTGCTGGTCTAGCATAGTGAGCAGACCCCAGAAGAAAATCCTTGTTTTCATGAAGCTTACATGCAAGTAGAGGAGACAGACAAGCAACCAAATAAGTAAAATACGTAGTGCGTCAGATACAGGGCTATGAAGGGAAATGAAGCCACAAAGAGGGTTGAGCGTGTCAAAGGTGAAGCTCGCGATTCTAGATATGGTGGTCAAGGAAGAGCTTCCAGGGAAGGCAACATATTAATAAGGACTTTAAAAAGGAGCCATGAGATTATCTCAGGGAGAGTTCTAAACACAGGGAACAGCAGTACGAAGTCCTGAGGATGGAGTGCCCATGACACCCTCTTCCTTGAAGGAAGAGGCCAGTGTGACTGGACCTGAGAGGTTTGCCCAAGACTTTCTGGGGCATGTGATCCTGAAGGAATCAACCAGACGAAGTTAAGCAAGAGCTTCATGAATAATGAAAATGATATGTGTGAAGATCTAGAGGTGAAGAAAAACATTTTATGCTTGGAGAAATAAAATAGATTATGGCTGGAACCTAGAATGCAAAGGAAGGGTAGAAAGTAAGAAAGCTCTTCGGAGAGGTAAGTGTACAGCTGTTCATAAAGGGTTATGTTAAGAAGTTTGAACTTTATTGGGGAGTCACATTTAAAGCAGGAAGAAACACAGTCACACTTGAAGTTTTAAAAAGATCCCTCCCAGCGCTGTGTGAAGAGTATATACGGAGTGGATTAGGATGTCACTCGGGTCCCTGGCTTGGGTCATAAGGTAAAGGATGGTACCTATAGGAGATGGTGGTATGGACAGGAAGATAACGAGGTGTGTCTGGGACGTGACAAATTGTAGGTGCACCAAAAGACGCTAAAGTTGTCAGAGAAGCAATTGGAGATAATGGGTCCAGAGTCTGGAGGAGGAAATCTGTCGGGAGATGGAGATTTTTGACGCGTCAGCACAAAAGTCGTCATTGAAATCATGGTAAAGGCCTATTGGAAAGAGAGCTTAGAGAAAGAACCCTGAGGAAGAGCTGTCAAGCAGAAAGACTGTACCTCAAACTATAGCTGATCTTAACATAGGCATTATCTGCCAATCACCAGTTAAGTAATTCTTTATTAAACTCAATCTGCTTCTTAAGTGAGAAAAGTACTTCATCAGGAGTTTGGGTTTCCAGCAGGCATATGTGTAGAACTTATAACTAGGATATTTTATTTGAAATTTGGTAAATGTGCTTTGAAGTTGACTGGATAAGAGAAAAATGGATCCGGGCATTTGAGATGAGCTCCTAGGCTGAGGCATGAAACTCTTCTTTGCAAGAGCAGGGCCTGAGAACCTCCTGTTTCTCTGGGGCTTAGGTTTGCTGAGAGGTGATCATAGGAGGCCACCCCTGCTTGGTTTTCTGAATCTGAGCCACGGAGCAGGATCCAAGGCTAATTTAGCAGTTGAATGAAAACGCTGAAAAAGACAGGATTCCAAATGGCTGGACTAGGGCTTCAGGTCAGTTTGCCGGCCAGGGTCCCAGACAAAAATAATATCGCTCAAACGTTTCCCCCAACCATCCCTGTGTGATAAGGAAATGCAGAAGACCTACCGCTGCTGATCTGGGGGAGTAGAGGAAACAGGTAACACATAGCCACATGCAATACCTAAGACCATGCCAGCAATGATTATTGCCCTGGTTGTTTTTAAATATGCAGCTAGAAGCAGAGAGCACACAGTCCTAATACCTCCATGGGATTTGGCCATTTGGGAATTTTTAATCTGTGGCTCGGATAAGTCATTTGAAAGGTAATAAATATTTGAAGGGAATCCCCTGGCAGTCAGGTGGTAAGTCAGTCGGCACGTTCACTGCCAGGGCCCGGGTTCAGTCAGTCCCTGCCTGGTCAGGGAACTAAGATCCTGCAAGCCGCGTAGTGCGGCCAGAAAAAACAAAAAAGGTAATAACATAATAAACACTTGAATTTAGTCATATAATCAGTTATTTTGATTAGTGGCTAGTTAGTAAATATTGACTCAGCTGAATTAAATGATGATGCGACGGTTACGGAGGGACTTAGTTTCTGTTTCGCTCCCCACAGCCCCCTTTACACTCCCCTCCCCCCGACAAAGTCAATGTATCTTTTCTTTAACTGGGGACTTCAACTCTATTTTACCCTCATAGAGTTATTTTTTCATAAAAAACATAATTTTAAACTTCCAGAAAATTTGCAAGAATAATAGAGAACTCCTGTATACTTTTACCCAGATTTACCAATTTTTAACATTTTGTCACATTTATTTTACCAATCTATTATTTTATTTTTCCATTCTCTCTCTCTCTGTCTCCTTCCCTCTACCATAAGACACACATTATTTTTTCCTGAACTATTTGAGATTAGGTAACATCATGCCCCTTTGGCCCCTTAATACATGTATTTCTCAAGAACAAGGGTATTCTCTTAATGTTACCACAGTCAAGTCATTAAATTCAGTAAAGTTAATATTATATAGTTTTATCTATATATTTCAATTTGGTTAATTGTCCCAAGAATAGCCCTTACAGCATTTTTTTCCCTCTAGTATAGGTCCGAATTCAGAATTGTTATTGCATTTCGTTATTTCTCTTTAGTCTTCTTTAATCTAGAATCATTCTCTAGCCTTTTCCATCATCTTTCATGATACTGACATTATTTAACAGTAAGGCCAATTATGTTGTGGAATGTTCCTCAATTTGGGTTACATTAGATTCAGGTTATGTGTTTCCAGCCAAAATGTTATGTGATATCATTGATGCCACATCCCTCTCAGGGCAACCCATCCAAAGGCACATGATATCCACGTGCCCTCATTAGTGATGTTCGTTTAGATCACCTGGTCACTGCAGGTTACTATTTTTACCCCTTACAAAAAAGAAGGCCAAATAGAGTTTTGTGGAGCACAGGCATGATATTCACTGATGACTCCTTTTCTGATAACTTTTGTTCAAAACCTCCTAAATGTTTTTAATGAAAAATAGCTTTAAAATGTACCTGAGCAGAAGCGGCTTTGGAGCAATGGGATCAGAGCATCCATTGCTCAAGGCCGGGTCTGCACTGGAGCAGAGCTGGCCCAGTTGTTGCTGCCGTCCTTGGGAATCAGGGCAGGGATTTCCGTATGGCTAACTGTATTCAGGGGTCAGTGTGGATTCACTAGTTGAGGAAGGATTGCGTTGTGCAGAACAGACGGGACAAGCTGATAGCCTGGCTTATTAGGATGCTGAAAGGCAAGGAGGCAGACACACTTCAGAACCTTATTTTAAATCGTTATTTGTAGGAATTGGGTCATCCTTCCCATTGTTCAGCAAGAAGCAGCATTTTATCTCAGGAAATTCACAGTGATGAAAAGTCTGGGTTGCAAGATTTCTGCATTATGTCGTTGGAACAAGTTATAATGGAAGAAAAAGGCTGGGGCAGGGGAGGACTGAATACTTTCTCAGGGGTCATGATTTAGGGTCAGACAATCCTAAGTTTTTATTTATTCGAAGTCTGCTTCTTGCCTCTACCAGCCATGTGACTGGAATCACTGAAGTTCTCTGAGCCTGTTTCCTTATCTTTCCAAATGAGATTTAAAACAATTAAACCCCCCATAAGATCATGGTGTAGGTTAAATATGATAATGTACAGCATCTTGAAATTGGAAAGTGTTCATTACCTGTAGAGTTTTTCTATTATCTCCTCTTGGGAGATATAAACAACTCACCTGGGGTCCTCACCTGGGGGTAGAGGGAGCTGCTTGCAGTTTAAAAACTTTAACAACAGCCTTAAAACTTTAAGAGCAATTTGAAAAGGCAAAAACCAGCACAGTGGGCTATAAAGGAAACCTCTGAGACTAAAGAAGAAGAGAATGTGATGACTAGATATGTAGGCTGGCATTCAGTGGAGGGGGGCAGGTGGAGGGGACGCTTCTGGTAGAGCAGAACTGATGCCATTTTCAGGAAATGGGATTCGAGCCGGGCTATGAATATCAGAAGGTTCTTATAGCCAGAGGTTAAAAAAAAATCCACTCTCCAGCCTGAGAAATTCCTGTTTGGAGTGAAGATTGAAAACCATTCCTGCTTCTTTCACCAAATGGACTCACCCATGCTGTCTGCCTAGACTGTTTCTTTACTCCTCTGACCTCTGGGCATAGGCAGTGTTTTTGCTGAGGGTCTCAACTAAGGTGTGCCCCCTTTTCCCCCGTACCTGGGTACAGGAGAGCCCCCTGGCTGAGGTGGGGAGGCCGACTCATACCCAGGAAGATGACGGAGTAGAGATGCTTCTTTCTGCCTGCTGGTCCAACCTCCAGAGCCCAGTCCCCTAACATGGTCCCAGGAGACGTTTCAGAGCAGTAAACAAGGTCTCAACTCTCTGAGGCTGAGGGCAAAGAGAAACTGCAGTGTAAGGGCAGCCAAAAATTGGAAGCTGATCTTGAATCAGGGCCTAGCAATGGTAGCAACTCCTTAATGAGGTGGAGAAGGGGTAAGTGCAGAGGCTGAGCCATGACCGAACAGGCCAGCAGCTCTGGGCCCTCCCGCCTTGGAGGACAGCCAGGTGTCAACACCATGAGGCTGGTTCTAGAGTTAGATTGGAAGAAACTACAGTAATTTCTGGAGGCGAACAAAGGTCCACATCTGCAGAGACTGGAACATAAAAGAGCCAGTAGTCTAAATGCCCATCGACAGACGAATGGATAAAGAAGATGTGGTACATGTATACAATGGAATATTACTCAGCCATAAAAAGGAACGAAATTGGGTCATTTGTAGAGACGTGGATGGATCTAGAGACTGTCATACAGAGTGAAGTAAGTCAGAGAGAGAAAAACATCGTATATTAACGCATATATGTGGAAACTAGAAAAATGGTACAGATGAACGGGTTTGCAGGGCAGAAATAGAGACACAGATGTAGAGAACAAACGTATGGACACCAAGGGGTGAAGTGGGCAGGGGGGGTGGTCGTGGTGGGATGAATTGGGAGATTGGGATTAACGTGTATACACTGAAGTGTATGAAATGGATGACTAATAAGAACCTGCTGTATAAAAAAATAAATAAAATAAAATTCAAAAAAAAAGAATACAAGGCACTAAGTGAGCTATTTTGCTTGTTATCAGAATAAAAGATGAGGAAAGAGTTTAAAAAAAAAAAAAAAGAGCTGGTAGTAACATACCAAAATCTAGGTCTAACGATCTCGAGCAGGGGTCAGCAGTCTTTTTCTATAAAAGGCAGCCGATACATGGCCTAGACGCCGCAGGCCATACAGTCGCACAGCTACTCAACTGAGGCAGTTACCTGAAAAACTGCATCCCAGGTTTAAGACTGGATTCTGCAAAGTCCCAAAGGCTAAGAATTTGTGGAGGGTCCCACTGGCCAACAAGGTCATCTTGGCAGCCCATACCTTTACCCCTGCCTGGGGCAGGGCCGGGGTCGGGGTAGGTTGGGATGGGCTTGTATGCTGGGGATGCTAGGATTCTCTTCAACTCAGAGGGGTTCTTCTTTGTTTTCATAGTAGGAATTCCTTCTAAAAAGTAGTGTTAGTTTTCCTAATTAAAAAGGTAGAGTCAGTTTATGGTAGAAAATGTGTGAACCATGTGTAAAGAATATTTCAGAAACCAAACCGAACATTTAGTCCAATAAGAAAACAGACAGTGTAAAGCTGGTTTTCGTGTATGTGTGGTGTTTTTTTAAAAAAATAAGTTTTCCCTTTCTTTGGCCGTTTAAAACAAGACACCTGGACTTGAGATGAAAATCAGCAGCCGTTTCCTTGCCACCTGAAAGCACATAGGACTTTGCCAACGCCAGTGTGTGAGCTGGGGCGAGGATGCCGGGCACGCACGCTGTGGGAGCCCAGTGGGGACGAGCACATTTCTGTCTCAAACTAGGGGGTCCAAGTGCAGCTGTTACTGCCGGGGAAGTCAAAACGTGCCCCCAGTGTTTATAATCCCTTTTAAATGGGAAAATATAATAAATTTCAACTAGGATAAATGACAAAATATGTGAACCTTAACACCAATATTTTCTTTTCCTGTTATAATAATCGCTGCACGTAACTAAAAGACAAGAAAACTTCTTGCTTCTTTTTTTCTTCCTTTTTTAGGGACACTGTGGGGTGTGTAATATTAGATGAAAAGCTGAGGATGAAAATATGAAATTCATATTTCCTTTCACTTTCACAATTTAGCAATGATTTTCCTTTTTTAAATTTTTATTGGAGTATAGTTGATTTACAATGTTGTGTTAGTTTCAGGTGTACAGCAAAGTGAATCAGTTATACATATACCTACATCCACTCTTTTTTAGATTCTATTCCCATATAGGTCATTACAGAGTATTGAGTAGTGTTTCCTGTGCTGGACAGTAGGTCATTATTAGTTATTTATTTTGTATACAGTAGTGTGTATACTAACAACGATTTTCTGCCTCCAAGTATTATAGAAGGAAATACGACTAAAGTAAATAAGGAAATCAGACGGTAGGAAGTGTCCAGGGAAAGGATATTTCTAGGAACAGTGTTCACAGCAGGATGGCTGCTGGTAATGCTGGTTGAACAAGTTTCCACGCATTCTCTTAGCTTCCTGGCTCAGCTCTAGAGCAGAGCACGGAACTGCACTCTGAGTTGGTCAACCCCAGCAGGCATCATAGAGTATCCAGTGTTATCTGGTGGAGAAACCAAGGGGCACACTGATGTAAGCAGGCAAAATGCTGTAACTTAGCTTGACCAACAGGATGGGGCAAGCCTAAGGGAATAGGCATTGCCTTTCTGTTTTATTTTAAATGTGATTCCTTACAGGGGTTGTGAAGAAGTGTGTGAGCCCCACCCACGCGCTTGTGGGCTTCAGGTACGGAGACACCAAGGTCGTGCCCATCTCGTTCATCACACCTGTGGGGGGCGCCATGCCCTGCCCACTGCTCCAGGTACCTGCTCCAGCCATCTGTTCCTGGGCCCCTTTTCACCGTTCCTAGAGCTCTGGATAACAGTGACCCCTCTTCCTATGACCCCTTGCCTAGCAATTTCTTTGCTCCTGACCCTGATCTGCTAACGCCCTGTTAAGTAGCTCAGGACTGCACAGACCTGCTTGCATTGCCCCTGAGGCTCTTGTTGCTTTACAGACAATAGATGGTCGTGGGGCGGGAGTTGCTGTAACTGCTGGTGCTCTTGAAGCTTTCACTGCAGAAGATTATACTAAAACAGATTTAATAACAAAGGCAGAGGTAGCCCTTTCCTTGACGTTGTAGTCAGTTGATGCCAGACCTTGATGCCATAATGCAGTTACCCCTGAACATGCATTCCAGGGGTGAGCCGGGCTGATGTGTTCTCATCTGCTTATAAATTCATCAGAGCTGTGCCGTGTCTGGCACATCCTCCTGTGCTATCCTCATCCCCGCACCAAGGCGAGAATGTAGAGAGAAAACCCCCCCGAAAGCTGCACTGCTGCTGTTTCTTGGATAGTGTGAGCCAGGAGGAAGAGTGCTGAGGAGTGCTCATAGGATTCACATTGGTTGTCTGTTCCCACCTCCCCTGGGCAGACTCAGAGGGCACATCAGTGCACTTTCCCCCTGACCGTGCATCCTCTCCATCTGACGGATGCCCTGCAGCCTTGTATGCCCCTTCACAAGACTTTCTTTCTGCTGGAAGTTATCTCTTGTGACTTTTTCCCATGGATTCCAGGTGTGAGCTTTGGAACCACATTAAACAAATCTGCTCCTTTCCTCTGTCCCTGATAACCCTTCAGACACAGGAGGGCACCGTCCATTCTCTCCCTGGTCCTCATGTGAAACATTACAGCTTCCTTCACCCAGTCTTTGCAAGATATGGTTTCCAGACCCTTCACCATCTTGCTGGCTGTCCCTGAGACCCTTGCCAGGGGAAGCCCTGCTAAAATGCGGCTTCCCCAAACTGGTCACAAAATTCCAGCTATGGCCCAATGAGCCCAGAGAATTTTGGAACTAGCGACTCTTTCCAACTGAGAAAAAAAAAATATGTATTTGAATTCTAGCATCAGTACTTGCTAGTCATCTTGGGGTGTTTTAAAACAAGCTTATATGAATCTTGTCACTAAGATGGATAAGCAAAATATTTGCCGTGAAAGATGTTCTCATCTACAGGTTGGAGATTATGTGTTTGCCAAAATTGTGATACCCCGAGGATTTGACTTCTATGTCCCCGCCATTGTCATAGCAGTTCCAAATCAAGATGTGGCTGAAGATAAAGTCTACACAGTTTTAAAATGTAACAACCGGAGAGTAAGTAGACTTTCACTTAGAAAAGAACATTCTCGCTAGGCAGAAAGTGGCTTCCTTTTACCCCTGCCTTTCTTGCAGGCAATGCCTGGCTCTCTCCTGGCACCGCCAGACGTCTCGGAAGAGCCATCTCCCTGGCTGTTTCTATTCCCCCTGCACATCCACCCCCTGTGCTTAGAGTTCTGCCCGCTGTGCAACACAAAATCCGCCTTTGCTAAGGTCGCCGTGGCCTCCTAACTCCTCTGTCAGATGGTCTTTGGGGCTCTGGTTCCACGTTTGGGGTCTGGGGAGGCTCGCTCCAATTCTGGCTTCGTCAGCGGCCTCCCCAGGCTCTTACAGCCCCACTCTCTCTCTCCCTCTGTATTTTTCCTAAAAGTTTTAGAAAAAAATCATTATCAGTTTACAAATCTGATGATGTCACTTGCCTACCTGATGTGCCCCCTGTCCCCTCACCCCTCTACACGCACGCACACACACACACACTTCTCAGCAACCTCAAGGAAAAGGCCAGCCCGACCCCTGCCCGGCCCCCCGCCTGCCCTGTGAGCTTGGCTACCAGCCCTATGGAAGGCTCACTGCTTCACGAACACAGTGGGCTTTCCCAAGCCGCTGGGTTTTAACCCTTCCTGGACCGCCCTCCCCATCTTCTTACCATAAAATCTCCTGTCACCCGAAGATGCCGCCTGATTTCTGCTGAGGCCCTCAGGTTCCCCTGCACACTGTCCTGCCTTCCTCCCGCCCCGGCTCCCTCACCAATCTCCCAACTCCTTAAAGGCAGGGACCGGGTCCTATCCATCTTTGCATCCCTGGTACTGCTGCTGATGAAGAGCAAGTTCTCACAATTGATTTATAAGGTACTTGAATGAATGATGTTTTCTAATGGAAATAACATTGTTTTGATGGCCCACTTAATACGCCTGGAAAATGGATTGGCATGCGA
The DNA here is from genome assembly GCF_028021215.1 of Eschrichtius robustus. Lineage (NCBI taxonomy): Eukaryota > Metazoa > Chordata > Mammalia > Artiodactyla > Eschrichtiidae > Eschrichtius > Eschrichtius robustus. The sequence goes on from NC_090838.1 coordinate 87,404,931, forward strand.
AAAGCAGCAAACGAAAGAGTCGTGCTAACTTATTCAGCACTTACTATGTGGCACAGGTACTAACCCAGGTGCTTCACACATAGTGAACAGCTGGCTGCTCAGAACACTGTGAGGTAGGTACTCTTATCCCCATTTTCAGATAAGGAACCTGAAGCAGAGAGGTGAAGTCACACCCAGGGTGAGCGGGTGTTACAGGCATTTGAACCCAGGCAGTCTGGTTCCGTGGCCTGCACTCTAAATGTCTATGCCCAACTGCCTAGTAAACAGAACAAAAATATCTAATCAATTCTTTTTTTTTTTAACATCTTTATTGAAGTATAATTGCTTTACATTGTTGTGTTAGTTTCTGCTGTATAGCAAAGTGAATCTCTAATCGATTCTTGACTGTAGCATGGGGTATGTCCATCAGGGAAGGGGTCATGGTGAATGAATTTTAGGATGAAGGGATGAAATGTAGGATGGATGAGTGAAGGCCCTCAGAGCCAGTGGCCCCAGGAACACTGTATCCCATCCGACAGAACAAGAGGGAGAAAGGGCATCTTCTCATCAACCCAGGAAAAACCATGAGAGATAATGGACTTTCCTGGAGCTGTTTGGATGACATTGAAGGAGCCTGGAAGGGCAGTGGGTGGGAAGCATAGGTGGCCCTGCTCTGGGGACATCTACCAGGCAAGAGAGGAGAAAGCAGATCAAGGAACATTTGAAGAGATGCCCATGGGTGGGTCCCAGGTGTGGGGAGAGATGAAGCTGGTGACCCAGGATCCCTGGGGAAGAGCCTCAGAGCCCAGGAAGGACTCTGGAGGTTACACCCCTTGGCAGTGGGGCCCTGGACTAGACAGCATGGCCTTGGGGATGGACGCTGAAGACAGTTCTGATGGAAATTCTGGGAGACCCAGGGGCTGACAGTGGGACATACAGCATGGGGTGGTGCTGATAGTTTATAAGTACAGGAAAGAGATGGCCAAGGCTGGAATTAAGCTAGAAAAGGAAGGTGGTTATATGAAGGTGTGTGTCTGTGTGTGTTTGTGTGCGTGCGTGTACATCAGTGGATGCACGTGCACACACACACACACCTTGACAAATGGCGGACTTGACAAATGATCCAGGATGTGGAGAAATGACAGGTAGGACTCAATGATGACTTTTATTCAGCGTAAAATTATCCAGCTAGACTCTGCATTTACGCTGCCCTCTTAAGTATCACCAGAACAGGATAATGGCTGGTAGCTATTACAGTGGGTTGAGCTAGATTAAAATTACATCTGAATTGTGGACATTTCTGATTTAAATTGAATGAACTCTTTTGGTATTATTACAGGAATTTTGCCCTCGGAGTGCACTTATTAAGATCAGCCAAAACAAATATGCTCTCTCTTGCGCTCATATTAAGTCACCCCCAATTCAGGAGGATTCAAAAGTGTAAGTGGACCCAACTTTCTACTTTCTGAATTTTATTTATACCTTTGCACTTTTAATCTGTTTCTGAGTTGAGATCCACGATCTCTAAATACTTGGGGAGAAAAGCAAAGGTGGAGGACTTCCTACCAAAGTGCAAGTCTATGATGATTGTTCCTTCAACGTCACCGCTTTTACCTGCTGGTTATTTGTCTATCTTGTTCTAATCTCAGATTCAACATTATGTATTTTACTGACCCTTCAGCAAAGCTTTCAATCCTGTCATGACTCTGAAGGAATTATTTTCCTCTTATTTGTAAGGATTCAAGGTCTTCTAATGAAGCCTCACTATAAAGCACAGGTTAGATTAAGTTGCAGTTGGGACTAATCACCCATCACCTCTCCCTGTTGGGGGTGAGAGTGAGGTGCTGGCCCTGGCTTGCCTGTGCCCAGGTGAGTGTGGGTGGGTGGGTGGGTGGTGGTTTCCAGGGGCAACAGTGGGGTAAACACATTTACATCTGAGGCAGCAGGATGGCTAACAGCTGGAAAGGTGGATTAAAGCAAAATCAGTAAGAAAAAGCTGAGGCCTGAAGAGCAGGCAAGACCAAGTCCATGGGGCCAACGAGGGGCATCAAAGTTGGAGTCAGAGCCCTGACCCTGGAGGTGAAGGTGGATTTTGAGCACGGGTTGAGCCGTCTTTGGGTGCCAACCTTCAGTCTCCCGGTGGCCTCACCTTGTGCTTCGTAAACAGAAACCACCAGACATTCTCTCCCTGCGCAGCTTTCCTCACCTCTGGGCTTGTGGAAGCCTGGATCTCTCCCCCTCATGTCAGAGTCCCTCCTCATCCAATGCTGATCTGTCCAGCAGGCCTGTTCCCCCCCGGCCCGGGTCCTTGCTCTGTGATTTACCCCTGGACTCTCCTCCCCTCTCTCCTTAGCTCCTCTCCACCGATTCCTTCACCTCTGCAAAACCCCAAAATTGCGTCTTCTGTTTGCACACACACACGCACGTGTGCACACATGATCCTAAATAACTAGACTTCCTTGCCTGCTGCAGTGTGACCCAGCAACCTCCTCTCCCTTCGCCACCCAGATCTGAAACCGCACAACTCAGATTGGGACTTGAACCCACGGTCTGGGACTCGAATCCAGCCAAAATCCAGATTGGGAGTTGAGCCCACTGTATTTTAACTGAGATCACACACCTGGTCTCACACACCTGGAAGCTCAGGTTCTTTATGTCACATCACAGAAAGAATTCAGTGAAGAGACAAAGTGATAGGTAAGAAGTGGATTTATTTAGAGACATACACATTCCACAAACAGCTTGCAAATATTTCTCAGCTCGGCTGCACAAATGCTCCCATTTCCTGAGGCCTCCTCCTCCCACCTCCTCCTGCCCTGAGGTCCCGCCATCTCCCCTAAGTGCTGAGCAGAGGAATCTTCCTCACATGTAAATCTGCTCTTGCCCCTCCCCCACGACCCCCCCCCCCATCCCTCTTCTTATCCTAGCTTAGCCTTTTGTTGGCCTGAACCAGGCCTGCCTAGCTGGCCTTACTTCGCCCCTAGCCACTCCCCAACAAACCTCCCAAAAGCCCCTCTGCACACTAACCATACTAAATTTGTAAACTAACCATTAAAAAAACTTGCAGTTTTTTTCCCATGCTGTGCTTTTTCAAGGCTCTGTGCCTTTGCATAGACTAAGTATCTCCTCCCTGGAATGCTATTCTTGCCCTTGGCCACCTGGGGAACTCCAACACTGAACGCAAGCCCTGTGTTCCAGGACTCCAGCCCTGTGTGGTGAGGTGATCCCACTGCATCCTGCAGACGTTTTCATTATAGGAATTTTACCTTGTGTTGGGCCATGTACTTTCAGGACCATCACCCCTACTAGGCATCAGTCCTTGAAAGCGGGGGCCAGGTTCTATCTGCTTCTAAATCCTGGTTGCCAGGGTCCAGCCCACAGGAGGTACCCAAGGACTATTTGAAGAATGAACCGATGAACACACAAATACTAGGGGATGCCCAGCAAGGCTCCTTGAGGGGTATGTAGTTCCACAGAGAAGCTTCTATTAGGTATGATTGTTGAAAATATATTCTACAATCCTTCAATCTTTTTCTAGATGAATATATCATTTTAAATAAGAGCACTTTTGTTGGTCTCAAAATCCTACTCAAACAATATGATATCCAAATTACAGTACATTATAAAGGAATATGGATACATGTGTCTAGGTACCATCTTCACTAAACTCAGTATTATCAATCACTATTTTAGAATTAAAATTCAATTCTTTCTATGTTGAGAAACACCTTTCATTCTTTTCTACCTTAGTACTACCCCAGGCCTTATTTAAAACTCTGCTGCTAGTTACTTACCCCAGCTCCTGGGGCTTTACACAGCGGAAGCGTTCATTGACCCCCTTGTCTCCCATTGTAATTTCCGCTGTTTTGTTGCTCTAGCTGCCTCTCTGCTAGAAAGAGACTGCATTTAATTCTCCTAAGCAGAGGTCACATCCAGCCGGCTACGTTCAGAGCTTAATCTGTCTCTGTTTCCATAATCAGGGCTGGTACATGTGAACACACAGAATAAAGGCGTAGGTCTTATTTTGTATCTACACTGGGATTTCCTTCTGGTAGGTCCTTTCTCATCAGAAACTCTTTCTCAGTTCCTTTCTAAATGTGCCACCTCCCTTTGGTTGTTCTTTAGTAAATCTTCACACTATTACCCCAGATGAGACCATTTTAAAAAAAAAAATCATGGTGCTTTCTTCATGGGCTAATTAAAGAAATGTACAGTAGGTTACAACTTCAGCAGGACATCATATGGCTAAATTTAATTTTAAAATATTGAATCCACTATAACCATCCATTTGGGGTTGGTAAGACCAGGGGTATATGGCCCCAAACAGCTGTGGACCAGGATGCCAGAGATCCAGCTCTCCACCCTCTGCCCCTCCTCTTTTTCTTCCTTCTTGGGGTCTTCAGTTTGGGGTGACTGAGAGTATTTTCTACAAGCCCCTCCTCTGGTTCCTAACAAGGGTGGTACTCAGTGAAAGGCAGGAAGAAAAGTATTTGGAAGGTAAAGGGTTCAAAATTGATTGAATATGGCCACAGCTGATACAGATTTTCATTTTCAATTCAAAATTTGACACAAATGATTCTTGAAGACTTATAGCAAGGTTGTCTTGCAAAATATGTTACCCATTTTGCTAAATTCCAAATAACTAGTCCTTAAAGGAGAGAGTTTTAGTATTACCATGTTTGTGATGTGAGGTCAGGTGAGGCTCTTCCAGTTTTCTCTTTCCTTTGAAACCTGATGATTGCATTCTCTGACAGCACCACTGAGAGAGGTGTGTCTGGTGGAGGGAAATGATTGCTCTTGCCTTGCCTTACCTTCAGTAAAGTCCCTGAGCTTCTTCTGCATTTCGTGCCATCAGAGATGTCTGTTCTGAATGTGAAAATATTCCCTAACCTGTCAGTAACTTTCTCCATTTAGAGAACACACATGTAATTTCTCCTAACTCCAGAAAGCAAGGGGGCCAGAAGGAATTTTCCTTCATTTTGGCATCCTCCCTCCTTGCCAGGCAGGAGATTCACAGCACGAGGTCTTCCCTGACTACCTCCCCTGGGGTCCTGTTCACATCAGAAGGCTGCGGCCTCCGGCTCCTTCAGGGAAGGCGCGCTTGGTGGGCTTAATGCTCTGACTTCCGGTTTTCTCCATTGAAGGGAAGCGCCTCTAGCAGGTGTTACTCAGCTACCCACAGGTGGGGACCACGTGCTCCTCTGGGCAGGGCGCCTCTGGTGCCATGTAACTGGCAGGAAACCCCTCCCAGCAGAGCTGGAATCCATCCTCCCTTCCTTGTTGACAGAACAAGGCTTGGGCAAATTACCTTCAAGTCTCCTCTTTAAGAAGATTCACCGTAGAGGGAGTTTGATTTCTTGAAAAAATTAGCAACATTCTAAATGGGATCACAGGAAAACCAGATTGGACTAATCATCTTCTCTGTGCTCCGGAAAAATCACTGGGCGTCTGAAGGAGGTTGTTGGGCAGTGAGATCCTGAAGACAAGAGTGTTCTTCCCTTGGTGCACGATTATAACCGTGTGGTCTTGGGGACGTGGCTGGGTGGGAGAATCCTGGAGGGGAGAGCCCCCTCCCAGGGTTCTGTTGTGGTTTGTCTGTGTCTGCAGCCAGCTCTTAATTCCTATTGCACAAAATATTAGCCTCTCGTTACCTTTCTTTGAGCAGTTTAGCGATTTTCCATCAAGCTATTCGGATTTAGGACTGTGCCCCCAAAGGAAATGATAATTCCCATATTGTTGAACCCTCCTCCCCTTATCCATGTAGCATGGCCTCACATTGCCTTCCTGACAGCAGGGATAGTAAGTCATCGATTAAAACTTCAAGATTCAGTGCTGCCTCTGAGATGAATCACTTCCCATCATCTCACCCGGTCACTACTGACTATTTTTCCCTTAGAAGGAGCTGTGCCTCTGGAAATCATTAAACCTGTATATGTCATTAGCTCCCTCGGTCCCTTCTGGTCAGATCAGGAGCCCCATTTCCTAAGGCCTGGAAAACAAGCAGTTCCGCCATAACCCTGTCTGTGAGTGTCCTACCTTATCCAGAGGGTCAGGTGCCATTACCTGTCCTCAGAAGGCGTGCTGGTACTTGGGACAAGAACACAGAGAGTCATGGCGATTCGTTACCCCTGAGGGCCAGTGAGAGCAATCTGGATAGCAAAAACTGCCTTTTCTTATCAGTCTCTCCTTTTTCTGCCCCTTCCGTTCTTAAAACTCAGGGGCCTCCTGGTCCTCATCAAATGTCTATCCGGTGCCTACCCCAGACGTCCTCCTGTTCTTCATGTTCTAAGATGGCCTTGCCAACAGAGACACACTTAGGGCAGAATAGACATGAGGCCTCAGGGAACCAGCAAGAATATGGGCAAGCTGACAGTGCCCGGTCAGGTGAATGCGGTGGATTTTGACCCAAGGAGAGCACGGACAGGATGCTCAGAACTCTTCCCCGCAGTGGAACGAGCTGCTCTGAAGGGCCAGTGAAGGCGCAGTGCCTGGCTCCTCCACGATCCCCGGCAGTGTTGACCAACTCTGTAGCCTAAAATAATTAATAGGGCACTAAATCTAACTCGGTTTTGGCATGAAATAGGGCAAAAGAAAGCCACTTAGCAGGGTCCTTCCAGGTGTGCTGGTGGAGAGTGTCCACTGGCTGAAGTCGGGAGCGTGGCCGCCCTTCCCCTTCCCACAGAGCAGAGTGAGGGTGCATGGGGGGCGGGGGGCGTGGATAAGAGCTTTCACATCAGATTCACACCTACCCTGCTCCCCCATCCCATAAGGGGACATTTCTTTGTGGAATATCTTGAACTTGGTCGACATCAGTCATTCTGGAGAATATAATAGGGTGGCCTAGCATCATCTGCTTGGTTGATGTAAAGGCTTTTCCTTGATCAAAATCCCGGCCCATTTTTATTCGAATCATGATAACTTATACTGTTTTATTCTTATTCAAAAAGTAATGCATAGTTAATATAATTTAGGGATTAAAAGCACAAAACAAAAAGGATATAAAAACCATCCGTAGTTCCACATTTCAAAAGTAATCACCATTTGCATTTTTTTTTTTTTCACACACACACACTGTATTTTATTTTTACAAGGGATAAATAGAACCATTTGCATTTTGATGTATATCCTTCTAGAGTGTTTTCTCTGCCATTTTGCTTCTTTTTCCTCAAAATAGAAACCTTTGTTTCTCTTAATCATTTATGACAGTTGAAAAAAAGATTTCTTAATGTGGAGAAAGTGACAATTCTCCTGGAATCCATTTCTCTGAGGCAACTATTAAGAGATGGATGTGAAGGTTTCCAATCATCCCCCATATTCACAATCTTAATAACAGAAATGAACATGTAACATACATTCTGTTTTGTACCATTTTTTCTACTTAATATGTTACTGGCATCTTTACATGACAAGGGCACTTCTTGTTTCATTATTGCCTGCCTCGAATTTAATTGTCCAGGTGGTCCACCACTTATGTGACCAACCCCCTACTGAGGGAGGGCTGGACACACGTTGCTTCTCGGTCTTTCATGCTCTTCTTCCTGGGTTCCTTCCAAGATCATCTCCTAGTGTCTTTCAGGTGGGCAGGTAGGCCTCTCCTCTCCCTTACCCTTTGGGTGCCTTTAGTACACCCGGAAAACTCTCTTCTTAGCATTCCTTCCTTGCTGCTCTTCTGTCGGAGAGCTGACAGGTTATAGACTGCGACCAACTCTAATACATGGGAAACAGAGAAAACCCCTGAAAAGGAAATAGTATGTGTCGACTTAGTCTCCTCTGGAGCAGGGTAGCGATTTGCGGGAGAATTGATGGTAGTGTGGTGGATAAGATTTTAGATTTCAAAGAACAAGGTTGGTGATTCCAGTCTTGTAGCGTGATTTCAAGTTGAGTCTCTGAGAACCTGGCCTCACAGAACTTACCCATCCACACAGGCGCTGGCCTTATATTTAAAGATCATCTTGTTGGTGGCCTCCTGGGAAGCCTTTTTCCGATGCTACTGCTATTGCTCAGGCCAACTTTTTTATTGTAGTAAAATATACATAACATAAAATTGACCATTTTTAAGCATGCAGTTCAGTGGCATTAAGTACATTCTCATTGTTGTGCAACCATCACCACCATTCATCTCCAGAGCTTTTTTTCAGTTTCTCAGATTGAAACTCTGCACCCACGAACACGGACTCCCCACTCCCTCTTCCCCTCTGCCTTTGGCGACCACCGTTTTATGTTCTATCTCTGTGATGTTGACGACTCTGGGTACCTCATCTACGTGGAATCATAGTGTTTGCCATTTTGTGACCGGCTTATTTCACTCAGCTTAATGTTCATCCATGTTACAGCAAATGCCAGAATTTCCTCCCTTTTTAAGGCTAAACAGTATTCCATTGCATGTATATATCATATTTTGTTTGTTCATTTATCTGTCCATGAACACTTGGGCTTCTTTTACCTTTCGGCTATTGTGAATAATGCTGCTATGAACATCAGTGTACAGGTATCTGTTTGGGTCCCTGCTTTTATTCTTGTGAGTATATACCCATAAGTGGAATTTCTGGCTTATATAATTCTATTTTTAGTATTTTGAGGAACTGCCACACTGTTTCCCACAGCAGCTGTACCACTTCACATTCCCATCAGTGCACAAGGATTCCAGTTTCTCTACATCCTTGCCAACACTTGTTACTTCTTGATTTTTTTTTTTCTTCCTTTTTTGGCAATAGCTATCCTAATGCGTGTGAACTGGTCAGGCCAATTCTTTAATGTCTCTTGGAAATTACCTCCTGAGTCTTTGAGCCAGTCTTTGAAAAGTATCACATGTGGTGAATCTTGATCCTTTGAAGAGGAATTCGATTGATGAAATTTTCTATTTAAAAGCAACTAAAAATCTTTTTCCACTCTAGTAAATTTTTTCTTGACAATTTCCAAAAGGATCTGAAGCAGCCATGGTCAGAGTTACTCAGAGTGAAAGCTGGGTGATCAAGGTAGCAGGTACTGATTATGGGAACAAAATAAGGTTGAACAGCTGGTGTCCTTACTTTACCCTAAAGGCCCTGAAAAAGGCAAGTTCCCGAAATGGTATGCCATGATGGCCTGGCTGAGATGGGGTCGTGGTGTTCCCAAGATGCCTTCTTTGAAGGATGACACTTCTAGATAAATAAACTGCCCGATATATTTTCTTTTATTTTTTTATACCCTTTGACCAACGTCTCCCCATTTCTCCCACCTCTCCAGCCCCTGGCAACCATCATGCTATTCTCTGTTTCTGTGAGTTTGGCTCTTTTTAGATTCACATATGAGTGAGATCATACAGTATTTGTCTTTCTCTGTCTGACGTATTTCAGTTAGCATAATGCCCTCAAGGTCCATCCATGTTGTCACAAATGGCAAATTTCCTTCTTTCTTATGGCTAAATAATATTCCATGTATATCACATTTTCTTTATCCATTCATCCACCAGTGGACAGTTAGGTTGTTACCATGTCTTGACTATTGTCAATAATGCTGCAATGAACATGAGAGTGCAGATATCTCTTCAAGATACTGATTTCATTTCCTTTGGATATATATCCAGAAGTGGAATTGCTGGATCACATGGTAGTTCTACTTTTAATTTTTTGAGGAACCTCTATACTGTTTTCCATAGTGGCGGTACCAGTTTACATTCCTACCAGCAGTGCATGAGGGTTCCTTTTTCTCCACATCCTCACCACACTTGTTATCTCTTGGCTTGAACATTTCTGTAGACACAGCAGCCATCAAGACCAGGATAACCCTGATCTCTCTCTTTCTCTCTCTCTCTCTCTCTCTCTCTCTAGGGAAGACACGGAGATAAAGAACTCTGCTCTCCTAATATGGCCAATCAAAGAAGTTAACACTGGGAATTTACAAGCACTAAGACAGGAGAACCCTAGAAGGAAGAAAAAGAAAGCCACCAAGAGGCTACCTCTCCAGGAGATGGTCTCCTCGGACTCAGATGACTCTTCCCATGGAAACAGGTCCCAAGAGTCCTACCCCAAAACACACCCCAAGCCCAGGCTGGGAGAGGAACAACATCATTTCTCTCAGGAACACCCTGAAATTTCTCTCAAGGATAGTGCACTTGAGATCACTCCCCAGTTTCCGGGCCAGTTTAGGCCCCAGGAGAGCAAAAACTCTAGCACCCTTAAGTAACGGTGACATCCACTTCCCCAGAGAAGGTCCTCAGCCTGGGGTCTAAGAGTCAACCAGCCGCGCCATCGCTGCCACACCTCCACCTCGAGCAGCCCCGCCCTGCCCTTACAAAGCCACCCACAGCAGCAAAGGGCTGGAGAGCATCGCTGAGAAACGTGAAAGCAGTCTTGTGGCAACCATGTGTAAGAGAACCAGTGTTCCTCCTGGGCTGCCCTCAGCCACCCGACACTGTGGAACTAGCCCCTCCACTGAGGTAAGGCCATGCTTCATCCTACCCCTGCCTTCCCCGGTTGTAACAAAGGTAGACTTCCCTGCCATCCTCCACCTGGATCTGTTTGAGCTTATTGATTCTGGCTTTTCTGGACCATTCTTTTATTATTTTCCCCGCCCCCACAAAACTGATTGAATACCGTCTTCTGGTAGACTCCCCACACCCAGAAATTTAATCTGATAGATTACCATCATAGGATTTTCAAATTTTTTGAAATCTGTAGTTCTAATCTTGAAATTATGTAGTTCTAATCCAAGCCTGCAGTCTTGTTTTAAATTGATCATCTCATCAGAATTAGAGATTTTATCATTAAATGTTAGGACTGAAATTAAGACCTAGTAACTTGTCTGAGAGCTGCAAGACTGAACATTGCCTATTTTACTGTTTTCTGAAAATTTTTATTGAGCCCTCCCTAATTAGTTTTGTCTGTAGTCTCTTGTAGGTACCTCTGAGCGTGGAACCAGAATAAAAACTCTTACATTGGAAACATTTCAGAACTATTGGGCTGTTACTGTTTTCTCTGAACACATTTTAGCAATGAGGTACCAAAGTATTCACTTCAAAAAAATTTTAGTAAAATTAGCGTCATTAATTTTAAAAATGAAATAGTCTCCTAAATTGTTTTCTTCTAGTCAATAATAGCCCTAGGGCTAGATAATAATAGAGTACAGATTATTAATAAGAAAAATATTGGATGCTTTTTGCAAATAGAAATGATAGGGCAGCGTTGTGATACTCTAAAATCCACAACCTAATTAAAAGTGATACTTACATTCTCAGAAGCTAGGGGGTCACCAGGGTTATGGTGAAGAATTTAACCACTTCCAAAAATATGGAAGAAGAAGGGACATCAGCTCAGCATCAGGCTAAAAGTAGTAAGGCAGGGAGGAAGAAATTGAGGAGTGAGGAAATGATCTGGAACAAAGCTGGGGACAGTGTCCTGTCACTGGGCATCCTGTCACCCAGAACCCATGCAGGAAAGCTCTGGAGCAGTCGTCTGGGTTTGGTCTGCACAGTGGAGAATTGGGTGGGGCGGGGGGGGGGGGCGCGGGTAGGAAAGAATCCATTCACCCAGTCAAAGTGATTCATTCATGCATGAGTGCATTCATGTAAGCCTGCTTGTATTCATTCAATTATTCAACAAGCAATTGAGTGCTCACAGTGGGCCAGGCTGCAGAGAGACCATTAGACTATTCTACCCCTCTTCATCTCCACGGGGATGCAAGGATGAACCACAGGACAAATATATGAAATAGTGTATTGATATTACATTACAAGGCATGATATACTCAATGACATTAAGTGATATGTTCAATGTGTTGTCCTTCAATGATAATGCCCAGTTCTATGTGTTGGGGAAAACTGCAATAATGACTGCATATTTCCACTTCCAGCCAGTATGGAATAACAGGAACTGGATTTCCACCCCAACCCCCATCCCCCGCCTGAAACAACTAAAACACCTGATAAAATGTATGTAACAACAGTTTCCAAAACATTGGACAGAAGCATTGATCTCTGAGAAGCAAATGAAGTGAGCCCTGTGAGTGCCCGACTTACTGTCTAGAGACAGTTTCCAGGCTGCAGCAAATGGAGGGGATGCATTACCATCCATCCTTCATGTGCATCTGTATGCATTGCCTCAGGTAATTTGTGTATTTGATTTTCACTGAATAAATCTGCACTTTTAGCGTATGACAGAAGAAGTAATAAAAGGGATTCAATCTGTTAAAAGTAATAGCTATGTATCCAGATTTTATAGCCTACCCTAGATAATTGGCCTGGATCATAAGCCAGGGGCAGAGGCATCAGGATGGAGTGACTGGTAGCCACACAGAACTATGTGGAATGCCTACAGGGTGATAAGCTCTTACCAGAAGAAAGGGAACAGATGGTTCAAGAAGAGACTGGATGACCACTTGAATGATGTAAAAAAGATTCATGCATCAAGTGGCAGAATCACCAACATTACCTCTAAGTTCCTTTCAACTTCAGGAATCTATGGATCAATAACCTAGTCCAACTCAGAGCAGTTCAACACAGATGAAAAACCATCCTTATAAAAGGGGGGAGGAGTTGTAGCAAACACAATTAGATAAGAAAAATTAATTAGGGGAATAGAGTTGAAAAAGAAGTAAAATTATATTTGCACATGATAAGAGAATATGCCTGAAAAACCTGAGAGAATAAATAATAATACTAATTGAAACAAAAATAATTCAGTGAGGCGGCAGGATAGAAATTTAATATACAGAAGTCAATAGTCTTCATGTATACAAATAACGATCAATTAGAAGATATATTGGTAATGAAAACATCATTTACAATAGAAACATAGAAAATTAAATATAGCCATTTCTCATAAATCTCATTTTAAAAATGGCAGTTCTGTTCTATAAAGTCATCTCTAAAACTAAATATAGCAAATACTGAATTATGGCCCTTAGGGGTTAGGTTCCTGTGAGCCTCTGGTCACATCATTTCCACCAACTGATCAATATCTAACCTTCTTTTATGTGTGTTTCTGTCTAAAGACACCTTATTTAATATGTATTATTGAATTATTAACATAGAATTCATGGCCAACAGCACTATAACTCATGCCTGAAGGAAACTAACACATATTTTCTTTGTAAGGCACATCACAGCCTTCTTGCACTTAAGAACACTAGACAGCACTTCAACACTACTTCATTTTAAACAGTGAAATCACCAATAGTAAACACAAAAATGTGAAAAACATGGCACGAAATATGCCATGAAAAGGACACTATTTTACAGTAAGAGAGCTGAAACAAGAGACAGAAAGGGGACTCAAATTTTCACCACTCTGAGCATATGCATATCTACAAAATACTCTGAGTACTGATTTTGGAGTTAGGAATAAGTTTTAGTGACTAGGTGAATCACAAATATGGAATCCATGAATAATGAGGATCAACTGTAGCTTGAATAAACAAAAACAATATGGGAAAAACTTTAAAACACTCCTGAAAGACACAAAATTCGACTTAATAAATATCCCTTGTTTTTAGATAGAAGGACTCAACATCATGAAGATATTAGTTCTCCCTGAGTTCATTTATTTATTTATTATAAATTTATTTTATTTATTTATTTTTGGCTGTGTTGGGTCTTTGTTGCTGCGCGCAGGCTTTCTCTAGTTGCGGCGAGCGGGGACTACTCTTTGTTGCAGTGCGTGAGCCTCTCATTGCGGTGGTTTCTCTTGTTGCAGAGCACGGGCTCTAGGTGTGCAGGCTTCAGCAGTTGTGGCTCACAGGCTCTAGAGCGCAAGCTCAGTAGTTGTGGCGCACGGGCTTAGTCGCTCCGCAGCATGTGCGATCTTCCCGGACCAGGGCTCAAACCCGTGTCCCCTGCATTGGCAGGCAGATTCTTAACCACTGAGCCACCAGGGAAGCCACTGAGCTCATTTATTAAGGTAACACAATCCCAATAAAAATAACGGCAAATATTTTATAAGGCTTGAAAAGTTGATAATAAAGTTCATATGGAAAAATAAATATGTGAGAGTAACTATAAAATACTGAAAAAGAAAAGCCATGAGGAGGGACTTGTAAGAACACATAAAACACTATAACATCTTCATGCTTAAAATTATATGGTGCTAGCACAAGAAAAGACAAGTAGACCAATGGGATAGAATAGAGTCTAGAAACAGACCCAAATAAAAATGGAAATTTAGTATATCATAAAGAGTTTAGTATTTCATAAACTCTTAAAAATTGAGGGGGAAAAATGACCAAAAACATGGCAGAAAAACAGGCAAAGGACATCAACTATTTGCAAATATATAAACCTAAAAGTTTGAAAAGATATTTAACTTCACTCATGTTAAGAGAAATATAAATTAAAACTACATTTAGAGAACTTCCAGAAATGTGGCAATGTGAAGTGGTAATCCAAATCCCTTAACTAATCCCTTAATTAATCTTAATTGTAAGACCTGGATAAGATGTTTTTAAAAGTCAGCAAGTATTTAAATTCACAAGAAAATGTTCAAAAGCATACAGAATGTGGAGAGTTTATTCTCCAAAACCTGCAACTGGAAGAGGTAAGAATTGTGAGGTGGTGACACTCTGGCCTAAGGGCACTCCACAGTTTTCATGGCCAAGGCCACAGAAAACTACAGCCTGACTGGCTCAAGGTGCCAGAGATAAGAGTTCAAGGGTAGCGGCTTCCCTGGTGGCGCAGTGGTTGAGAATCTGCCTGCCAATGCAGGGGACACAGGTTTGAGCCCTGGTCTGGGAGGATCCCACGTGCCGCAGAGCAAATAGACCCGTGAGCCACAACTACTGAGCCTGCGCATCTGGAGCCTGTGCTCCGCAACAAAAGAGGCCACGACAGTGAGAGGCCCGCGCACCGCGATGAAGAGTGACCCCCGCTCGCCGCAACTAGAGAGAGCCCTCGCACAGAAACGGAGACCCAACACAGCCAAAAAATAATAAATAAATAAGTAAATAAATAAATAAATAAATAAATAAATAAATAAATAAAATAAAAAAGTTCAAGGGTAGAAAAGAAGTGAAAATTTAAAGACGACATCTTGGCAGCAAGAAACCACAGTGAGTCATGAAATCTAAATATAAACTGTTTTTATTCCTGGCTGATCACTAAACTATTTAAGCATGTACAGGGGAGAACCCAGGGAGCCCTATTCAAAACCAAAATAGGCAGAAAACAGAGGAATTTCGTGAGATAGAACTGCATGGAGCAAAGTCTGTGTGTTTGCTCCTTGTTAACTGAAATGTATTTCCAAATCATGTACAGCTTGGGCAGCAGTAATCTAGTCCTGTGGGATTATAGTGTCAGGGGACAGACTCCAAGGCTGGCAATGCAGTTGAAAATTTAAGGAGGGAAATCACTGAAAGAGCGAGCTCCAAAATCTGCCACCAAATTATGTAGCCATAGAGGAAGCACCCAAGGTGCCAGGATTGAAAAGCAGCAATGACAAACCATAAGAACAGAATTAAAATGTGAGCTGCTTCATATGACAGGAGAGAAAAGTTTGCAGTTTGAATACAGGCAAGTTAACTTCCTACTAGAATAGGAAAAAAAAAAAAAAGCAGACAACAGACCAAAAATAAATAAAGAAAAACCTTGAAGAACACAATAGACTACAACACTGCTAGAATATACTGCCTACAGTGTCGGATTTTTGAATCAAAAAACTTAGACATGAAAAGGAAAGGGAAAATGTGTTCCATTCTAACGGCTAAAAGACAGTCAATAGAAACTTTGAATCCAGATGTTGTATTTAACAAACTTCAAAGCAACAATCATAAATATGTACAGAGAATTAAAGGAAAATCAATGAAGAAATGGATAGGGAATCTCAATAGATAAATGAAGGTATTAAAAATGCAAAAGGAAAATTCTAGAGCTGAGAAGTACAACAAAACATATATTAAATGGACTGAACAGCAGGAGGAGAGATCGGAAGAATCATTGAACTTGAAGATAGATTAATAAAAATTACCCAATTCAACAAAAAGAACAGAAAGGGGATTGGAGAAAAATAAACAGAACCTCAGAGACCTGTGGGATGATTTCAAAATATGTGAAATTGAAGACCTAGAAGAAAAGGAGACAGGAAAAGAGAAAGAAAAAACATATTTGGAGACAATGACTGAAAACTTCCAAAATGTGATGGAAAACATTAGTAGATCCTAGAAGCCTAAATAATCCCAAGCATGATAAATACAAAGAAAACCACTCCAGGTACGTCACAGTCAAACTGCTGAAAAATGATAGCAAGAAAATCTTGAAAGTGGCCAGAGAAGAACAGTGTGTTACATTCCAGGAAACGATGGCACAATATCAATGACTTCTCAACAAAAACTATGGCAACCAGAAGATATTGGGACAGGAAAGTGCAGAAAGAGGAAAATAACAAAAATATGTAAAAAGGAATTGTATATTCAGTGGAACTAACCTTCAACAATAAAGGCAAGAGAAATTCCACTTCCAGTACGTTTGAAAATGTAAACTCTTAACACAGAACCCTCTGACAGACAGCATACAAATAACAACTACCCAGAGATCCTGAAAAGTGACCAAACACAGGCAGATTCTGATGTAGTGAGTTTCCTGTTATTATATTTTTTTTAGCTTGAGGGAACCCGAGGCAGGACCTGGTCAGTACCATATGGGCAGGTTTAATCTCTGAATGAAAACATATAGTCTTTCTGGCTTGAAAAACCAGAAAACAGAGTTTGGAGAAACTATAGCTTCTGAAAAGTGCAGAGAGAATCCCAGCAAGGAGAGAGCCAGAGACAGGGAACCAAAAATATTGTGTACACAAACTCTTCCCATATTTCTGACTGACATCTTATCCACACATGCACAATCAGGTTACAGGATCACCAACCAAGGTTAAAAAATTACATGGAAATTTGAGCTGCCACCAAAGAGGCAGAAATTTCCATTTAAGTTCAACAAAGTTAACGTCTGTTAAAACAAAAATATCTAGGCTTCTGAGGAATGTTACAGAATCCAGCATCTCTACAAGCTAATATGCACAAAGTCTGAGATACAATTTTAAGTTATTCAATATATAAACGTGATCCAGTTTCAAGAGAAAAGGCAATAAACTAACCCTGATGTGACCCAGATGTTGGATTATCAGACAAGAACTTTAAAGCAGCTATTATAACTATGTCCATTAAGGTAAAGAAAAACATGCTTATAATTAATGAAAAGACAGGAAATCCCAGCAGAGAAAAAGACTGTTAAAAATGGAAATTCTAGAACAAAAAATTATAATATCTTAAAAAAAAAAAAAACAAACCACTGACTGGACTTATGAGCAGAATAGACCAAGGAAAGAGTTAATGGAACTGAGATTGATCAAAGAAATTGTTCGGTCTGAAAAAGAGATAAAAGACTTTTCTCATGGACTTTGGGGACTTTGGAGAATATCAAAAAATCTAATACCCTTTGTAACTGGAGTTTTAAAATGAGAGAGAGGAAGGAAAGAATATTTGGAGACACACTGGCTGAAAAATATCACAAATTTCTTGAAAGACACAAATTTATAGATTCAAGAAGTTCAGTGAACCCCTAAGAGAATAAATAAGAAGAAAATTACTCCATCATGGTTAAAATGTTGAGAACCAAACATAAAGAGAAAATTTTGAAAGCTTCCAGATGAAAAACGACACATCACATGAAGGAACAATAACTAGAAATCACTGACTTCTCATCAGAAACTATAGAAGCTAGAAGGCAGTGAAACAACATCATTAAATTGTTGAAAGAAAATAAAACCTCTCAACCCAATATTCTGTATCATCTGAAAATATCCTTCAAAAATGAAATAAAAATAAAGGCATTTTCAGATAAAAGTAAACCAAGAGAAGTTATTATGAGAATACTTGTACTGTAAGAAATGCTAAAGGAAATTCTTCAGTCTGAAGAGAAATGATGCAATATAGAAAATCAGATCTTAAAGATGGAATGAACAGCTTCTGAAATGGTAAGTATCTAGGAAATATTTGTTAACTATTCTTCCTCTCAGTTTCCATGGTATACATATAGATATAATACATATGACAACTATGGCTTGAAAGGCAACTGGTAGAGTGGTAAATGGATTTATATGACTGCAAGGTTTCTACATTTTACATAGGTGTGGATACTAACTTTTTTCTTTTGGCACTTAAGTAGACTAAAATAAAATTTAAAAAATAAAAATAAAATAAAATAAACAAGATTATCTTAACCACCTCGACTTAAATTCCAAATCCTGGAAAACTTTCTTTTCCAGCGTGCATGGTAGATTTACCAAGATAGCCCATATGCTTGGCCATAAAATAAGTCTCAATAAATTTAAAGGAATTACAATCATACAGAGCACGTTTTTGGACCACAGTGAAATTAAATGAGAAACCAATGGCAATAAGATATTCATTAAAATCTCAAAATATTTGGAAATTAAACACATTTCTGAATAATCGATAGAACAAAGAAGAAACTACAAGGTAAAATGGCAAATTCTAAAGTTAGTTCTTTGAAAAAAAATCAGCAAAAGAGATAAACCTCTAATTAGTAAGACAGAAGAGAAACAACACAAATTAACACGAAGAGGAGTTATCACTAGAGACCCTACAGGCATTAAAAGCATAATGAGAGATTGGTTCAAGATGGTGAAGTAGAAGGATGTGCGCTCACTCCCTCTTGCGAGAGCACCAGAATTACAACTAAGTGCTGAACAATCATTGACAGGAAGGCACTGGAACTGTTTTGGTGACAAAAAAGATACCCCACATCCAAAGACAAAGGAGAAACCACAGTGAGATGATAAGAGGGACACAATCACAATAAAATCACATCCCATAACTGCTGGGTGGATGACTCACAATCTGGAAAACACTTATACCACAGAAGTCCTCCCACTGGAGTGAGGGTTCCGAGCCCCACGTCAGGCTTCCCAACCTGGGGGTCCGGCAACGGGAGGAGGAATTCCCAGAGGAACAGACTTTGAAGGCCAGCGGGATTTGATTGCAGGACTTCAATGGGACTGGGAGAAACAGAGACTCCACTCTTGGAGGGCACACACAAAATAGTGTGCACATCAGGACCCGGGGGAAGGAGCAGTGACCCCACAGGAGACGGAACCAGACCTACCTGCTTGTGTTGGAGGGTCTCCTGCAGAGGCGGAGGGTGGCTCTGTTTCACTGTGAGGACAAGGACACTGGCAGCAGAAATTCTGGGAAGTACTCCTTGGCATGAGCCCTCCTGGATTCTGCCATTAGCCCCTCCAAAGAGCCTGCAGGCTCCAGTGCTGGGTCACCTCAGGCCAAACAACCAACAGAGATGGAACTCAGCCCCACCCATCAGCAGACAAGCAGATTAAAGTTTTACTAAGCTCTGCTCACCAGAGCAGCACTCAGCTCTGCCCACCACCAGTCCCTCCCATCAGGAAGCTTGCACAACCCTCTTAGATAGCCTCATCCACCACAGGGCGACAGCAGAAGCAAGAAGAACTACAGTCCAGCAGCCTGTAGAACAAAAACCACACTCACAGAAAGGTAGACAAAATGAGAAGGCCAAGGACTATGTACCAATGAAGGAACAAGATAAAACCCCAGAAAAACAACCAAATGAAGTGAAGATAGGCAACCTTCCAGAAAAAGAATTCAGAATAATGATAGTGAAGATGATACAGGACCTCAGAAAAAGAATGGAGGCGAAAATCAAGAAGATGCAAGAAATGTTTAACAAACAGCTAGAAGAATTAAAGAACAAACAGAGATGAACAATACAATAACTGAAATGAAAACTACACTAGAAGGAATCAATAGCAGAATAACTGAGGCAGAAGAACGGATAAGTGACCTGGAAGACAGAATGGTGGAAATCACTGCCACAGAACAGAATAAAGAAAAAAGAATGAAAAGAAATAAAGATAGCCTAAGAGACCTCTGGAACAACATTAAACACACCAACATTCACATTATAGGGGTCCCAGAAGGAGAAGAGAGAGAGAAAGGACCCAAGAAAATATTTGAAGAGCTTAGAGTTGAAAACTTCCCTAACATGGGAAAGGAAATTGCCACCCAAGTCCAGGAAGCTCAGAGGGTCCCAGGCAGGATAAACCCAAGGAGAAACATGCTGAGACACATAGTAATCAAATTGACAAAGATTAAAGACAAAGAAAAGTTATTAAAAGCAACAAGGGAAAACCGACAAATAACATACAAGGGAACTCCCATGAGGTTAACAGCTGATTCCTTAGCAGAAACTCTACAAGCCAGAAGGGAGTGGCATGATATACTTAAAGTGATGAAAGGGAAGAACGTACAACCAGCATTACTCTACCCGGCAAGGATATAATTCAGATTCGATGGAGAAATCAAAAGCTTTATAGACAAGCAAAAGCTAAGAGAATTCAGCACCACCAAACCAGCTCTACAACAAATGCTAAGGAACTTCTCTAAGTGGGAAACACAAGAGAAGAAAAGGACCTACAAAAGCAAACCCAAAACAATTAAGAAAATGGTAATAGGATATACATATTGATAATTACCTTAAATGTGAAAGGATTAAATGCTCCAAACAAACACAGGCTCGCTGAATGGATACAAAAACAAGACCCGTATATATGCTGTCTACAAGAGAGCCACTTCAGACCTAGGGACACATACAGACTGAAAGTGAGGAGATAGAAAAAGATATTCCATGCAAATGGAAGTCAAAAGAAAGCTGGAGTACCAATACTCATATCACATAAAATAGACTTTAAAATAAAGAATGTTATAAGAGACAAGGAAGGACACTACATAATGATCAAGGGATCAATCCAAGAAGAAGATATAACAATTATAAATATGTATGCATCCAACATAGGAGCACATCCATACATAAGACAAATGCTAACAGCTATAAAAAAGGAAATTGACAGTAACACAATAATAGTGGGGGACTTTAATACCCCACTTACACTGATGGACAGATCATCCAGGCAGAAAATTAATAAGGAAACACAAGCTTTAAATGACGCAATAGAGCAGATAGATTTAATTGATATTTACAGGACATTCCACCCGAAAACAGCAGATTACACTTTCTTCTCAAGTGCACACAGAACATTCTCCAGGATAGATTTCATCTTGGGTCACAAATCAAGTCTCGATAAATTTAAGAAAATTGAAATCACATTAAACATCTTTTCCGACCACAATGCTGTGAGATTAGAAATAAATTACAGGGGAAAAAAAGGTAAAAACACAAACACATGGAGTCTAAACATTACATTACTAAATAACCAAGAGATCACTGAAGAAATGAAAGAGGAAATCAAAAAATACCTAGAGAAAAATGACAATGAAAACACGACAATCCAAAACCTATGGGATGCAGCAAAAGCCATTCTAAGAGGGAATTTTATAGCAATACAATCCTACCTCAAGAAACAAGAAAAATCTCAAATAAACAATCTAACTTTTCTAACTTTACACCTAAAGGAACTAGAGAAAGAAGAAAACCCAAACTTAGTAGAAAGAAAAAAATCATAAAGAGCAGAGCAGATATAAATTAAATAGAAACAAAGAAAACAATAAAAGCAAAAGCTGGTTCTCTGAGAAGATGAACAAAATTGATAAAATTTTAGCCAGACTCATCAAGAAAAAGAGGGAGAGAACTCCAATCAATAAAATTAGAAATGAAAAAGGAGAAGTTACAATGGACCCCACAGAAATACAAAGCATCATAAGAGACTACTACAAGCAATTCTATGCCAATAAAATGGACAACCTGCAAGAAATGGACAAATTCTTAGAAAAGTATAACCTTCCAAGACTGAACCAGGAAGAAATAGAAAATATGAACAGATCAATCACAAGTAATGAAATTGCAACTGTGATTAAAAATCTTTCAACAAACAAAAGTCTTGGACCAGGTGGCTTCACAGGTGAATTCTATCAAACATTTAGAGAACAGCTAACACCCATCCTTCTCAAACTCTTCCAAAAAACTGCAGAGGAAGGAACACTCCCAAATTCATTCTATGAGGCCACCATCACCCTGATACCAAAACCAGACAAAGATACTACAAAAAAAGAATATTACAGACCAATATCACTGATGAATATAGATGCAAAAATCCTCAACAAAATAGTAACAAACAAAATCCAACAACACATTAAAAAGATCATACACCACGATCAGGTAGGATTTATCCGAGGGATGCAAGAATTCTTCAATATACACAAATCAATCAATGTGATACACCATATTAACAAATTGAAGAATAAAAACCATATGATCATCTCAATAGATGCAGAAAAAGCTTTTGACAAAATTCAATACCCATTTATGGTAAGAAAAACTCTCCAGAAAGTGGGCACAGAGGGAACCTACCTCAACATAATAAAGGCCATATATGACAAACCCACAGCAAACATCATTCTCAATGCTGAAAAACTGAAAGCATTTCCTCTAAGATCAGGAGCAAGGCAAGGATGTGCACTCTCGCCACTATTATTCAACACAGTTTTGGAAGTCCTAGCCACAGAAATCAGAGGAGAAAAAGAAAAAATAGAATACAAATTGGAAAAGAAGTAAAACTGTCACTGTTGGCAGATGACATGATACTGTACATAGATTATCCTGAAGATGCCACCAGAAAACTGCTAGAGCTAATGAATGAATCTGGTAACGTTGCAGGATACAAAATTAAAGCACAGAAATCTCTTGCATTCCTATCCACTAACAGCGAAAAATCAGAAAGAGAAATTAAGGAAACAATCCCATTCACCATTGCAACAAAAAGAACAAAATACCTAAGAATAAACCTACCTAAGGAGACAAACGACCTGTACTCAGAAAACTATAAGACACTGATGAAAGAAATCAAAGATGACACAAAGAGATGGAGAGATGTACCATGGTCTTGGATTACAAGGATCAATATTGTGAAAATGACTATACTGCCCAAAGCAATCCACAGATTCAGTGCATGCCTATCAAATTACCAATGGCATTTTTTACAGAAGTAGAACAAAAAATCTTAAAGTTTGTATGGAGACACAAAAGACCCGTAATAGCCAAAGCAATCTTGAGGGAAAAAAAATAGAGCTGGAAGAATCAGACTCCCTGACTTCAGACTATACTACAAAGCTACAGTAATCAAGACAATATGGTACTGGCACAAAAACAGAAATATAGATCAATGGAACAGGATAGAAAGCCCAGAGATAAACCCACACACCTATGGTCAACTAATCTGTGACAAAGGAGGCAAGGATATACAATGGAGAAAAGACAGTCTCTTCAATAAGTGGTGCTGGGAAAACTGGACAGCTACATGTAAAAGAAAGAAATTTGAACACTCCCTCACACCATACACAAAAATAAACTCAAAATGGATTAAAGACCTAAACATAAGACCAGACACTATAAAACTCTTAGAGGAAAAATAGGAAGAACACTCTTTGACATATCACATATCACAGCAAGATCTTTTCTGACCCACCTCCTAGAATAATGGAAATAAAAACAAAAATAAACAAATGGGACCTAATGAAACATAAAAGCTTTTGCACAGCAAAGGAAACTATAAACAAGACAAAAAGACAACCCTCAGAATGGGAGAAAATATTTGCTAACGAATCAATGGACAAAGGATTAATCTCCAAAATATATAAACAGCTCATGCAGCTCAATATTAAAAAAACAAACAACCCAATCCAAAAATGGGCAGAATACCTAAATAGACATTTCTCCAAAGAAGACACACAGATGGCCAGGAGGCACGTGAAAAGCTGCTCAACATCACTAATTATTAGAGACCTACAAATCAAAACTACAATGAGATATCACCTCTCACCGGTTAGAATGGGCATCATCAGAAAACCTACAAACAAGAAATGCTGGAGAGGGTGTGGAGAAAAGGGAACCCTCTTGCACTGTTGGTGGGAATGTAAATTGATACACCCACTATGGAGAACAGTATGGAGGTTCCTTAAAAACCTAAAAATAGAATTACCATATGACCCAGCAATCCCACGACTGGGCATATACCCAGAGAAAACCGTAATTCAAAAGACACATGCACCCCAATGTTCATTGCAGCACTATTTACAATAGCTAGGTCATGGAAGCAACCTAAATGCACATTGACAGACAAATGGATAAAGAAGACATGGTACATATATACAATGGAATATTACTCAGCCATAAAAAGGAACGAAATTGGGTCATTTGTAGAGACGTGGATGGACCTAGAGACTGTCATACAGAGTGAAGTAAGTCAGAAAGAGAAAAACAAATATTGTATATTAACGCATATATGTGGAATCTAGAAAAATGGTACAGATCAACCGGTTTGCAAGGCAGAAATAGAGACGCAGATGTAGAGAACAAACATATGGGCACCAAAGGGGGAGAGCAAGGGGGAGGTGGTGGTGGGATGAATTGGGAGATTGGGATTGACATACATACACTAATATGTATAAAATAGATAACTAATAAGAACCTGCCATATATGGCTTCCCTGGTGGCGCAGCGGTTGAGAATCTGCCTGCCAATGCAGGGGACACGGGTTCGAGCCCTGGTCTGGGAAGATCCCACATGCCGCGGAGCAACTGGGCCCGTGAGCCACAACTGCTGAGCCTGCGCATCTGGAGCCTGTGCTCCGCAACAAGAGAGGCCGCGATAGTGAGAGGCCCGCGCACCGCGATGAAGAGTGGCCCCCGCTTGCCGCAACTAGAGAAAGCCCTCGCACAGAAACGAAGACCCAACACAGCCAAAAAAATAAATAAATAAAGAACCTGCCATGTAAAAATAAATAAATAAAACAAAATTCAAGAATAAAAAAAAAGCATAATGAATATTATGAGCAAATTTTTTCCTGAAAAATTCAAGAACTAAGAAGAAATGGACCTTGAAAAATACAACAAACCAAAACTGCCCTAAAATGAAGCACGAAATCCGAATCATTTTATCTATTAAAGACACTTAATTTGTTATCGAAACCCTTTCTACAAAAGTAGCTCTGGGCTCAGATGGTTTCACTGATGAATTTTGTCAAAGATTGGAAAAATAGCACCAATCTTAAAACAAACCGTTTCAGAAAATAGAGGAAGAGGTTAACACTTTTCAACTTTTATGAGCCTAGCATAACTCTAACATCAAAACGAAAGTTAAAGCAGAGGCAAATTACTATACTAAGCTAATCAAATCCAACAATACATAAAACAGATGCTACCACATGACTGTGTGAGGTTCATCCCAGGAACGAAAGATTGTTTTAACAATCAAAACTCTGTGAGTAGAATTCAATTCATTCCAACATAAAGGATCATCTCTCTAGATGGAGAAAAATGTATTTGACATAATTCAGGATCCATTCATGATACAAAGTTTCAAGAAAATAGGAGATGATCCTTTATGTTGGAATAAATTATTTCTGTCTAGGAGAAACCCATTAGCTCAAGAGCCTGCTGGCACCAAACTCAAAATTTTGCACATCTAATTACTTTTAAAATAGTCCAAACAAGCAGATTCCTAGCTATTTAGACCCTGCCTGCTTTGCATACCCCATGAAACCTCACTCAACAGCTGTTCCCTACCTATTGATAAGATAGGGCCTTGCAATTATTAGGTCCCAAACAGCTGCTGCCGTTTGGTGGTCTCCCACCCGGAGACTCCCTCCCTGCCTTGTTGCTGAGTGACTCCACCTAGACACATAAGCCCTCTCTCCGACCTTCCTCTCCCCAGCCGGTCCCTTGCCTGCTTTCTGGACGTGGTCCTCACTGTAAGCCTTTGAAAGCCCTCATGGTGTGAGGGACTTTCTCTCATTCAACCCTATCCAAGTGTCATCCACTTGGA
Source organism: Eschrichtius robustus (assembly GCF_028021215.1). Lineage (NCBI taxonomy): Eukaryota > Metazoa > Chordata > Mammalia > Artiodactyla > Eschrichtiidae > Eschrichtius > Eschrichtius robustus. The sequence continues at coordinate 87,430,696 of NC_090838.1, forward strand.
TAGCTTGTTGTGGTGTGTTACTGCCTCCCCTGATGATTTCTTTTTTCTTGATCAGTCCCCAGATCCCTCAAACCCTGTACAGACATCTACCAAAAAAACAAAAAAAAAAACAAAAAACAAAAAACTGCAGCTACCATCACACTTAATGGTGAAAGAATGAACGCTTTCCCCTATAACTGGGAACAAGGGAAGGATCCTCATTCCACCACTTCCATTAAACATTGTGCTGAAGTTCCTAGTCAGTGCAATAGGCAAGAAAAAGAAATAAAAGTCATGAAGATCAGTAAATAAGTTAAAAAAACTATTCTTAAAATTCTATTTAAAATAGTGTCCAAAACCACAAAGTACTTAATATAATAAATTTAACCCAAAAAATAACAACCTCTATGTTGTAAACTATAAAACATTCCTTAGAGAAATTAAAGAAGACCAAAATAAGTAGATATACCATGTTTATAAATTGGAAAACTCAAGATTATTATGATGTGAATTGTCCTCAAATTTACCTATAGATTCAATGTAATTGCACACATAATTCCAGCTGGTTTTTTGATAGAAACTGAGAATCTGATTCTAAAAATGGATGTGGAAATGTAAAGGAACTAGAATTTCCAAAGCATTCTTGACAAGGGACAATGTTGAGTGATTTAAACTACCTGATTTCGAGGCTTAGTCTAAAGCTACAGTAAACAATAGTGTGGTGTTGGTGAAAGAATAGCCATATGGCCAACTGATTTTCAACAAAAGTGGCAAGGCAATTGAATGAGAAAAGAAATTATTTTCAACAAATGATACTGGAAATACTGGATAAGCATATGGAAAAAAAGTGAACAGCAACCTTTCCACCATACCATAAATAAAAATTAACTTGAAAGGGATCATAGACCTAAATGTAAATTCTAAGACTAAAACACAGCTAGAACATAAGATAAAATCTTTGTGACCATGAGAGGAGGCCAATATTTCTTGGCCAGGTCAAGGTCACAAAAGCAATAAACATAAAAGAAAAAATTAATAGATTAATTTTCATCAAAATTTAAAACTTCTGCTCAATACCAAGAAGGAAATGAATAAATATGCCACAGATTAGAAGAAACTGTTTACAAAACATATTATGATAAAGAACTGGTATTTAGGATATCAAAGTAACTCTTACAACTCAATAATAAAAAAGCAGACCACCCAATTTTTTTTAAGGTTAAGATTTTATTGTGTAAAATATCACATATATCACAAAAGGAGATATATGATTGGCCATAAGTGCATGAAAAACTGCTCAACATCATTAGTCATCAGGGAAACTCTGATGGTCTTTTTTCTTGTGTCACCTTGGCTAAGATACAGTCCCCAGTTATTCAATCAAACACTAATCTAGGTGTTGCAGTGAAGATTTGGGGTTTGTTTTTTTTTTTAATATTTTGAAAATATTGGGATGTGAGATCTTAGTTCCCTGACCAGTTCCCTAATTTCTTTTCTCATTCAATTGCCTTAACCAGGGGGCTGGGATCGAACCCGAGCCCCCTGCAGTGGAAGCATGGAGTCTTAACCACCAGACTGCCAGGGAAGTCCCTAAAGGTATTTTGTAGATATGATTAAAGTCCATAACCAGTTTTCCATAAGAGAGATTATCCCAGATAATCTGGGTGTGTCCGATTCAATCAGTTGAAGGCCTTGAGAGCAGAACTGAAGCTTCCTCGATGAAGAAGAAATTCTTCCTGTGGACAGCAGCTTCAGCCAGTGCCCAGGGGTTCCAGCTTGCCCTTCCTGACAGCCTGCCCTTTGTGTGTCACTTTGGCTGGACCAGGGAGATCAGAGGTGAGGACTGGGCAGGGTGTTGTCTGGCAACACTTCAGCAAACCCTGGAGGAAACAACTGACTCCATCTGAAGGATTCTGTACTGTGATCTTTAGATCTATAAGAACTAAGGCAGAAATAACACATATCCTGCTACATTGTGGGGCTGCTTCTCCCTTGTGGGTTTCCTGGGACAGTGGGCTCACCATCTTCCAAAAGACGGACCACACTGGGATATTCAGGGTTCCAGGAATATTCTGGGGCTAAATAGCCAACCTCAGACTCTTGCTTATGTCATATTTCCAACCCCCAGCATCCAAAAGACGGTGGTGTCTTAACTGGGAGGTCTTTTTCTTTCTTTCTTTCTTTCTTTCTTTCTTTCTTTCTTTCTTTCTTTCTTTCTTTCTTTCTTTCTTTCTTTCTTTCTTTCTTTCTTTCTTTCTTTCTTTCTTTCTTTCTTCCTTCCTTCCTTCCTTCCTTCCTTCCTTCCTTCCTTCCTTCCTTCCTTCCTTCCTTTCTTTCTTTCTTTCTTTCTCTTTCTTTCTTTCTTTCTTTCTTTCTTGTCTTAGTTGAGGCACACGGGATCTTTCACTGCAGGCTGCAGGCTTCTCTCTAGTTGCAGTGTGTGGGCTCTCTAGTTGCAGCTCACGGGCTTAGTTGCCCCGTGGCACGTGGGATCTTAGTTCCCCAACCAGGGATTGAACCCGCGTCCCCTGCATTGGAAGGCAGATTCTTAACCACTGGACCACCAGGGAAGTCCTGGGAGGTCTTTTTCCTTCACTTTCCCAAGGGCTAGGATTTGGAGGTTGGTGGTCTGGGGACTTTTAGTTCTGGGATTGCTCTGGGAGGTTAATTGAATAATGCTCTCTCCTCCTCCCTTTTCACATCTCCTCTCTTTGTTAATATATTTAACCTACACCTTGCATCCAGCAGAGGAACACAGCTGTTTTTGCTGTGGCTGAGATCCTGACAAACACATCAAGTTCTACCAACAGCCCAGTTCCCAAGGCACATCTCACATCTCTGCTCCCTGGGCAATGATCTATTTACTTTCTCCATGAATTATCTGTATGCATGTTTGAATTATTCTAGACACCTCTGGGGAGGCCTCTGGGGTTTCTGCTCACTTCCCATGACATTCCCTTGAGTGTCCAGGCAAGGTGGCATTTAACCAGGAGTCTGCATCAGGCCGGCCTTCTCTGAACCCTGCAAGAGTGTGTCACTGCAAAAGTTTTGCTTGTGATGCAAAGGCTGGGATGACTCAATCTCCTTGAGATGGCCCTTTTCACTTATAAGCAACTCTGCCATCATTTGGATTTACACTCTGATTGCTGGAGAGTATCATGAGGTTTCAAACCTCTCTCTCCGGGATTTTTTGGAGGCACAACCTAACAACCCTACCTATGTTACCAGGAACCTTCATTCGTGTTCCTCTGCTTCCAGAATAAATTTGAATATAAACGATTCACCTCCTGCCAGGAATACAAAATTATATTCCTTATATGTGAGTCTTCCCAGTACTCCACCCTCTCCTGTAGAACAAAGTAGAAACTGTTCAAGGTAGGAATTACACCCTACAGTGGAGACTTGCAACTTTAATATGCTTATAAATTGCCCTGTTGAAAATGCAGAATCCTTGGCTCCACTCCCAGATGTTCGAATGCAGAGGGCCTGGCATTGTGTATTTTGAACAAGCTCCTGGGCAGGATCTCAGCAAATCACACACAGGGAACAAGTACCTGAGCAGGTGATTGGAGAGGAGATGCTCCAGCCCATTATACTGCTTCCTCCCAGGTCTGGAGGGAGGAAGAACTATACCCTCCATCCAGGGCCAAGAAGAGCTTGATGGCTTCCAAGACCCAGAGCCAGTTCACTTCTTGACTGTTAGGCTTGTGGTCCCTAGAGAAGGTCCTCTGGGCACCTAGAGGGAACACCATGCCTGCCTCACAGGCTCTCGTGGGGATGAAATGGATAGACAACTTAGAACAGGGTGTGGCACACAGTGAGAACACAGTAAATCTTAACTGTTCTATAATCAGTACCATTGCTACTAGCATCAATAACACTCCCGCTGAGAGATGGCAGGGGGCCTCCTAAATCTCTCCACCCCCATACCTTGTGAGGAAGAGATCACCACTCAGAGCAGCCAAGATCAGATCCATGCAGGACAAATTATAACCGTGAGCTCAGCATCAGCACCAAACTCCTTTCACCTAATCTCCCTCGCACTGGGAGACTTCTCTGGGGATTTCACCCTCTGCAGCCCACCCGGCAGAGAGCTGTCCTCCACTGAGAAGTTACCATCCCATCATCCTTCTCCATGAGTTTCCTTCCTTTGTGCCACTGTAATCCCCAAATACATCTCTGTCATTCCAGACATGCACGGTGGCCCCACTCTCTTCTAGCTCCCTCCTTCCAGGCATCGAGTGGCTGGTGGGGGAACCTCACCAAGCACCCCTTAGAGACAAAGTGCTATGAATCTCCCCCAAGACACCAATGACCATATTGAGCTTTAGCACCCTTCCTGGTGTTCCCAAAACAGTCCTTCAGAAGCAAGTCAACCTTTGTTCCAGGGAGAGAAGGGCTGTGTCTTACATGACCTTGAGGCTTTGCCCCTTTTGTGAAAAAGGGTAGGAAGTCTTTTTCAATGTGGCAAGGTGAGCCAGGCACATAGTAAGTACTCAATACATATTTGTGAAGTGGATGGACCTTTAGGCAACCTTGCTCCTGGGCTCCAAAATTCCCTCACAGGGGTATGTGTACGTAGAGAAATAACTCACTCTGGGCCTCAGCAGTGGCCAGCATGGACTGGCGGGTGCCTCCCCAGCACCCCCTGGGGCATGGGGATTGGACGGGATCTCTGCATTACCCAGAGTCTGCAGGAAGGCTCTGATTTGGCCTGCCATAAAGAGGCACATGGAGTATGGCCTGGCCATACCTGTCCCCTTACACCAGCTGTTTGGTCCCTATGTGATGGTATTTAGCATTGTATGTCCAATATCCTCTGGCTAATGTAACAGGTGAGCCAGATGCCACAGTCAGGAATGAAATGGGTCTGGCCCAGGAATACCTTCTGCCAGTTTGCCCACTATTAGGTATGATTATCTAAACCAAAAAGGAAGATGCCCTCATCTCACAGCTGATTGCTGTTTGCGGGCAACCAATGAGATAACACAGGGGCTGTCAACCTCATCAGTGATGGGGAGATGAGCATTTACTGAGTCCTCAGTAGCTAACCCATCTGAAAGCTGGCCATTCAAGATAAGGTCACAGTGACCTCAGCTTGCTTCTCCTGAGACAGGCTGGGACCTGGGGCCTGGGACCCTTTGCTGAAGTGCTTGCACCTGGACAAACGTCTCCTTCAGCAACAGAATACAAAGAAACAATAAGGGACTAAAAATAACTGCACCCATGCACAGCTGGGGCAAAATATGAACAATAAGATACAAAAAGGCCAAAATGCAACTGCCGCTTCTGAGGATCTGGGAGCAAAAGCAGGGAACTGTGCATGATCCCTGCACACGGCACCACCAAGGGGGTGGGCAGACCACCTAAGCCCCCCCTCTGGCCCCCACAGGTCTCTCGCCCCATTTAAGGAACCAGCTCACCCCTCCCCCCGCCCCCAGGGAGCAAGCAAGGGCACCTGTTACTTGTTTTCACTCCCTGGTGCTACAGCACGAGTCCCAGCAAAGCCTTGCCTGAATTCCTCGTCTGGCCTCTTATCAATTTCTATTGATTAAAGAGTCCAAGCACCCAGGTAGGTAACCCTCCCGCCCTGTTAACCTTCACAGTGACTCTGCAGGGGGGTTGGATGGACTGAGAATGTCACAGACACGTCAACAACGATTGTGGCCTGAGGGTTCACACCCCTCTGCCTGGGTGTCTGTTGGGAGAATTCTGAGTCCCAGAAGGACCTGGGGGCCCAGTTTCCTGGTGTGACAGAGACCTCAGGAACCCAGCTTAAATGTGAGCTAAAGAACCCACCACTGTGCCAGCCTAGCTCTATGGTAGTGGACACCTCTCCTGTGCCTCAGTTTCCCCTTTGTTGTTATGAAAAGTAAATGAATTGATTCACAAGTGCTTTGCAGTATGTGGCTCAGAGTATGTGCGGTGAAGGTGTTAACTATTATTACCAGCAGGGCACGTGTTTTCTCAGCACCTCTCTCTAAATAACAAGCAGGTTTATAACGTATCTTCTACGAAAAGGGCAAGCTTTAGCTCTCCCAAAGCACAAAGCCGTCAGTTTGTTTGATCCACAAAATTCTGTGCTTTCTTCTTAATAGGCTGAAGGCATGACAGGGGACATGAGGGGCAGGAGATCTGGCTGGAAAGAGAGCCAGAACCTGATAACAGAAGTTGGTCGTCGGTGAGTTGCAAAACAAACTCTCCATTAAAACTTGAGCTAGGGAATTTCCTGGCGGTCCAGTGGTTAGGGCTCCATGCTTCCACTGCAGGGGGCAAGGGTTCGATCCTTGGTTTGAGAATTAAGATCCCGCCTGCTGCACGACCTGGCAAAAAAACCAAAAAAACAAAACAAAAAACCAACTTAAGCTAATTACTCCCCACTCTGGGCCTAGTTTTCTTATCTGCACAATGGGCAGTTTTGAGGAATGGGGTCAGGTAGGTGGGAGGAGATCTCCTGCATCCAATGATCCCTGAAGAACCTCCTGTATTTGCCTCCTACAATCTCCTTCCCCACTCTCCTTCCACAATCAAAACAAGCATTTGAGGTAACCGTGGGACCCATGCAACACACGGAGGATGTGAGCGCACACAGGGCAGGAGAAAATGGTGGAGATACCGTCATCCCCAAACGGTAGGTGGAAGCCAGGGTGGGGAGGGGTTGGAACAGAGAAGAGAAGTGAAAAGGAGGGAGAGAAAGGAGAAAGAAAGGAGAAAGATTGGAAGAAAAATAATGGAAGGAAGGAGGGGGAGAGGGGCAGAAGAAAAAAGATAAATTCCTTTATCTAGCCACTTGGTAAGAAATCAGAATTTTATAGAGAAGACAAATTCAAAAGGCACACTTCACAAAGAGTCAAATGGAAATGTAAAATACCCTTGTCTCCTCTAAAAGATATTATTCACTGCTCTGTGCCACGGCCAATGTGTACTGTGTCCACTGACAGATAAGCAGGATACACTTGCATAATTTAAATGTCGCCCTGATCTTGTGAATAATAAACTGTGTGAGGTCATTCCAGAGGGTCTGAATCACTTCCCCTGGAAACCTTTACTTCATCAGCTCAGCCTCCACTTGAGGGTTTGAAATTCTAGGTGCTTGTGACTTCTTGTTGAGCTGTTCATTACTCTAATAGGGTCAAAACAAACCATGTTCCCTTCATCAGTGGCTTTCAAACACCTCCAGTGCATGGGGGCCACTTCATCATATCAAATAAGTTAGACCTTGTCCCTGTTCCCCCAGGAATTTTAACGTCCAGCATTGAAACAGGCAAGATAATAAACATCTGCAGGATGAGAAATAAATCAGGTGGTTATTGACATGTAGGGGAAATGAGGACCTTCTTCCAGAGAAGCATTCACTGGAATTCGAGCATTTTGACATATATCATCCCCATTATCTATGTGGTAGGGAAAAACTCCTCCCCCTAGTTGCATTTCTGGAGCTTGGTACCCAAAGCTAGGATTCACACACTTAGCACGTATTTATTGAGTTGCTACTATGTGCCAGACTTTATTCTTGGCACTGGGATATGTAGTGATAAATAAAGGAGATAAAAATCCCTGTCCTCATGGTGCTTACAGACTATGAGGGTGATAGAAAATAAACAATATATGTAGTATGTCGGAGAAAAGTGTGATGGAGAAAAATAAAGCAAGAAAGGGAGATCGGGAGTGTGGGTGGGAAGGAATAGGGGTCTTGATGTTTTGAACAGGGTATTCAGGAAATGCCTTCTTGAGGAATTATATATGAGCAAAGACATGAAGGAAGTGAGAGGGGGAGCCACATGGATGACTGTGCCAGACAGAGGGAGGAGCAGGTGCAAAGGCCCCGAGGCAGAAACGTGCCTGGCTGTTTGACAAAGCTGATGAGGGGCAAGGGTGGAAGCAGTGGGACCTGTTTGGAGGCAGCTGCAGTGATCCAGGCCAGACATGACACAAAGGATAACATTGGAGGTGATGAGAGGTCCTCAAGTCTAGATTTTTTTTGAAGGTAGAACAGGTGAAATTTGCTCCTGGAGTGGATGTGGGTTATAAAACAAACAGAGGAATCAGAGATGTCTCTAAGGTTTTAGCCCTGAGCTCCGAAGGTTGACATGGCCATAACAAGAACATCTTCAGTAACACAATTCAAGTCAGAGCATCATAACACTCCCAGGAAGTGAGTCGTGGAAGAGGGAAAAGCTGGGACCAGACTCTGGAGGATGAATTCCTACCCTTCTTCACCCATAGGCACCAAACATATCCCATTCTCATCCCACTCTACTCCCGTTTTAGTGGTTACTGATTTTTAAAAAATATTTAACACAATTTTTAAATGAGGTATAATTTATATATAATAAAATGCATAGACTTTTTAAATTTTTATTTTATTTATTTTATTTTTGGGTGCGTTTGGTCTTCATTGCTGCATGCGGGCTTCCTCTAGTTATGATGAGTGGGGGCTACTCTTCATCGTGGTGCGCGAGCTTCTCATTGCAGTGGCTTCTCTTGTTGTGGAGCACGGCCTCTAGGCACGTGGGCTTCAGTAGTTGTGGCACGCGGGCTCAGTAGTTGTGGCTCGCGAGCTCTAGAGCACAGGCTCAGTAGTTGTGGCACACGGGGTTATTTGCTCTGCAGCATGTGAGATCTTCCTGGACCAGGGCTTGAACCCATGTCCCCTGCATTGGCAGGTGGATTCTTAACCACTGCGCCACCAGGGAAGCCCAAATGCATAGATCTTAAGTGCTCAGTTCAATGAGTTTTGACGACCGTAAACACCCGTGACAACAACACCCCAAACCAGATATAGAATATTTCCATCACCCCAGAAAGGTCCTTCACACTCAGCTGCAGTCACCTCCACCCTGACCCCCAGGGAACTAATGTTCTGATTTCTCTGTACCATGGATCAGTCCAGCCCATCCTAGGACTCCATGTAAATAGAATCGTACTGTGTGTTCTCTTGTGTCTGAATTCTTTTCCTCAACATAAAGCTTTTGAGAATCATCCCCACTGTTGCCTGACTCAGTGGTCCTTCCTTCTCCTTGCTGAGTAGTGTTTCATGTTTTATTACAATCTGTTTATCCCTTCATCTATTGATGGATATTTGGGTTATTTCCAATTTGGAGCTATTATAAACAAAGCTGCTATGAACCTGTGCATACAAACCATTTTGAAGATGTATATTTTAATTTCTCTTGATAAAATATCTGAGTGGAAATGCAGTGTTGTGAAGTAAGTGTACAGTTAACTTCCTAAGAAAGTGCCAAATAGTTTTCCAAAGTGGTTGCATCATTTTACTTTCCCACGAACTATGTGTGTGTTGCTCCATATTCTCTCCAAATCTGCTGTCATTCTTTTTAACATGAGTCATTGTAGTGGGTGTGTAGTAGTATTTCATTGTGGTTTTGGTTTACATTTCTAATTTGTAATTTGATTACTAATGACATTGAGTACTTTTCATTTGTACATTTGTTATCCATGTATATTCTTTGGTGAAATGTCTGTTCAAATATTTTTCCCATTTTTTAATTGGGTTGTCTTTTTATTATTGATTTATAGAAATGGTTATATACTTTGGAAATGAGTCCTTTGTCAGATATATGTATTGTGAATATTTTATGTCTATATACTTCCTTTTTAAATATTTATTTTGAAATAATTTAAGACTCAACAGAAAAGCTGCAAAAATAGTCCCAAAAATTTCCATATATCCTTCACCCAGGACCCATAAATGTTAACATTTTACCAATCACCATGTCGACTTTATCAGTCTCCCCGCCCCACGTGCATGCACACACACACACACGCACACGCACACGCGCACACACACACAGACACACACACTAATTTTTTTTCTGAACCATTTGACACTAAGTGACAGAGATGGTGCTTCTTTATCTCATACTTCAGTGAGTGTTATCTATAAACAAGGACGTCCTCTTACTTAACCACAGTACAGTTATCAAAATCTGTAAGTTAACAGTGACACACAACTATTATCTAATCTATAGATCTTGTTCAGAATTCCTCAGTTGTCTCATGATGTCCTTGATAGGAAAAGAAAACAATTGCTAGAGTCAAAGATCCAAACCAAAATCATGTTGCCCTTAGTTGTCATTTATCTTTAGTCTTCTTTAGTCTGGAACAGTCCCTCTGACAGGCAGACAGACTGCTTGTCTGTCCATCTGTCTGCCTGTCAGTCTATATGTTATTGAGTTATTGTCTTTCATGACCTGGACAGTTTTGAAGAGTACGTACCATTTATTTTGTAGACTATCGTCTTCATTTTCCTAATGGTATCTTTTAATGAGAAGAAACTTTTGTTTTGATGAAGTACAATTTACGGGTTTTTCTTTATGGTTAGTGACTTTTGGTCCTGTCTAAGAAAATTTTGCCTACCCCCAAATCATGAAAATATTCTGGTTTTTTGTTTCTATGCATTTTGGTTGCAGCTTTTATATTTAGGCCTATCTATGATCCATCTCAAATTAAATTTCCTGTGTGGAGTGAGATAGGAGTTGAGATTTGCTTTTATTCATACATATCCTAGTTGTTTCACCACCATTTCTTAAAAATGAATTTCCTTTCCCCACTGAATTGCCTTGGCAACTTTATCAAAATTCAATTGACCATATATACATGGGGTTTTACTGGAGTTTCTATTTTGTTCCACTAGCCTGTTCCCACGCCAGTACCACATTGTTTTAACTACTATAGCTTTACAGTCTTGAGATCAAGTGGTATAAATCCTACAACTTTGTTCTTGTTTTTCAAGGTGATTTTATCTAATCTAGATCCTTTGCATTTCCATAAAATTTTAGAATCCAATTTCTTTAAATAAAAAAAAAAGCCTGTTGGGGTTTTGATTGGGAGTGCATGAAATGTATAGATTAATTTGGGGGGAATCTTTAAATGATTGAGATTTCATAAACATATACCATGACATGATATATATTTACTTTTATTTAGGTCTTCTTTAATTTTTCTTAGCAACGTTTTACAAGTCTTGCACATAGCCTTAGATTTATTCTTAAGTAATTATGTCTATGATGCTACTGTAAATGGTATTTTTAAAATTTCATTTTCTATTGTTTGTTGCTAGAATATATAGAAGTACAATTGAGTTTGTATATTAACTTTGTATTCTGCAATCTTATTAAATTCACTTATTCTAATATTTTTGTACATTAAGTAGGTTTTTCTACATACACAATCATGTTTTCTTTGAGTAATGACAGTTATGTTCTCATCTTCATGCCACTTGTTTGTTTTCTTTTTTTCTGTATTGTACTGGCTAGGACTTTCAGTACAGAGGTGAATAGAATGGCTGAAATTGAACATTCTTGCCTTGTTCCTGATCTCTGTCTTCAAATTAAGCATGATGTTAACTGTAAGCTGTTCTAAGATGACTTTTATCAACTTGAGGAAGTTCCTTTCTATTCCTAATTTGCTGAGAGTTGAGAGTTTTTTCTGGTTTTTCATTTTTTGTGTTTTTTTTTTTAACATGAATGAGTGTTGAGTTTTGTGACAGAGACCATCTGGCCCAAAAGCCTAGAATATTTACTATCCAGCCCCTTGAGAAAAAGTTTCTGACCCCTTCTCTAGATAAAAATATAAAAGACACCCTGGTTCATAGCACATTTATCAATTTGGATCTAATCAAGAGACAGAAACCACACAATAATTTAAACAGGATAACGTTAATATAAAGACCATTAAACTACGATAAAAGGGTAACCGTAAGATGTAAGAGAATCTGCATGACACCCAGGGCTGAAAGGGAGTAACCAAGGAAGGACAAACTTGGAATAGGAACCCCCGCCTCCCCAAGGCTAGCATTTAGACTTTTTTGGATCTGGCATAATTGCAGCCCAGTAGATGGCAGAGAAGTTCACTGGTTTGCACAGGCCTGAGCTGATCTGCAGTTGCTGGGCCAGAAGCAACTCACAGAATGCAGGTGGGGTAAGCCACAACCAGTGGCTGGCCACACCGCTGTGCAAAGAAAGCGGGGGCACCAGTGTCAGATGGAGAGCTGGAGCTGTGGTGCTTGTGTCAGAAGGGTTATGGCGCCAAAAGTCCCAGGAGACAAACCTGGGGGGTGGGGCATAGGGAAGCAGATGGAGTTGGAGCACCAGTGCAGGCAGGATGGGCTGCAGCATTCGGTGTCCATGCTGAGAGAGCTGCAGGAAGGCGACCACCAGCTCGGGCTGAGGCTGAGACATCATCAAAGAACTGTGTGTTCTAGGCATATGGGGGGCGGGGGGAAAGCACCACTGGCCATTCTCACATCCTCATTGCTGACCGATGGTGCAGCCGCCAGAAGCAGCAGAAGAGTCCCTTCCTGCTTCCTCCACTGAGAAAGCTTAACATCTTGCACTCTGTACAAAACAAATGCTTAATGTAATACTGGGGAGCAGGTAATACTGGGGAGCTAAAAGGTAATGAATTGATAACTGACATAGTATGGTTGAAGAACGGGGTATGCTGGACAATCAAGTATTTGACCCACCCAATATTCTAGTAGAGCATCTTGGAATAAAAGTGAAAACTAAGTGCTTTTTTTTTTTAACAGATGAAGAACCCGAGTCCCACATTAAATTAATTGCTCAAATTTACAGAGATTTTAAGTACAATTCTAGACTTTATGTCAAAATAAATCCAGTTGTATTATAGAGTTAATATCAAGAATAAAAACATGTAAAACCATCAAAAAAAAAAGAGTAGACATCATATGTGTAGTGGAATTTTGCTTCTAGGCCTTCAACTAATTGAATGAATCTCAGTGGGAAGTGTTTGCAAGTCTGTAGAATAAATATTATCATAGCTCAAATAAAAAGGCAAACCAACTGGGGAAAATATTTTCATCAAATAAACCAGAGAGAATCTCTCTCAGTATTGCACAAAACCTCATGAAAACTGAAAGGAAAAACATCAACTTTAATGTAAAGTTGGACATGAACAGATGATTCACTAAGAGGAAACACAAGTAACAAACAGACATGAGAAAATGTTCAACTTTACTACCTCTTATTGAGATGCAACTTAAAACTATAGTGGGGTACAGTTTAGCATGAAATGTGAAAAATAAAATAGAATGCTCGTGGGAAAAAAACGGTGGAACTGGCAAATGTTTGATGGCAATAGAAATTGCTAAAACTTCGCTTGAATTCAGATGTTTATATCTCTGGAGTAATCCTACTTCTGGGAACCTAAGGAAATAATAATTCTACCTTATAACCTAAAATAATTGCAAAAAATAGGAAAAGGCTCTGTGCATGTGTTTTTGGCAGTCGTTTAAAGGATTGAAAAATAGGAAATAATTTAAATGTACATAAAAAGGTCAATAATTGTGTAAATCATTCTATTGATTATATAATTCATTTGACCATGATCATGGCCAGTGATAAAAGATTTGGCCACAACTAAAAAGCATTGGAAACTAATGCAGCAAGATAGGCTATTTCTCAAGATAATTAAAAGCAGAATAACAAAATTGTATTTACATGTTATTATGACTGTGAAAGAGAATATGTGTATGTGAAGAAAATCTAGAACATAACCTAAAATGTTATGTTCTCACCTCTTTTCTACATGATCTATTTCTATTAAGTCAGCTTTATTTCTCCTTAACTTTTTGCCAATTTTGTGGAGACACATCATCCTGAGGCTTAGCGTCACATTGAATGAGGTCTGCTAAGCCACGTCTCCTCTTCCTGTACTGGGGTGGCTGATATTTCAGGACCCTAATGCAGAACCTTATACTTGTTCCCGTTACATTTTTTTCTTGGTCTGTATTTTCAGCCCATTGCTGAAAGCGCTCAAGATTATTTTGGATCCTGATTTACACCCCTTATTTGCCATACTTCCTGAGTGCATGTTAGCCATACATTCTATCTATATTAAAATGTACAGGAAGACTCCATATGTTTACCCCAGGCCCTGATGAGAATGTGGTCCTGAGTAGCACTGAGCTCCAGGGTACGTCACATCTATTAATGAGCACCTGTGATGACATTCATGCTACCATCCACTAGAACAGCCTTGCATCCAGTACACATTTGCCAGCTTTAACAATTAGCAGAGGTAATTGTCCCCTTTTGTGGGTGGAAAATGAAGGCTTTAGGCTTAGAGGAAAGCTCGTGTGATGTTCCCAGGCCAGGGCCAGGCTCGGTTGTAATGGGGGCCAAGTTTGCCCTCAGTGTCCAGTGTCTGTCATCTGGGCCCTTGACCCCTCTGATACCACCCACCCCCCTGCCATGGCATCCACACCATCCCACCCTCACTGGTCTCTAGCATCATCAGATGCTCTCCTCAGTCTTGTCAGAACTTTTTATTTCATTCTTTATCCACACTCTATCACCTGGAGCTATCTGCATTTTAACAGGGATCAAAGTTTGAAAATAGAGGGATGAAATTCTGAGGGTGGAATTGCAGGCACTGGTGGTCAGAGAGAGGAGATGGGGGCCTTTTTGGCAGCCCCTACCTGTCCACTGCCTGCAAGGCTGGCCTGAAGGGGGTGTCTCCTGGGACAAGGTAGATTAGACCCCACAGCACCACAGTCCTCCTCAGGGTTTTTTTAAAATTATAGGCTATTTGAGAACTTGATTTTATTATTATTACATATTTTTTAATTTATTTATTTATGGCTGCATTGGGTCTTTGTTGCAGTGCGTAGGCTTCTCATCGTGGTGGCTTCTCCTGCTGCGGAGCACGGGCTCTAGGTGCGCGGGCTTCAGTAGCTGTGGCGCGTGGGCTCTAGAGCACAGGCTCAGTAGTTGTGGCGCCCAGGCTTAGTTGCTCCACGGCATGTGGGATCCTCCCGGACCAGGGCTTGAACCGTGTCCCCTGCATTGGCGGGCGGGTTCTTAACCACTGCACCACAAAGGAAGTCCTTTTTTTTTTTTAATTAATTAATTAATTAATTAATTTTTGGGGGCTCTGTTGGGTCTTTGTTGCTGCACGCGGATTTCTCTAGTTGGGACGAGTGGGGGCTACTCTTCGCTGCGGTGCGCAGGCTTCTCGTTGCGATGCTTCTCTTGTTGCGGAGCACGGGCTCTAGGCGCACGGGCTTCAGTAGTTGTGGCTCGTGGGCTCAGTAGTTGTGGCTTGCGGGCTCTAGAGTTCAGGCTCAGTAGTTGTGGCGCACAGACTTAGTTGCTCCACTGCATGTGGGATCTTTCCAGACCAGGGCTTGAACCCGTGTCCCCTGAATTGGCAGGCGGATTCTTAACCACTGCGCCACCAGGGAAGCCCCCTCCTCCGGCTTTTAATGATATTTAGATAGAATTCATAACTCTTCACATTTCATTCATTTAATTTAATTTTCCTTCTATTCTTCCAACTGCCAGGTAGGTGAGGGAAACATGTCATCATCATTGTCTGAGAAGGAAACAGGCAAAGTGAGCCTTAAAATCTAAAAACAACTGCTTCTTCCCACCTTGGGGACTTTTCTCCCCAGATGACTTTGCACTGATGGGAGAATTTTTGCTGGGGAAATTGGTTCATCATTGCTTCTCATGTGAACCTTGCCTGCCTCTGCATAAATATTTTATTTCCTAAAAGCCATTCCTACAAATTGCCTCATCATTTACCAAGAATCTAGACCATCTGCCAGGGTAGGCCCACACCCTCCCCCTTACTGATAACTGGGCTTATCTGTTTGCATTTCTACTTCTCATCTGCTAGTCTGGCTTATCTGCTTATCAGATTGTGTGTTCTTTAGCACGATGGACACCATATGGCCCCCAGCAGAAGTAGCTGCCTTGTTGCCCACCTATGGGCACAAATTATGTGCCTTCCAACCCTAGCCTATAATTATCAGGTCACCAGGACATCTGAAATTTGTTTGTACTGGGCAGAATTTGCATAATTAGAATAGCAAAAATTTAGTTCCTCTCCCCAGTTTATAAAATCAAAGTGCATCATGTGCACCCAGAATAAATAACAAATTGTATATTTACAGAGTAAAACTGAAAGACCTAAAGCTACAAGAAACATCACTGAATCTTAATATTGATTGAAAAAAAATCCCAGAAGACTATATAGACCATAATTACACCATTTCTAAATTTTAAAACAGAACTACATATCATTGGGGAGTCCCCTAAGCCACACCTGTACAGGCTCATACTCGGACTCAATCCTTCTGGGCATGGCTAGTATTTATCCTTTCATTTCTCTGGCATTGAAATCACAGGTGAATAGAACTGGTCTCACCAGGTTCCCTGGGGCCCGCCTTCCTCAGCTCCTGATGGTTGGATGCCACCTTTTTCCCCACAGACCCCTTCTCATTTCTTTAATGAGTCCTGGCGGAGGCTGAAACAACCTAGAATCCACCTAGCCCTCCCCCTCTCCCAGTCTCACCTGCCCCATCAGAATGAGGAAGTGATGCCTTCTCCATAGCACCCTTCAAACTGGGGACTCCCTCTTCTGGCGCAAGGCTTTGGGTTTCTGAAGATCCCTCTGCTGGGTGTCTGGATACCATGGACCTGTTAGGACATCCCACTAACTTGTCTGGGATTGCCTGGTGCTGAGAGTGTCCTGCATCTGGATAAAGGATTGCTGTCCCTTGCACACTGTGCCATACACACCTGCCTGTACCTCAGATGAAGCTTATTAAGCAATAGGACAGGTCCCCAGAGGCTACCCCACTCAGTGTGCCTTTGGCCAGATCTGGACCTTCCATCCTGGCAGCCCAGGATCTTGCTGCTGGATGCCTTTCCAGGCAGATTCACAGATGTATCTTCTCCGGGCTCTCTCTGCTCACTTCCAGTCTCAGTTCATCTGTTTCCACATTTCAGGTGCCAAAAGTTCTTCAGCGATAACTCTAGCCACCCACATAATTTCCTACAGGGCAATTACGTGCTCCGTCCTGCAGTGGATGTTCTACTTCTTCAGATTGAGTGCACTTCTCCATTTTATAGTCAATTTTGTAAGGTCTTGCTTTCCCCCTCATATCTTAGAAATGGTCTGCATTTCAAAAGCAAAGTCCAAATGGATTTTTCATTTTTAGTCTTATGCCTTAAAATTGTCTCAGGATAACTACTACTTTCTCCAGAATCAACATTTAAGATTCTTTAGAAGCTCTGAAATGTTTCTGGACAACAGAGGATAACCACCTGCTTCCTGTCTTCCCTGAGGACAAGCCAACAGGAAACAGCTTTAACTTGTATGGTAAATTACAGGGATTAGAGGAAATACAGCATTTCCCAATAATGAGGGCTGAAAAAAAAATTGTACAGGGTAACTGATGTATGTTGGAGACTCTCTGGATTAAGGAGACTAAAGGTCTTAATGAGGCCATAGTCTCATTAATTATGTTTTCTCGTGTGTTAAATTCACTTCAGATTTCTTCCAGGAGCCCAAATGATAAAACAAGAACTCTCCTCCAACTTCTGTGGCTTCAACTTTGTTTTGTTGATTCACCACTTCCATTCATTTGCTTTCATATAACCAGAATCTTTTGAATCTGAACGATTAAGCCTGACTTTTCAAGGAAATTTTTGCTAGGCTTTACTTCCCTTCTCTAAGATGAATGTGTGTACATGTGCACGTGCCATTCTAATTCTTTATTTCTCCAGTGAATAGTATACGCTTCATCTCTCCCTTGAAATGCCGCATGAACTTGAAAACTTGTCTTCTAAAGACAATTTGCTCCATGAATAGACAGTCTGATATGTACGTTCAGGAAATGCCACATACTTGAAGCCCTCAGAGAAACCTCTGGTTTTCAGGCTGCTGGGGGAACTGCTCCTTCGGAGTTTCTTCCTATAAGAGTGTCACTCATGGGGACCTAGAACCTAGAGGTTTCTTGTCTCAGACAAGAAGGCTCCTGGGACCTGTTCCTTCCATCTAGAACCTAAGTGAAAGGGAGGTGAGATTAGGTCTTCATCCTTGATGTGTCCTTAGATAAATGACTTCTGTGGAGAAAGTGAGTTTGGAGAAATGTGGAGGCTTTGTTAAAGTTATTTTCTTCGAAAAGAGCTTAAGAAACTCGTAAACTCTTCCATAGAGGGCAGTGAATACCAGCTGGATTGGTGGGTTTTAATTTTTGATTCGGGGAATCTGTGTTGTCCGGTGTGATAGAAGGAAACCAACATTCTGCAAGGAGAATACACAATATCCCTAAGAGACATTTATTTCTAAAACCCTCCCCCTAAGATTGTAAATGAGTTTAAGGGGATATACATTCCCACCTTTAAACTTCAAACTCCCAGATCTCTGCTGTGTCCTCAGGCCGCATGGATTACACTACTGGTAAAACATCCCAGGAAGGAGTCCAAGGAGGCCGTTCGCGGTTAGGGAAGAATCCAGATTTGACAGACGGACTTTTCTGCTTTCTTGCTCCTGGCTCGCCCCTCTTCCCTTGGAGGGCACGGTGATGCGAACGAGTGGCTTCTGCCTCTTCTGGGACCGCCTTTTAGGCTCCAGAGCCTCACCTGACTTTCGCAGAGAGAGGCGGGCAACCGGCTCCTTCCGCCACCTGAAGAGGAGGGTCCTGGGGCCCGAGTGTGTGGGAGGGAGTGAGGCCGGAGCTGCGGCCCAGAGCGAGGAGGAGACGCTCTGCCAGACACAGGCGCGCCGCGGAGAGCTCAAACTTTGAAGTGGGGTAAGGATTTTAGGGGCCCTTGAGCTGGTTGTTCTTGGGGCGCTGGGAGGTGCACGGGGGACGCAGACTCCAGTCACCGTGTGGGTTAAAGAAGTACGCACAGGGCAGTGGGGGTGGCGGAGCCCTAGGGCGGGCGCGGCGCTGTCCGCACCCCCCGGTGCTGAAACGGGCCACAGCTTGGCAGGAAAGGAAGGAGTAGAAGCAAGAGCCAGCTCTGGCATCTGCTCGCACCCCCGGCACGCACACACACACACACATCCCCCCAGCAGGGATCAAAGGACTAGAAGGCGTCCCCTGCGCCTCCTGAGTCTATCGCACCCCTTTCTACTCACGTCCCGCAGAGGCGCTGGGCCGAGTCGGGCTGAGCCGTCAGGGCAGGAGGCAGAAGAAACTGGGCTCCTTCAGCAAAAGGATGTCCAGCCTGACGCCACCCCCGAGACACCTCCCCAAGAGACCCTGTACCCGGAGGCCGCGCCGCCTCGTTCCCCGGGCTCCAGATCCGGGTCCCGCGCAGAGTCTCCCCGAGTACGCGCGGCGCGTGGGGAAGTTGTGTCCGTAGCTTGGAGGGAGCCAAGGGGAACCCCGCCGGGGGTCGGGGGACTGCCTCCGCTGGACCCTACTCAGCCGTGAGGGTGCAAAGAGACAGGTGGGCTGCGGAGGAGGCAAAGAATGAAAATACTTTGGGGGAGTGAGCAGTCACTTTTTTTTTTTTTAATGACAAAATCATAATCCGCGATCTTGGCTGCTCTGGCCTTAGGGACTTAGTGCTCAGGAGCGAGGAGAAGGGGGGGGGGGCGGGGGTGTGGCCTCAGATCCTTTGCAAACCCCTAACCGGATAATCACACGGGCCCTCGGTCCTCATCCTCCGGCTTTTCTCCCCAGCTCAGCCCTCACCCCCGCTCCCGACGCCCCGAGGGGGGCGCGGCCAGCAGCCCCTCGCGCTGCGGCAACCCTGGGCAAGGACTGGATGACTGGAGGAAGGGCCGATTCATTTTTCTTTCCGTGTGATTCCCCAGTTCACAGCTGCCCTACTTTATGCTGTTGTTGAGACTAAAATTTGTCATTCTGAAGTGGGTATCTATAGTTAGACACGGCATGTGGCCGAGGATGAGTGGGGCAAGAGCAGAGGGGACCCGGAGCCCGCGGCTGGGACCCCGTGGCGGTGGACACGGTGCCGGGGGCACGCAATTCGCTCGCTCAGGGCTCTCCCTGCGAGCGGTTCCGCCGGCGCAACCCCTCTCCTGGAAACCCGACGGCCCGACGGTGGACGTTCCTCACCAAATGTTCCGGAGGGGCGAAGCTGGGGCCGGCGCCTTCCCTGGTACCTCACACCCTGGGGCAATGACCGGCTACCTGGGTTCGGGCTCTACCCCGGAGTGTTCAGTCCAGACCCCTGTCTCTATGGACCTGTCCACCAGCCCCTCCCCCGCACACACACTTTCATTCATAAAACTGTCGTTGCCATTCTAGGCAACGACATTGTTGTCTAGGCATGGGGTGACATACTCCCTGAATGAGAAATCACTGGAGGGGGCGATGGAAAGCCGGGCCAGGAGGAGGGAGGTGACCCCTGTCACAGCCACTCCCTGAGCTAGGTCCTTGTACGCCAAAGTCCCGGATTCTTGACAATTCTGCTAGGTCAGGGAAACGAGTTAGCATTTCACTGAGCTAGCGGGACTCCCTTGTCGGGGAGCGCGTGCGGCAGGGAAGACGCGAACTTCCCTTGCTTCCCAAGAACGCCCGAGCGCACGCACTTTTCCTTCTCAGCCTCTGTTCTCATCGGGCGTGGGATGCCAGGAGAGGGTGACTGACTGGTCCCCACAAGATCTCAGTCACTTTATCTGGGACTTTGGCCGGGACTGCGTGTGCCTCTTGCCTTTGATGCGCCTGTGTTTATGCCTTTTCTGTCGTCTTTCACTATCTGCCGGCGATTGCTGCGGCTGGTTAATAATGGGGTTGCCATGGCGACCAATCTCCCGTCGCCATGGTACCCAGGAGGTAAACAGTTGGAAGCCACAGAGGCTCTTCAGTAGCTCACCCCCCAGATCTTGCACAGGCTGCGGGTTTCCTGTGGTTGTGAGGCAGGGATGGCAATGATCAGGTGCTATGGTCCCCTCTACCCTCCCAACCCGCACTGTCTAGCCACCTGTTCACCTGAAACCCTCTCTAATTCCTGCCAGTCACTGCGGCCTCCAGGTTGGGATGGGTCAAGCTCTTACCTCCATCCCCCAACTGCTACAATGAGGCCGGGGTAAACGGTTTTCCCTCTGACCTAATTCATGTCAGCTGCACACTGTCTACTCCTGAGTACAAATGACAAGGCTAAGCCCTGTGGGAGACAAAATTAATTAAATAAACACGGTCCCTGGCCTCTGGACATCATGGTGTAGAGATGGCCTCTGCTCTGGGCTGCAATAGGGGTGATAACAGTGTCCCAGAGTAGAGAGAAGTGGGAGTGACAGACCCCCACCAGGGGAGGCCATAATGGAGTTGAAACTAAGGAATTTCAACTGCTGAGCAAGAGGGAAAACGTCTCTCTAGGCAGAGGGACTAGCAGGAGCAAAGATGCGCGTTTGCTCAGGAGAGGCTAGGCCCTGCTGTGCTAACACATAGACTTGTAATAGGGGCAGAGCCGCGCGCAGCCCTGAGCGCACGACAGTTATCGCGAGACCCTGAGCACGCGAGACCTGAGTGCACGAGAGCGGGAGCGCCTCGCGCGATTGGAGGTCTGGCTCCCGCGAGGAGCACAGCTGTGGTGTTCTTCATGGCAGAAAGTGCGGCAAGAGGCGGACCTTGGCCTTCTCCCCTGGGCCCTCCAGGCCCTCCAGTCTCCGAGCCTGAGGGTGAGCTGAGGGAGGGGGGGGCCCGGGGACAGGCTGAGGGCTGTGTCCCCCAGAGCTCCAGGGCCCTCACCCCAGCCGCCCACTGGCCGGGCCCAGGCCTTGAGGCAGCAGCGAACCCCTCCCCCATCCCCGCCTCCGCGACTTCATGGCGGCGGCCGTCTCCGTGGGTCGCAGTCCCTGGAGGCCTCGGCAACAGGAGTGTATGGACACAGCCATGAAGGTAGCAGCTTCAACTAGCTTCAGTCTCTCCGTTCAAGTTTCAAACCTTGGTCCAGCTTAGATCAGTTGTCCACCGCTAGGAGGTGGCCAGAGGTCAGGGTTAAATCGCAAGGACCTTGCACGTCGTGACCACAGGTACACCTCTGTGGCGGGGCTGTTCTCAAAGAAGGGCAATTGTGGTGAGCTGGGCATTCACCTGATTGGTATTTGCTACAACATGTGCTCCTGTTGATGCTCTACAAATGATCCTCTCCAGTTTAAATGAAAAGCTTGAGGGCCGACGGGGTGCCGCGTGCCTGGCTCCCTCAGTGATGACGGCTGGGCGGGGTCTGGGGACCTGGCCCCAAGGGCGCCACCAGCTGAGATCTGTCTACTCGGCGGAGCCTGGGCATTGGCGGGAGGACCCAGACGGGGCGCTGGATGGACACTCCCGGGCAGGGTAAGCGGCCTGCACGGGCTCCTCTGAGCAGGACCTGGACCTCGGAGGGCGGAAGTTGAGCCTTGGGACCTTGCCCTTTCTTGTCAGAATAGAGAAAGACATTTGTTTTGGGGGGAGATTTAGGGGAACATCATGACCTGACCGAGACCCGACCTCAAGAACAAAGGATCGGACACCAAGAAGTTAGCAACAACTAACCACGCCCCTCCCTCACCTTTCCTACAAAAGGGCTTTGCTGAAAGCTCTCAGGGGGTTCAGGGTTTTTATGGCATGAGCCACCCGTCTCCTTGCATGGCCCTGCAATAAACCTTTCTCTGCTGCAAACTCCGACATTTTGGTATTTGGCCTCACTGTGCGTCGGGCACACGGACTTGCGTTCGGTAACAGACCCAGAACGTCTCAGTGGCTTAGCCCATGGCCTATGCGATGTCTGAGGTTCCGAGGCACTGGGGGGCCCTGCATCATGGGGGGGACTCTGCTGGCCAGATCCTGCCACCCAGCCCTCAGCTGGCCTGGAAGGGGGACTGAGAAATACAGCCAGTACTAGGGTGGGCTTTGGTGAGCAGTCTCTGCCACCAGGTGGGATGAGAAAATTCATGCCACTCTTAAGGGACGGATGAGTAATTTCATTTAAATGGAACATCCTTTTTAGGCTAATATGATCCAGGTTACAAAAAAATCTTGAATGTCAGGCTAAGACTGCATGCTGGAGAAAATAGGCAACCTCTGAAAGTTTCTGAGTGACATGATTAGAACTATTGTGTAGAAAGACCCCGATGTTAGTGTAGAAGATTCGTTCATTCTTTCATTCCACACTCATTGAGCACCTCCTGAGTGCCAGGCCTTGGATGAGTTGCAGAGGTGAAACTAAAGATGGGAGATGCGCAAAAGGAATTGTTTCAACAATCCTGGGGAGGGGGAACAGGGCCTGGACAGAGGTGGGAGCAGAACTCAAGGAGGCCAAGAGCTGTCTCTGGCTTGTTCGAGCCCTGGCACATGGTTAGGACTCAGTGCATTTCTGACTTAGTGAATGGATGAGTGGAAGGCAACAGAGGGGACAGATAGTTGGTGGTGTAACTGAAGGACTTGGTGATGGTGGATCTGGGGAAGTGAGGGAGAGGGAGGAGTGGAAGCTTATGCGAGTCTTAGCTGGGTGATTAGTTGGCTCCAGGTGTCATTCGTGGGGCATTAACCAGAATAAGACTCAGGGGAGGAAGGGCATATTTGGGAGCAGTTGGGATGGTGCCATTCAGGACATTTAGTTTTGTACCAACAAAAACTTCCTGGATATACTGTATCCTCCCTCACATGGCCCACACCTTGGACCTCATCTGATCCCCTTTTTGAGGAACTTCACACATTCCATCTTGTACTATAATAATGCAGTATAGGCATTTAAAAAAAACAAAAAACCAAACAGGCTTTTGTTCCCCAGTTCTGCCACTGGGTGACTTTGAATAAGTTGTTAACCATTCCAAGTCTCAGTTTCTTCATGTGTAAGTTGGTAGTAGTAGTTATAACCTCTGCCTCATTGAGTTGTTGGGAGAAGAAATGAAGCAATTGGTGTGAATTTCTTAGTACAGTGCCTGGCATGGCAAGTGCTCAAAGTTGGATATGACATGACCATCTTATAATTTCCTATAATGACACTGTATTACTTTTATAATCATATCCCAAAAGTTAATTAAGGGAAAAAACACGCTTTACCTCCTGTGTCTGCAGCTAGCCTTGGGGAAACAGTCCTTGGGGAAGGAAGGGAGGTCCTTTGCCTGGCCTTGATGACTGTGTGTGTGTGTGTGTTTGTGTTGGGAGGTGGGAGGAGAAGATGGAATTCTGAGCAGAGCATCTATAGGGCTGGCTACAGAGATCCGGTTTCTCCAGCCCTAGATACATCTAGAAAGCACTTTCAACCTCTTGGAATCTCAACCTGAGCAACTGAATCCTATTGCAAAATAGTCATTTAGAAACTGAGTGCACTTCAAGCTCAGGAAACCAGAGTCCCATTAGTTCTGAGTCATCTCTACAGAAGACCAAGACACTTTCTAGGCATGAGGCAAGCCTCTGTCTGGTGGTTGAGTAACATAATTGATAACCTTGTTACAATTTCCCTGCGCTCTCTTTTACCCAGAATCTCTTCCTGTCTGGGGGAACAACGTTAGCTTTTCTTCTCAGGAAGGAATTGAAAATCTACAGCTGGTGTGTGCAAGCTTCCCTTTGCTTGTGTTATAAATGTGCATAGAGTTGAGAAGAGGGAGGACTCCACCTCCCAGCCATTCAGAGGTTTCCTTGAAAAACAAAATTGAACTCTCCTAACTCAGACTCATTCTTCCTATCTTGGTGCAGTGACATTCCTGGGTTTGCCTAGCCTCTACTCTGCAGAAAAGGGAGAACAGAGATTCTGACTTCCATTTCCCTTCATCAACAGGGAAGCTCAGCTCTGAGCACAACTGGACACATCCTCATGGTCTAAGACCTGAGCTACCCTTTTGGACATTCCTTGGGCAGATGGAGGAAATTTTGATACTTACTGGTCCCAGAAATTGGCCTCGTTTCTTGAGAGGCAGTGGATTAAGCTTGCAGGCTTTACAGTTAGATTGCCTGCTACAGTCCTGGCTGTGTGAACTGTGTACCTTGGTTTGCTCATCTATAAAATAGGGATAATAGTTGTACTTACTTCATAGGGTTATTGTGAGAATTAAATAAGTTGATACATGGGGAGAAGTACCTGGCATCATGTAAACTCTCAAAAATGTGATCATTATCAGTATTTTTATTAATATGATATTTCGACATTTCTCCCCTTTAGTATATTTATGTTTCGTGAGTTTCTTGTAGCAGACATTGTGAGTTTTGCATTTGAAAAGTGTTTTGATTCTAGATTTAACACTACTTCTTTTTTAGGTATAACTCACATGTGATGAAAATCTTCTAAAGTATATATTTCAGTTATTTTTTAGTATATTCACAGCTGTGCAACCATTAACTCGATATAATGTTTAAACTTTTTGTAGGGCCAGGTCACTCAAGATGGCTGTTCTCTTGCCCTCTGTTCATCCCCTGCCCAACCAATGCCTGATTCACTTGTATCTTACACACCTGACTGACCTTCCTACGTACCTGCCCCAGCCCCCAGCTAGTGATTATTCTTATGGAAGGGGTGGTGAAGGACGTGCCCCTCTGCTGGTTTCCCTGGTAACTAATGAGCCCACCTGCCGTCAGTTCTCCTACAAATGGTAATTCCCCCCTTCCCTTTGGGCGCGATGACTGCCACCGCGTCCTGTCTGCCCTGAGCCACACACAGTGGGGTGTTGCTCCAGGACCTTGCTTCAGACGTGTAAGGTCCCCCCATCCATTAAACCATTGATGTCTCTGTTGCTGACTCCAGGCTCTTTGTTCGTTCTTAAAGCTGGGCAAGCGCAGGCCTTGTAGGCCTGCGGGGTGCAGCCTAACACTTTTCAACACTCCAAAAAGAAACCCTGCACCCATTATCAGACATTTTCTTTTCTGACTCCCCTCCCCATCCTTGCCCCTTGCAGCCACTAATCTATTTTCTATCTCTATGGCTTTGCCTATTCTGGACATTTCATATAAATAGAATTATACAGTATGTGGCCTTTTGTGTCTGACTTGTTTACTTAGCATAATGTTTTCCAGGTTCATCCATGTTGTAGCAGGTATCAGTATTTTATCCTTTTTAATTGCCAAATAAAATTCCACCTGAGTAACATTTCATTATATAGATATACCACATTTTGTTTATCCAGTTATCAGCTGATGGACATTTAGGTTGTTTCCATTTGGGGGCTATTATGAATGATGCTGCTGTGAACATTGAAATACAGGTTGTGTGGACATATGTTTTCATTAAGTATATGCCTATGAGTGGAACTCCTGGGTCATATTGTGACTATTTTTAGCATTTTGAGGAACTGCCCTGTTGTCTTCCAAAGTGGCTACACCATTTACATTCCCACGAGCAGTGTATGAAGATTCCAACTTCTTCACATCCTTACCAACACTTGTTATTGTCTGTTTTTTTAATTATAGCCATCTTAGGCAGTGTGGAGTGGTTATCTCATCATGATTTTGACTGACATTTCTCCATGACTAAATATGTTAAGCATTTCTTCATGTGCTTGTTGAACATTTGTAATTTCCTTCAGAGAAATGTCTGTTCAAATCCTTTGCCCATTATTTAATTGGGTTATTTGCCTTTTTATTACTGAGTTGTAGTAGTTCTTTATATATTCTGGGTACAAGTCTCTTACCAGTATATGATTTTAAGTTATTTTTTCCATTCTGTGGGTTGCCTTTTTACTTTCTTGGTGGTATCATTTGAAGCACAAAGGTTTTGTGTGTGTGTGTGTGTGTGTGTGTGTTTTAATGAAGCACAATCTAATTTTTATTTTAGTCACTTATACTTTTGGTGTAATATATAAGAAACCATTGCTTAATCCAAGGTCATGAAGATTTACTCCTAGGTTTTCTTCTAGGAATTTTATAGTTTTAACCCTTACATTTAAGTCTATGATCTATTTTGAGTTAATTTTCATGTATGGTATATATTCTTTTACATGTGAATATCCAGTTTTCCCAGCAACATTTGTTGAAAAGACTATTTATTCTTTCCCCCATTGAGTTATCTTGGCACCCTTGTTGAAAATCAGTTGACCATAGGTGTATGAGGTTTTTTTTTGGACTCTCAATTCTATTCCATTGACCTATATATCTATCCTTACACCAGTACCGCTCTGTCTTGATTACTGTAGCTTTGTAATAGGTTTTGAAATCAGAAAGTGTGAGTGAGTCCTCCAACTTTGTTCTTCCTTATCAGGATTTCAAGTTTGTTTTGGCTACTCTGGGTCCCTTGAATTTCCATGTAAATTTTACAATCAGCCTGACAATTCCTGCAAAAATTCCAGAAGGGATTTGATAAGGATTGTATTGAATCTGTAGATCAATTGGTGAAGTATTGCCATCTTAACTATTAATTTTTCTAATTTGTGAGCAGGAGATATCTTTCCACTTATTTACATGTTTTTAATTTCTTTCAACAATTTTTATAGTTTTCAGTGTACAAACCTTTCATTTCCTTGATTGAATTTATTCCTAAGTATTTTATTCTTTTTACTGCTACTAAAAATGGGACTGTTTTCTTAATTTCATCTTCTTTTTATTTATTGCTAGTGTATAGAAATACAACTGATTTTTCTATGCTGATCATGTATCCTGCAATACTACTAAACTCAATTAATTCTAATAGTTTTTTAGTAGACTCCTTGTGATTTTCTATATACCAGATCATGTCATCTGCAAATAGAGATAGTTTTACTTCTTCTTTTCCAATCTGATGCCTTTATTTATTTTTCTTGCCTAATGGCCCTGGCGAGCCATACTATGTTGCATAGAGGTGATGAGAATGGATGTCTTTGTCTTATTCCTGATCTTAGGGGGAAAGCATTCAGTCTTTCACCATTATGTTGTTAGCTATGGCTTTGTCATAGATGCCCTTAATCAGGTTGAGGCCGTTTCCTTCTAGTCCTAGTTTATTGATAGTTTTTAACTTGAAAATATGTTGGATTTTGTTAAATGCTTTTCTTGTGTCTGTTGAGATGATCATATGGTTTTTACCCTTTATTCTACTAATATGTTGTATTATGCTGATTGATTTTGAATAATAAATCAACTTTGCATTCCTAGGATAAATATCACTTAGTCATGGTGTAAAATCCTTCCTATATGTTGCTAGGTTTGGTTCATTAGTATTTTGTTGAGGATCTTTGCATATTAATATAATTTTCAAAATGCCCTCTCACATTAAGTTCTGATATTCAAGTTGTTTATACTTATATTGTGCCATGTCCAGAGAATATTAACATTATATAGTTTTTTCCCCTTTCTGTTTTTGAAGCTCTGGAATATTTTTATTTTCTCCACATAGGATCACACTCACAGAAAATATGAGAGGACCCTCAGTTACAATATTTGCACTGTAGAGTTTTGTCCCATCATGGAACTTCTGAAACAGAAGGACCTTTAATAATCAGCTTGGCCTTGGTTTTCAACTCTGTTCCACAGAGTTCCCTAAGGTATTCTGTATGCATTCTAAGGTTTTTTTTTTTAATGTGTATTTAAGTATTTTAAAACCCCAAATAAATAAAGATAGCATTGATTGACATGTATTCCATACCAAACTTTACTATATTGGATATCATGGTGAAAATTAACTTATGTCCCACTGATTGTCTTTATAAAATTACAAAATACATTTGAATAAAATACTACAAGTGAATGTTTTATGCATTGGGTTCCTATGAAAGACTTCATCTGCAATAAGTCTATGTCCATCATTAGATAAAGAAACTAAAGTGCTGGGTCACTCACCCAAATTGGAGGCTGAGCTGAGAAGAGACTCCAGCTCTCCTTTCTCTCAGTTGAGCGCCCTTGACTGCGTATATTGTCTTTCCAAAGTCATTTGTCTCAAACAAAAGATATTTTACTCAAGGGACTGCTTGAAACACTCGTCATTGGGTTAGTGTAGTGACGTCTGTTCTGGTCCTTGTGTTTGTTCTCTGGCTGGTTCGCAGGTCTCAGAGTGATTCAGTGCCTCAGCATTGGACATTTTCCCTTCGACCCTGAAGTTCTCAGATGGAATAGGAAAGAAGGGAAAGGCAATTAGAAGTGTGCTTTAGACAAAAGTTCCAAGGCATGCAGACCTTGTGGGAGTTACTGATTTATCTTTGGAGTTTAATTTGACAGAGTGAGCCTGTCCAGCCTCATACTTACTGAGAATTGGCTGAGTGCTTTTGCCTAGAGCAATGCTGAGAAAGTTGAGTTGTGGAGGATTGAAATGGATGAAGCCCAGAGAGAGGTTACTTCTGAGAAGAGCAAAGACCCCAAGTGGTAAAAGTGGTCCATCTCCACTGGAGAAGACAGAGACCTGGGCCAAGAGTGCACATCCAGCAAGACTGGATGGATATGCAAGTGCCTTACACTCAGGGGGCCCTGGCTGGATGGCAGTTTCCATTTTCAACAGAGCCTCAGGATCATCTATTGTACTTTCATCATCTCATTTGTGAGCTCTCCTAGAGTTTATGGGGCCGGGAGATGTGAAAACACTCTGGCGGTTGGGGGATCACTTAGGATGTCATGGCTTACAAGCTAGTAAATAAAGGGAAAGAATTAAGTGTTTATTCTGCCTTTCCTGTATGAACCATACCACTGAGCAGCCAAATAATAAGTCAAATTTTCTTTTTTAAGAATATTTCAGCTAACTGATGAAGATGGAATGATAGAATATCACCAATTTGCAACTCCTAATAAATCAATAGATCCAGTCAGTGATCACCAGTGGCTGCTAAAATCACCCAAGAAAATATGGAACCCAAATTTGAACAAGCCCTGAGTACAACTTCCAATTTACAGGAAACATTGTAGAGTTGGAATTGGCAAAAATCCATATTGTGGGAAATTCTGTAGTACAAACAATTATGTTTCTTCCGTAAAGAGAAGGAAGAGAAATGCATAGAAACTTCAGATTTAAAAATACCAATGAGATACATCAGCCAATCAGAATATATAGACTTTGTGTGTGTCCTGATTCTTTTAAGTAATTCTTTTAAGCCAACCCTTATGACATTTATGAAACAATTAGGGGAAAAAAGATCTTAATGATTTATCTTAAACTAACATTTTCCTTTAATGATGTACATTTTGCCCTGTCCTACCCAACCTCATTCTCCTGGATAAAGAACACGGAATTAAAAAGGAAATTAGGTTACTTCTAACCCTTGAGGGACCTGGGTCAGGAGTGCACAGGGCCCACTTACCATGTCTAAATAACTAAAAACCATTCTCTTAGCTGAGGTAATCCCCTCCTCCCACCATTAAAAAAAAAAAGAAAAGAATTTTTTGGGTAAGAGCATGCTGGCAGGCAACTTTTTTTGGGAGTGGTTCCAAGGAAGAGAAGTAGGGGTCTTGGAAGAGAAAACAAGGGAAGCAGGGGAAACCACCCCAAGTGTACATTATCAAACTAATCACCACTCTGGGCAAGTGGTTTGATCCTTCTAGGGCTTCTCCAAAGAGCCATGTAGAATATATGTCTGAATTATCTTCCTGAGGGGACAGAAAAGGGAAATATTTACCCATGGTTCCAGGCTCTATTAGTCAAGGGTTGCCCAAGGGGAGTTAACTCTCTAGCACTTTGGGTTTGCACGTGTGTCAGAATGGCCTTGGAACATGGGGCATGGGGACATTTGATCTCTGGTCCCCCATCCATGGCCTGCCCCCTTCTATTCCCAGCCTTGGGTCCACCCCAAGCCACAGGGGGCCTTTCACACACATGCGTGGACACTCTGCCCACACCTCCAAGCTCCATTCACCTCACCCTCACAAATAGCTCCTCCTGGGCCACCTGTAGGTCTAGGGGCATGCACATCGACACCGTTCTCAGGAAAACAGACATGGGAAGAGGCCCAGGCAGGCTCTAGAGCCAGTCCACAGAGAATTTGGGGGTCCCGGGCACCCAGAGCATAGTCTAGGGCAGGGCGTGGGGTTCTGGGTGAGCATGTTCCCTTGGCCTCATGGGCTATGGCTGGAGCGGAGTCAGAGTGGGGCCCTTTAAAGGTACTGGTCCGAGGCCTGTTAGGAACCGGGCGGCACAGTGGCAGGCGGGCGGGCGAGCGAAGCTTCATCTGCCACTCCCTCTCGCTCCCCATCGCTCGCATTACAGTGACCCATCCCCCCCGCCCGACTCCTTGTCCATGGAAAAATTGGCTTCCACGAAACCGGTCCCTGGTGTCAAAAAGGTTGGGGACCGCTGCTTTAAAGAATGGGGGAAATCAAAAAATACCTAGAAACAAATGACAATGGAGATACGACGACCCAAAACCTATGGGACGCAGCAAAAGCAGTGCTAAGAGGGAAGTTTATAGCAATACAAGCCTACCTCAAGAAACAGGAAACATCTCGAATAAACAACCTAACCTTGCACCTAAAGCAATTAGAGAAAGAAGAACAAAAAAACCCCAAAGCCAGCAGAAGGAAAGAAATCATAAAGATTAGGTCAGAAATAAATGAAAAAGAAATGAAGGAAACAATAGCAAAAATCAATGAAACTAAAAGCTGGTTCTTTGAGAAGATAAACAAAATTGATAAACCATTAGCCAGACTCATCAAGAGAAAAAGGGAGAAGGCTCAAATCAATAGAATTAGAAATGAAAAAGGAGAAGTAACCACTGCCACTGACACTGCAGAAATACAAAAGATCATGAGAGATTACTACAAGCAACTCTATGCCAATAAAATGGACAACCTGGAAGAAATGGACAGATTCTTAGAAATGCACAGACTGCCGAGACTGAACCAGGAAGAAATAGAAAATATGAACAGACCAATCACAAGCACTGAAATTGAAACTGTGATTAAAAACCTTCCAACAAACAAAAGCCCAGGACCAGATGGCTTCACAGGCGAATTCTATCAAACATTTAGAGAAGAGCTAACACCTATCCTTCTCAAACTCTTCCAAAATATTGCAGAGGGAGGAACACTCCCAAACTCATTCTACGAGGCCACCATCACCCTGATACCAAAACCAGACAAAGATGTCACAAAGAAAGAACACTACAGGCCAATATCACTGATGAACATAGATGCAAAAATCCTCAACAAAATACTAGCAAACAGAATCCAACAGCACATTAAAAGGATCATACACCATGATCAAGTGGGGTTTATCCCAGGAATGCAAGGATTCTTCAATATACGCAAATCAATCAATGTGATACACCATATTAACAAATTGAAGGAGAAAAACCATATGATCGTCTCAATAGATGCAGAGAAAGCTTTCGACAAAATTCAACACCCATTTATGATAAAAGCCCTGCAGAAAGTAGGCATAGAGGGAACTTTCCTCAACATAATAAAGGCCATATATGACAAACCCACAGCCAACATTGTCCTCAATGGTGAAAAACTGAAACCATTTCCACTAAGATCAGGAACAAGACAAGGTTGCCCACTCTCACCACTATTATTCAACATAGTTTTGGAAGTGTTAGCCACAGCAATCAGAGAAGACACAGAAATAAAAGGAATCCAAATCGGAAAAGAAGAAGTAAAGCTGTCACTATTTGCAGATGACATGATACTATACATAGAGAATCCTAAAGATGCTACCAGAAAACTCCTAGAGCTAATCAATGAATTTGGTAAAGTAGCAGGATACAAAATAAATGCACAGAAATCTCTTGCATTTCTATACACTAATGACGAAAAATCTGAAAGTGAAATTAAGAAAACACTCCCGTTTACCATTGCAACAAAAAGAATTAAATATCTAGGAATAAACCTACCTAAGGAGACAAAAGACCTGTATGCAGAAAATTATAAGACACTGATGAAAGAAATTAAAGATGATACAAAGAGATGGAGAGATATACCATGTTCCTGGATTGGAAGAATCAACATTGTGAAAATGACTCTACTACCCAAAGCAATCTACAGATTCAATGCAATCCCTATCAAACTACCACTGGCATTTTTCACAGAACTAGAACAAAAAATTTCACAATTTGTATGGAAACACAAAAGACCCCGAATAGCCAAAGCAATCTTGAGAACGAAAAATGGAGCTGGGGGAATCAGGCTCCCTGACTTCAGACTATGTTACAAAGCTTCAGTAATCAAGACAGTTCGGTACTGGCACAAAAACAGAAATATAGATCAATGGAACAGGATAGAAAGCCCAGAGATAAACCCACACACATATGGTCACCTTATCTTTGATAAAGGAGGCAAGCATATACAGTGAAGAAAAGACAGCCTCTTCAATAAGTGGTGCTGGGAAAATTGGACAGGTACATGTAAAAGTATGAAATTAGAACACTCCCTGACACCATGCACAAAAATAAACTCAAAATGGATTAAAGACCTAAGTGTAAGGGCAGACACTATCAAACTCTTAGAGGAAAACATAGGCAGAACACTCTATGACATACATCACAGCAAGATTCTTTTTGACCCAGCTCCCAGAGAAATGGAAATAAGAACACAAATAAACAAATGGGACCTACTGAAACTTAAAAGCTTTTGCACAGCAAAGGAAACCATAAACAAGACCAAAAGACAACCATCAGAATGGGAGAAAATATTTGCAAATGAAGCAACTGACAAAGGATTAATCTCCAAGATTTACAAGCAGCTCATGCAGCTCAATAACAAAAAAACGAACAACCCAATCCAAAAATGGGCAGAAGACCTAAATAGACATTTCTCCAAAGAAGATATACAGATGGCCTACAGATACATGAAAGAATGCTCAACATCATTAATCATTAGAGAAATGCAAATCAAAACTACAATGAGATATCATCTCACACCGGTCAGAATGGCCATCATCAAAAAATCTAGAAACAATAAATGCTGGAGAGGGTGTGGAGGAAAGGGAACACTCTTGCACTGTTGGTGGGAATGTAAATTGATACAGCCACTATGGAGAACAGTATGGAGGTTCCTTAAAAAACTACAAATAGAACTACCATACGACCCAGCAATCCCACTACTGGGCATATACCCTGAGAAAACCATAGGTCAAAAAGAGTCATGTACCAAAATGTTCATTGCAGCTCTATTTACAATAGCCAGGACATGGAAGCAACCTAAATGTCCATCGACAGATGAATGGATAAAGAAGATGTGGCACATATATACAATGGAATATTACTCAGCCATAAAAAGAAATGAAATGGAGGTATTTGTAATGAGGTGGATGGAGTTAGAGTCTGTCATACAGAGTGAAGTAAGTCAGAAAGAGAAAAACAAATACAGTATGCTAACACATATATACGGAATCTAAGGAAAAAAAAAAAAAAAAGGCCATGAAGAACCTAGTGGCAAGACGGGAATAAAGACACAGACCTACTAGAGAATGGACTTGAGGATATGGGGAGGGGGTGGGGTGAGATGTGACAGGGTAAGAGAGTGTCATGGACATATATACACTACCAAATGTAAAATAGATAACTAGTGGGAAGCAGAGGCATAGCACAGGGAGATCAGCTGGGTGCTTTGTGACCACCTAGAGGGGTGGGATGGGGAGGGTGGGAGGGAGGGAGATGCAAGAGGGAAGAGAAATGGGAACATATTGTATATGCATAACTGATTCACTTTGTTATAAAGCAGAAGCTAACACACCATTGTAAGGTAATTATACTTCAATAAAGATGTTTAAAAAAAAAAAAAGAATGGGGCCCCAGGCAGGACCCCTACTGCTCAGGCCAAAAAGTAATGCCAGTTCTTTTCCACCCACTGACTTTATCAGGCTCTGGAGTCAGACAGATCTTTGTTAATCTTGGCTCAGGCTGCAAGCAACAACATTAGGGAAACTGCTCACCTGTTGAATTTCTTCATTGGAAAAGGGAGGGAAGAAGAAGGCTGCTGTGAGGATTGAAGGAGACAGTATTACACAAGCAGCCACTCTGAGCCTGGCATATGGGAGCTCTCCACAGGGGGCAGGTCTGCAAGGGTCCAGAGGTGGCATCTGGGGTCAGGGTTTGTGGCCAGGGTGGAGGGGACAGCTGAGGGGGCTGAGGGAAAGGGCACAGACTGGCTGCAATGAGCTTTTTCTCTGTTTGGTACAATTCTCATGAAGATACACAAAGAAGAGTAATTTAATAGATTTTCCACAGAGTCCCAAACTTCTTTAAGACTTGTTCTAGGGACTTCCCCGGTGGTGCAGTGGTTGAGACTCCACGCTCCCAATGCAGGGGGCCCCAGTTCAATCCCTGGTCAGGGAACTAAGATCCTGTATGCTGCATGGTGCAGCCAAAAAAAAAAAAAAAAGACTTGCTCTAGATCCCACTGGACCATAAGCTCCTTGAGGACAGAGCTGCATATCATTTTCTGATAAAACCCTAGCTCTTAGCATACTGCCTGGCACGTAGTAAGTGCTCAGTAAAAAAGCACTGGATGGATGATTTCAAATTTGGTGTATTTCTTTTAGTGGGAGACTCTTAGTTCCTATGTTGGCTTCAAAGTTTCCCCAGACATCTCAACCTGGAATCATTCTCTGCCTCAACCCTGCCCCTCCCCCAGTCCCCTCCCCAGTGGGCAGCACCACCAACCCCCACGCCAGAGGTCACGGCAGCGTGACCCCTCATCCTTGATCAATTACTATGTCCCAGTGCTTCTATCCATCTGGTAGTTGTGGGTTTTTAAAAATTATTTATTTTTATTTTTGGCTGCGTTAGGTCTTCATTGCTGTGTGTGGGCTTTCTCTAGTTGCAGTGAATGGGGGCTACTCTTCGTTGCGGTGCGCGGGCTTCTCATTGCAGTGGCTTCTCTTGTTGCAGAGCACGGGTTCTAGGCACGCAGGCGTCAGTAGTTGTGGCTCGCGGGCTCTAGAGCGCAGGCTCAGTAGTTGTGGCGCACAGGCTTAGTTGCTCTGTGGCATGTGGAATCTTCCCGGACCAGGACTCGAACCCGTGTCCCCTGCATTGGCAGGCAAATTCTTAACCACTGCGCCACCAGGGAAGCCCATCTGGTGGTTTTTGTAATTTATTTGATTCACCACCACAAACCTAGTTCAGGCAACTATTCTCTCTCCCCCGAGATACTGCAGCATTTAGCTGCTCATACCCACTCATGTTGCCTGAATATATCCTCCCCAGTGTAGCCAGAGTGGCCTTTACACATCTGACCACATCCCTGATGGGCTCAGAGGTAAAGCCCAAGCTTCGTGACTCAACCTTCAGGACCCTCTGGTATACGTCATCTGCCCCACTAGACTTGTAAGATCCTTGAGAACAGTCATTGTCTTATATTCCTTTGTATCTCCTGTGGTCAGCCAGAAACTAAGTTACATAAATGAATACAGTTTTTAAAAATCAAAACTATTTTTTATCTATTGAGAAAATTATAAAATTTAAAATTGTGGGCTTAAACTCTCCAACATCAGAGATGAACCAGGACTATCTGAGCCAACGGCTGCCCCTCCCTGAGTAACTCGTGGTGAGCAGGGACCACATCCATGTTCGGTACTTCAGTGCAGTGCTCTGGGCTCCTGGCACTGACCTTCCTTTGGATATGAAATTAATTTAGTCCTGGAATTAGTCACTGGGCTATTTCTGGAAATCACCATCTTTCTCTGGAGTGGTCTGTACTGACTTCTGACACACTTAAGCCACGTGGCTGCTCAAGAGAGCCTGTGCCCATCTGTTTCAGAGAAACTGTCCTCAGGAATTCATTTTCCTTCTGGAAGACTGTGATCAGAAATCACACAATTGGCCTGTCTTGGTATCCATTATGCCAGCTGTGCACTCACATCAGTTTTCTTTTCTCATCTATCAGGGGGGCACCTTCCAATGTTTGCTGAAGGGAAAGTATTCATGGTCAGATTTCTAGCATCACGATCATGCCATTGATAGGTTTTATCTATTTCTTTGCTTGTATAAGCTGTTTGACACCACTGAGTCTCAATTCAGTCATCTTTATTTTTTAAATTTTTTTAAAATTTATTTATTTATTTATATATTTTTGGCTGCATTGGGTCTCTGTTGCTGTGCGCGGGCTTTCTCTAGTTGCGGTGAGCGGGGGCTACTCTTCATTGCAGTGTGCGGGCTTCTCATTGTGGCAGCTTCTCTTGTTGTGGAGCACTGGCTCTAGGCACGTGGGCTTCAGTAGTTGTGGCACGTGGGCTCAGTAATTGTGGCTCACAGGCTCTAGAGCACAGGCTCAGTAGTTGTGGCGCACAGGCTTAGTTGCTCCACGGCATGTGGGATCTTCCCGGACCAGGGCTTGAACCAATGTCCCCTGCATTGGCAGGTGGATTCCTAACCACTGCGCCACTGGAGAAGTCCCTCAACTTAGTCATCTTTAAATGGAGACAAAAATTGTAAATATCTGATGAGGTTATTGTGAAGATTAAATGAGATGAAGTGTGTACTGGGTTGAACATCACATTGTAAAGGTTTTATAAATGTCAAGTACTTAGGTTTTTTATGCTTTGTTTTAAAACAAAATTTTGGGGAGTTACTAAAACATGTGCAAAATTATAAGATTAACATAGGGTAAATGAGAAAGTCAGAGTTAGGAGGGACATTGCATCATTAAAGAGAATCATGAGGGTTTTAGCTTTCCTACATCGGATACCGACTTGGCCATTCATTCATTCATTTGCTGAATCAGCACTTAAGTTTGAGCAGCCCTTGACAATTCCCTGGCGGTCCAGTGGTTAGGACTTCGCGCTTCCACTGCTGGGGGC
The DNA here is from genome assembly GCF_028021215.1 of Eschrichtius robustus. NCBI lineage: Eukaryota > Metazoa > Chordata > Mammalia > Artiodactyla > Eschrichtiidae > Eschrichtius > Eschrichtius robustus. Next base: position 87,468,027 of record NC_090838.1, read on the forward strand.
CCAGGTTCAATCCCTGGTCGGGGAACTAAGATCCTGCAAGCCACGAGGTGCGGCAAAAAGCAAAACAAAACAAACAAACAAAAAAAACCTTTGAGCAGCTCTCAGCATGCAGCATATACAAAGGAGTAAAAGACCTTGTTTGTGCTTCTGGCTCGGAAGACTAGCCCAGAGAGATCCAACTAAAACACAGTGTGGCAAGAACTGTGAGAGAAATGGAGGAGGGCACGTGTGCCAGGGCTTGCCTGGGGGAGTAGCCCTCCCATACCAGCTGGGTTTGCAGTTACTTCCTGGGGGGTCCTGATGACATATCTGCTTTGTGTTCATGTTTCAGCAACCACCTTGGGGCTGAATGTGACAAAGCAAGAAGATGGCCAAGATTAGCACCCAATACTCCCACCCTTCCAGGGCTCACCACCTCGCGGTAGGGACTACGGACAGAGATCTCGATCGCATTGAGAACGGCCTCAGCAGGTAGGATGGGCTTTTAACTTCATGCCTGGAACAGGTTATTTCCATACCTGATCTAGACCTGGGGGAAAGACTGCCTTAGCCTGTGGGCAAGCACAGGTCGGAGGGTGGGGTCTGTTCACAGCACTCCTTCTAACTTCATTTTCCATGTCCCTTACTCCTCACAACCCACACTGAAGTAGTTTTTATTCTCGTTTTAGAGATGTGGGAAAATGAGGCTCCAAAGGTTATATAACTTTTGTAACTTTTTTTCTAGAAGGCAAGAAAATGAAGATTCACATGCAGCAGATTAAATTCTACTGTAAAAATGTCCCCAAACTGCCACACTTTCCCTTGTATACATGAAACATTTATCGGGCTCTGTCTGTGCGCCAGCCACTGCCCTGGCCACTGGGGTGGAGTACAGATCAGGTGCACTGTCCCTCACTTCCAGGAGAAGGCCAGGACTCAGCCGTGCTCATGTACCTGGGGGGGGTGGCGTGCCTTGCCAGCAAAGCCATCGTCCCCATCAGTGACATCCCGACACAGGCAGCCACATGGAGACCTGGGACCTTGAGTTCTACTTCTAGCCCGGTTCCTGACTTACTAGTAGACCTGGGAAAACTCACCAACCCCTCCATGCCTCAGTTTCTTCAACTGCAAAATGGAGCAGCGTTGGGAACTGGGAAATGGGAGAGTATCTGTTTGGTGCAAATGGACTTACATTTTTATGTTTCTTAAATTCTCAGTGAGTTGATTGAGTTGAACAAGAAGAAGCTTTATTTCCAATATTTATGTTATTTTTGTCTCACATATATAACACTTAAAACTTTCCTCCCATGAAAACTGCATATTATCTGACGGCCAAAAGTGCAATGACAGTCCCTCAATCCTAGCATCCCTGGCACATAGGCCCTCCTCTGTCGTTTCTCCTCACTAGCTTATATATGTCACTTCCTCTCTCAGGTGCACATTTGGTTTTTCCTACGTTTAGGTGCTTTGCCGCAGCTCCTTAGCAACTCTGCTAATAAGTGATAGACAGCAATTTCCCTATCTTTGCAAACTTACGTAGTCTTTGGACCTCCACCTTCTGGGATTCAGGCAAAGGGAGGAAACCTCACAGCATGGCAACAGATATTCCTTCCAACTCTTTTAAGTTGGTGCTCGGACCCAGGAAGTGTGATAGACTCAGGGGCATCAGAATTTCTCACCCTACTCAAATTTCTCCCTCCTAACTGGCCGACTGTCAATACTTGTGTTCCACAACTGAGGACTCCTTCCTTTAGGTTAAGGCATTGGCCTTATTTAAAAGGAAGAGGAACACTGTTAGGACAGTTATCGGCTATTAAAACTTTAGCGTGCGTTAATAGTTTCTTTCCCACATCTGAGCTAATAAAACCCCCTGAAGAGGGGCTTCGAAGAGGATTGCGGTAGAGGGGGGAAGAGTCCCAAGCATGGAGCACAGCAGGAAGTCAGGCTCCCTGGGCAGCATCAGGCTCCTGGGATCTTGGGCCCAATGGGAGAAGGAAGAAGCTGTTAGGATCTAGAAGAATTTGAAGCAAATGGAACTTTTCCCCATTGCTCCCTTTTGCCTCGAGTGGGACAAAACCAGAGCATCTCGTGGAGCTTCCAGACTCCCTAGAGGCTCAGTCTGGCTCCTCCCAGTGAGACAGTCAGGAGAAGGCAGGCCTGGCGAGTGGGCTGGGGCTTCTGCCCAGAATGCCTGCTTGACCCGACACCACCATGAGCCAGCTCTGCCCGACTCGTCCTGGCTCTGCCTCAGCCGGTGGCCGACCAGCTCCGTCTGGCTTGCGGGCTGTTCAAGAGCCTCTGGCTTCCGAGAGCCTCGCTGTGGGCTCACACTGGGTCCATGCACACTCCGGGGATAGGTTGTCCACACAGCCAGCGCTCTGAAGTGATGCTCTTGGACAGTGCTCTGCCATCTTACGGGTGAGCAAATGCCCTCCCCTCCCCAACCCCCATCCCCAGGCCAGCGTGGTGACCAACAGCACAGGCTCGGGGTCAGACTGCCGGGTTTGAAAAATGGCTCTGAAAAGCTGCTCAGCAGCTCCAAGCCTCAGTTTCCTCATCTGCAAAATGGACTAGTACTGACCTCAGGGCAGAAATGAGGGTAAAACAGGGTAAAGCTTGGGGCACAGCCCCTGCCACGCAGTGAGTGCTTAATCGGTGCTCACTGCCGGTCTTGGAGATGCTGTCCCTCCTATGGGCCTTCTCTGGCGTCCCAGCTGAGGCCTTCTTCACCTCCTCTGACCTCAGGTGGCCCCAGCTGTCCCGACATCTGGAACGGGCCATTTCCTGCCTGTGCCCACATCAGGCTGTCTCAGCCTGACCACTAGCCGAGTCTCAGTGAGCTCCACTTGGGGCCGTGCCCAGCTACATACGTGGTAAAAGCTTGTTGACAGATTAGTACAGAATCCCGTGGAAACACTTGAGAGGTTTCAAAAGGAGAGAGAGGAAAAATGCTTCCTTCATGAGAAGCATTATCTCATGGAGGCAGGAGTGGGTTAACAGACAGAAGTTTCCAGAATGGCTCCTTAGCATCACCAAAGATTGAGAATAGGAGTTCAGGCTGGGGAGAGCAGCCTTGGGCCGGAAGGCTGGGTCCAGAGCCCTCCCCTGCTTCCCAGAGCAGCCCAACATCTGTCGATTCACAGACTAGTTTTCCCTGTAAGATTGATTTGAGCAAAGGACTCTGGCACATTCACATAAAAGTTTTAAAGTTTCAAATCACTATTTGCGGGGAGGAAATGGTGTTTGAACAAACTATAGATCTTTGCCTTGAAATTCCAATCCTTTTAGAAAACTTTTGGGAGAAATAATTATGAATGTGTGTCCTTAAATGTTAATCACTCTTTATCCTCAATGATATCACACAGCTGTGCTGGGAACATATGCATTGGTGCGGTCCTTTGCTGAGTGCCCCACAAAGCGGGGAGTATCTTTTCCCTGACCCCTGAGACATCCCGTCTCCCAGGTCTTTCACCAAATTAGAGACCCAGGTTTCTGTTTCTCTTTTTAAATCATTGGGCCCATTTTCCTAGTGAAGAGTCATAAGGAAGGATCAAAATGTTTCCTTTGAACAAAAAAATTAAGTTTACACCTTGAAAAGACCAGAAATAAAAATGTCTTGTGTCTGGTGATTAACTTTGTGCTCTGTGGATCTGGTGTCTTCTTCCAGTGACTTTGGGGACATAAGAGGAAACTCAGGGAGGGTAAGTGACCAGCCCACAGTGCACTTAGTTAATAGGTGCTGGGGTAGGGATTCGAACCCAGGCCTCCGGGCTCCCCACTACGCCACCTCCCCTTCACGTAGGTGTCAAAGGTCCAGGCCACTCGCAGTAGCTCTCACTGCTGCCAGCTGCAGGCCTGCTTTGAAATCTGGTGTGAGTTCTGCCCTCCTCACCCACCCACAAGCCCTGATGTCATGGGCATTGAGTCCTTTGCTACGATGCAAATAAATCTGCTCTCAGGATGTGCCGCCCCCGCCCCCCCCCCGCAATGAACAGAATCCAGACTAGGCAGAAATGCTGAGCCGCCTGCTCGGTGCCTAGAGCTCCCTGAGGAGGGAGCTGCTGGTGGGGACAGAACACCTCGTCCTGGGGGTTGCCTCTAGATCTTCCGGGCACACATTCTGTGGCAGAGCTAGAGCCCAGCTGTTAGTTGCTGCCCGCACTCCAACTCCCCACCCCCAAGCATGCCAGCTGCTAGGATCCAGGCACTGGAGAGATGGACTCACTTGTCCCCCTGCCTCCTCCTCCTTCTGTAACTGACCCGGGTGCCTTGCAACATGCATTCCCACCTTTGTAGTACGCAGAATATTAGAAGCGCAAGGGTATTGTAGCTTCCTAACTGCAGCAGGGCCTCTGGTGGGGTCTCTCATATGTATAAGGATGAGGTGTGAGTGGTCTCTTATGAGTATAGAGAATTCAGTTAGGCGATTTGGAAATAAAAAAGCCATGCCCACATTAGTGCAGCCAGGGGAATCAGAGCCATGTCTCTAGTGGCATGCCACAGGGCTCAGCTCTCAGCTGTGTCCAATTCAACTTTTGCTTTAATCAGTGCCATATATGAAAATACAGAAGGCAGATTCATGGAGTAGGTGAGAGCAGGCTTTGAAATGAGATGGAGTGGCATACAAATCTCAGCTTTGCTGCTTGGCTATGTGACCTTGGGGAAGTTACTTAACCTCTCTGAACCTCAGTTTCCTCTCTTATACAGTTTTTATGTGGATTAAGTGATAAAATGTATGTGGCTGACATACAGCAAGCAGTATACTTTGGGTATCACATCTGTGAATGAGACGGGGTTGGGAGGACCCTGCATACCAAGGGTCCCAAAACATCAAGTGGCTCAGATAAATGGGAGAGTCCAATACTTATTTCCAGCAAATCAATTGTGCATGCATAAGACAGGGCCTTCTGGCTTAGCAGCAGCACATGTTATAAGACATTGGGTTTTGCATGATGGTAGCTGGTGATGGGGAACCAAAAGCACATCTTGGGCTCCAGTAACCGCAAGGTGGTTCTCAGTCTCTGTGCCCAGTCAGGCAAGAATACAGGAACCTGCTCACTGGAGAATGACCATGACAGGGAAGAGACTTGAACCTGATGAGGAAAGGCTGGGTGAGCTGATGTGTCTAGCCTGGGAAAACGAGGCAGCACAGGTGTGAGAGCTGTCCCTTCATGGAAGGCGGTCTTTTAGAAGATGAAGTTGCCTGACTCCCTGTGGTTCCAGCAAAAAAAAAAAAAAAAAGTGTATCCTCGATATGGGGAAGCTGAGGGAGAGAAGAACCTGCTGGCAATCAGGGCTGTGCAGAGAAGACCTGGAGGAGCCATGGAATGGTAGTGAGCTCCCCATGCTGGAGACGGCAGGGAGGTTGCAGAAAGGAAGAGACAGCAGCTCGGCGGCTGAGATACGGGATTCTGACTTCGAATCGCTCACTGGGGAGAGATAAAGCCTTTACCCAGACATTAATTCTTGCTTGCGTCTTCAACCGTGTTGCCACCTTGTTAAGAAGGCCGATTAGGCTGGAATAGGTCATGTGATCGAATTAATTTGTCTTGCCTGGGCTCTTCAAGACTCTTAGAATAAAGTGCAAATCGCTGGAGGCCAATGCCTGGATGGCTTTTAATCAGGCTGATCAAACTTCAGCCCTAGGAAGTTTTAAAAGAAAGGGAAAGAAAGGAAAATTACGCCCCAGCAGAGAGGTCTTATTCCAGGAAATTCAACAAACACGAGGCTCTGCTGATGCTCAGACTGAGCTGTGGACACCTGTCCTGTGGGTGCTGTTGCTTTTCGCCCTGAGCTGCACAGGTGGGGTCCCCGCCCCCCTTCCCTCTGCATTACAGGGGACACGGGTTAGGGCTTGGCAAAAGGGCACAGCAGAAATGGATTTTCATTTGAAAGCACTACACAAATGCACGTGGAGGGCTAGGCCAATTCCTTACAATATTGCCGGACCCTCCTCTTAACCAGTGGGCTCCTGCAGTACCTACACACTACGACAGAGGGCAAGGGAAGACCTCTTGAAGGAGGTGGCACTTGATCTGACTTTAGGAGATAGGATTTCAGTATGCAGAGATGTGTGTGAACCAAAATCCTTGTTCTGGAATCCTTGCATGGAAACAGCTGCTCTGGCTCCAGATGCAGGCCCGGGACCTCCCCCCCGCCCCCAGTGCTCTAATAAGGACCATTTGCTGCTGGCTTGCCCTTTTCACCTGGGCTATGGGCAGTAGCCTCCTTGTCATAAAGGAAAGGCCACTTTCTCCTGAAAGCCAGGACCTGCTGGCTCCTGCTGGAGTAGGAACTGAAGTGGGGAGCTCTGGGCTGAGGATCTGTGACAGCAGCTTTCCTCTTTAAGCAGGGCATCTGGCCATCTCAGTCCTCAACGTGTCCAAGAGGTTGGAAATCAATGTCAAGGATGAGCTTGAAATCAATTTCGCTTGCTGCATATTTGATTTCCTAGGACCCACTTGCCATGTGAGGAGACACCGTCAGAACTGCAAGAAGGCATCGCCATGGAGACCAGCGGACTGGCTGAATCCAAGCGAAGCTCCTTCACCAGCCAGGGGCCTGCCAGGTAACCGACCGGTCTCAGCCCTCACCTTGGGAAAGGGCAGACGGAGGCAGAAAGAAGGTAGATAAGTCTCAGGAAGAAATGGTGGTTGAGGGTAGGGTTGCAGATTTGGAGAAGAAAGGGGCAGGAGAAGCGGAGTCAGAAATCTATCAGGGAGTCATTTCCTCTTGGGTCAGGTGTTCCGAGCTCAGAAAAGTCTAAGAAAAACTGCCTTTATCTGAAATTGCTCTCATAAAAAGTGATATTGAGGTACTTGCTCAATTCTGGAAGAATTCAGGGAAAAAAAGCCAACCAGAGAAGTTTCAGAAAAGAATTCAGAAGAAAGATCAGCCAGCCGTGGGAGACCGTTGGGTGGATCACAGTGGCACACAGAGGGCAATCGTGGCTCTGTCGGAAATAGCCCCTGGCAGGTCCTCACTCGTATGGGTCTAGACTTCATAGCTTACGTCCTCGCAAAAGTATTTGAAAGATTAACTAGGCTCCGAGCTCTGTCTCCCTTCTGATGACATCTGTCCTCCGGCTTCAGTAGCTGTACCACCTGTAGGAAGTCATTTCACCTTTCATGTCTCATCTAAAGATGCATCTAGTAACATGAGGGCTGCGGCAGAGCCCAGTGCTGCCTCACGACGGGCGCTCAACAAATGTTGGGCTCATTATTTCCTTCCACTGATTTTTTTTACCAAAGCCAGAGTTTCATACAGTCATGTGTTCTACAGGTTTTGCTTAAGAGTACTGCAAAAAAATTAATTTAGTTATTCTTCATGTTTTTCATTGTGGAGGATTATTTATTTCACTAGCCACTTATAGCTGGGCATTTAAGTGATTGCCAGTGTTTTTTGTCTTAACTAATAAAATGTCTTATTAATAAAAGGCCTGTTGATCGTAAGTTAGAGAACACCTTCAACTAACTAGCTCAAATGAAAAGGGTAGGGCTGGGACAGGGGCTGGTATAAGCTAAGATCCAGGCCACCTTGTGGAAACGGAGCCAGTGGGGCTCATAAGGGGCCGTGGGGAAGCAGCTGCCTTCCCTCTCTCGTTTCTCTAGCAGCATTTCATGATCTGTGTGCTTTTTTCCTGCGTGCCTCCTACGTTTCTGGCTTTCTCTGCTCACACCTCAGCAGTCACAGGCCGAAAACAGCCTTCACCATATGATCCCGAGTTGAAACACCCAACCCCATCTTGGAGTGGTTTTTAGTTCAGAGGCTTGAGTGACTCTCTGTGGGTCAGTCGTCCATCCCCGAGCCTGTTGGCTGAGGCTGGAGCTCTGGGGAGTATGACCTTGCTTCTCCCCCTCAGCAGAGGGAGGACGTGGGTGTGGGGAGTGTCAGAGCAGAGAGGTTAGGCTGGGCAGGCACCTTGCCATTCATCTGCGGCAGCCGCTGTAAGCATCTCTGTTCGTGGGATGTTCCCTCACTTCAACTTATTCCCTTAGGCTATGGTCACAAGTGTGTGATGGGGATCAAGGTACGTGACAATTCATGACTCCATGCCAGGTTGCTCAGAACTGATTTCTTGGGGACAGTGGCATGCACAGTGGGTGCCAAGTCAGGAAAGCTGAACGCCAAGAAACAGTTGAGTCTGTCTTTCCGTTCCCCCCTGGCCAAGACGGGGAAGCAAGAGGCAGGGCTGAGGGAAGCTTTTTTACAGAAAACTGAAGCTAAGATGAGCTCTGGGCGTGTGGACTGCCTGGTCTCAGGTGCTTGAGGCCCGGGTGGCGTCCGCTCCAGTAGAGAGGTCAGGGCATATTGCAAAGGAACTTCTGCACAGGGCTGGGGAGAAAATAAGAGTTTGTATGAAAAGCAACTCATAGGACAAGGGTTGGGGAAAGAACCTAGGTTGTATCTGGGTGCTTGTTCCTTTATACCTTGCTCTGAATTTTATCACTATTTGGAAATTGTATTTTTTACTGTTCCTGTGCTTACCAGTCATAACAAAGAGCTCTACATGGGGCAGGAGGAAAGATGAGCAGAAAAGCTTGCTAATGGCCCATTGGCAGGATCATGCCTTTGATGGAGTCCAGGTGTTATAGGGATAAAGCCATAATGAAGAAACGTCCCTTATGGCGGAAGCTCCGTCCCGGGTGGCAGAGGCGGAGGGAAGAAAAGGCTCTGGCGAGTGAGGGGCAGGTGGTGGCGTGCAAACCTGAGCCCGGCCCTGGGACCCACATCCTGCCGGCATCTCTACCCCTACCCCAGCCCTCTGGGAGGGGCTTGCGTCTCCTTCCGCTCCGCCCTCGCTGCGGGTCTGTGCCCTTCCAGGTTATCACGCCTCATCATCTCGCTGCGCGCCGGGGCTGCCAGGCACTTACGCCACGAGGACCAGAGGCCTGACTCTTTCCTGGAGAGTTTCCGCGGAGCCGAGCTCAAGAAGGTGTCCGGCCGCGAAGGCCGTGCCCAGTCCAACACGGGCAGCCAGGGGCCGCCAGACAGAGGGAGAAGGTAAGGGAGGCGGGGCTGCCTGCCCCAGACGGGGAGGGAAGCAGCTCCTTCCGTGCAGCGTGGATCCCCCCCCCACCCCCCGCAACGGGTGGCCGGGAGCACCAGTCCCTCAGCTGTTCCCTGAAGAAGGGGTCTGTCTTGGGGGAACACTGCATGCTCTAGAAGTCTCCACACGAGCCCAAGAAGCCCTGCGGGACCGGAAACCCTTTAACCAGAGGCCCCAGCCTCATGGGCGGCTGACCCTGTCCTCCGCGGAGCTCCCGCTAGCGCCCCCTGGAGTTGGTGCTCTCAGAATCGCACCCGGGGACGTTAGCCTCACCAGTCTCTCCGCCAAAGGACCCTCAGCCTACTCACCTTGCACTGTGACCCACCTTGCTAAAAAACTGGGGCTCTTGTACCACGAACCTCAGGGAGTACCTAGACGGTACCCACAATTTTATGGATGGGTATACGTACATTCTTCTGGGGATAAGGTCCAAAGGTTGGTTAGAACTTTCAAGGGGAACCGTCCTCGTCCCAGTTGGTTTAAGAGCCATGGGGAGCGCAGTGGGTGGGAGTAGGGTGGGGGATGGGGAGAGTGTTTGCTTTTTGGTAGGAGAAGGGTCTGCAGAACAAGGGCTCTGAGCACCGTGCACGGCCCCCTGTCGCCGGGGAGCTTGTGGCTGGCGCTGTCTGGTGCCTACAAGTAGAGAGATCTGCAGGGGCTGGACTGACATCCCCCAGTCCCCCTGCCCCCCCCCCCCCCGCACAGAGCTGCTGCTTCCCCTCCCCCTCTTCTCGTGTTCTTGAGAAGTCACCCCAGCCTCTGGTGGGCGGGGAGACCACTGGGCGACCGTGGGTTGAATCCATTGTCGCTGAACAGCAGAGGGTCTCTTTAGGACCCTTGGGGCAGTTGGGGGAGAAGAGGTAACACGTTCAGGGGAAGCAGACCTCCTCTCAGACTCACAAACAGGAGGACACTTGCTCAGAACCTGTTTTAAGGAAAAAGGAGCTTGAAAAAGAGTTTTTGGCTGAATTCTCTCGGTTATGCCAGGGTTTAGAAGACGTAAAATGTGAAAAAAGCAGCATGATTGTTGCAGAACAGACAGTCCCTATATAATTTGCTAGAGAAAATGCTGTCTGTTTTGGAGTCAAAGGAACAGAAGGGCTCGGTTGTGGGCCCCTCGAAAAGGCAAAGAAAGCCCCTGGGGAGTAAAGGCCATGAAGCCTCAGGGGAAACAGATGAATCTTTCTGGAACTTCGATTTTATTTCCAGATTTGGGGTGGGGGTTATGTTTATTACAGGTTATGCAGTGCATTGCAAAATGTACAAGATGTACAAGCGTATTTAAGATAAAATATGAGAGTTCAAAGAAATGTCTTGCCAGAGGCATTAGGAGACATGCGTTAGTCTTCTCTGCTGGGGGAAGGTGTGAGAATCTCTGGCTGAGAGGCGGAGGCTCAGGCTCCCACTTCCCATGAGCTTGGACTATAAACCCTCGGGCTCCCTGGGCTGTGGGAAGGGGACCGTGGAGGGCCTGGTTGCTGGCTGGATGTGTGCAGGGCCATCCCAGGTTCCCAGGGCCGGGCATCCCAGGCTGTGAGGGAGCACCAGGACCACGAGGCCCACATGCTGTTCGCTGCTGAGCCAGAAAGACAGGAGGGATGGCAGCTAAGGAAGAAGGGAGGGTGGAGAAGGAGGAGGAGGAGGAAAGAGTGGGGGAGGAAAGGAGGTTTGCTAGCAAGCCAGCCAGGCTGGTTCAGTTCCTTTTAGGCAAGCAAAGACCTCCTTGGCTTAATTGATCAAACTTCTTCTCCACAACTTTAGACTCATGGAGATGAACATTGGACTCTGCCCATTTCCCTATGTGACCAGATTAACGGAGGGTTCACCCCATCAGAACCAGGCCCCAACTGTGCCACCAATGCCTGGTCACTTGCTGGAAGGTTCAGAGTGGGCAGGTGAATGCAAAGGTGCAGAATGGGAGCAGATCAATCAGGGAGGCTTCCTGGGGGAAGAAGACTTTGAATTTTCAAGGCCAAGTCCCAACAGCAAAGCAAAGTTTATGCAGAGATGGGTCTTAGTTCTCCTGTAGGTTTGGCCCGATGAGATTATGGCAGATTATGGTGCAGCTCACGGGCAGCTGCACCCCAGAGAGCTAAACTTTCCTCCATAATCTCACAGTTTTGGTTCTCCAGGGGATTTTTAGATGACCCGAACCAATCCTGAAACAAGCAGTTAGAGCCACATCCTGGATGGGGAGAGGGAGGCTTGGGAGGGATAAGCAGAAGTACCAAAAAGGCATCTGGCTGGATGTTCAACATCATAGAACAGGTGCCCGGAGAGTCAGCCTGGAGTGTCACCAGCGCCTGGCTCTGGGCCCCGGGGTCCCCTGTCCTGTGAATGGTCTGCAGTCACCACAGACAGGCAAGCTGCCCTCTAGCCCTGTGAGGCCAGGCTGGCTTTCTAAAACCAGCTGTCAAAGACGCGAACTGGCAGGTGAGCTCAGGGAGATCACGACTTTTCCTAAAGAACACCACCAAGTACTGCCCAATCCAGCCTTCAGTAAACGTGCTGGGTTGTGAAACCAGCACCCACCTTCTACCAGATTCCCACATAGATCCGGGGTGGCGGGCCCTGAAGTTCTAAGATGAACGTGGGGCAGGGGAAGAGGGAGGATGGGCTGAAACCTGGGGCAGCTCTGCCCAGAGTCCATTTTTTGCCCTGAGAACTGGAAGCGGCCCCTGTGATGGGGTTTCCGAGGGAAGGGCCCCGTGACAGCCACGTCTCTGCAGAGGGGGCAGCAAGTTGCTGCTGCTGCTAACTATGTCCATTCTGGTCCAAGGAGCTTGGCCTGTTCACCCAGGAGCACCCGAGGGCAGGCGCCACGCCGGGTGGTCTCTGTGCCCCCCCATAGCACCTGGCCCACTGCCTGGCACATGCTAAAACTGGAGGACATTGAGAGGAATCGAGACTAGGATGCTGGATGGGATTCAAAGAGTTAATCCTCACTTATTCAGAAGCCTCAGTTTACCCAAGTGTTCATCCTCTCCCCTTCACCAACACTAACTAGTCACAAAAAAATGTCTGTCCCTGACAATAACAATTCCCTCTGTTCAAGCTGTGTGGAAAGGCCCGTGAGACAGGGGATGGGAGTCCCAGAATAACCGCCTGGGGGCAGGGGGTCCCCAGCAATTGGACTTGAGTTCAGATTCCCATGCTGTGCTCTCTTTACCTCCCCGTAGTGACTGGCCCCTGGCCAGAAGCAACACCAATGCCTGCAACAACTCAGAGAAAGAGTGAGTACCTCTGCTCCCTCCCGCTCCCTGCGGCCAACCGCCTCCCTGTAGACACCCCAGCTTTGTACTGCTACTTCCCCCAAACCCCACCAGACCATTCTAGAATCCTGCTCCTTCCATTGGAAACCCATCCCCGTGGACAAATGGGGAGAGGGACCTGGTCTGTGTGACTTCTTTGGGCAGGTCATTTTATCTCTGTGTCTCTCATTGTTCTTATCTAGAAAGCGAAGGGGTTGGATCGGTAAACATTTTCAGTGCTAACACCTCTGTTGCTATGTATCTGAATATGCAAAGCTGGAGTCCCTTTACAGAGCAGTGGATAATCTCCTTCATGATGGGAATGCACTTTCCATTCTACATCCTCAAGCTCCTGTGTGCCAGTGAAGTGCCCTTGTCTTAAGGCCAATTCAGGCCAATGTGGAGGGCATGATCAGGACAGTGGAAAGAGGAAATTTAAATAGTTCCGGAGATTAGCCTCTTGAAACCGTGACCCACTGTAATTCCTTCCTACCATCCGATGCTGAGCTGGCAGAGCAGTTTGATGTGTGATTCTGGCAACATCACCCAAGAGCCCAAGCAGACAGTGTGCGTATGTGTGTGACCATATTTGTGTGTGAACACGTGTGCGTGTGTGCCCCGTTCTCCAGCCTTCCTTTTTGGAACACTGTGGGGGTAGGTAGCGGAGGGGGGCCTCAGTTGGAGCTTAGGGGAAAACCATCAATATCAGCCAAGAAATTCCAATTGACTGAGAACTGTGCCGAGGCTTTTTCTTGTTATTTCCCATTGTTCTTCTGATAGAACTTCTTTCCATTTCCCTCCGTGAACCTTAGTTGCATTTTGGGGCTTTTTTGTTTGTTTTTTAAGTGTATTTTTTTAATTGAAGTGAGGTTACAATGTTGTGTTAGTTTCTGGAATACAGTAAAGTGATTCAATTATACATACATATATTCTTTTTCAGATTCTTTTCCATTATGGTTTATCACAGGATATTGAATATAGTTCCCTGTGCTGTACAGTAGGACCTTGTTGTTTATCCATCCTATATATAATAGTTTGCATCTGCTAATCCCAAACTCCCAGTTGATCCCTCCCCCATCTTCTCCCCCTTAGTTGCATTTTGTTTACATAAATTGGGACATCAAATCCAGAGACCCAAATGCCAACAGTCAAGAAAAATGAAATGATTTAATCTGCAAAATGACAGCTACTGTGATATGTGTTTGTTGCCCTTGGAAACCTGGTGTTGAGTCCCACAGTCAGGCAAAGGCTCAGGGCACCAGAAACCATGGGTAGAGGTCTTGTGGGTGGGTCTCCAGGCTTCTCCATCCTGGGGCTGGGATGTGGGCAAGGATGGTGTGGATACCGTCAGCTACATCAGGCTCTTATAAATCTTTTCAGATGGGCTCGTATCGTGGGTCCACACTGCAGCCAAGGACTGAGGGACAAAATTGGGGGCTGCCCCCAAATGGAGCCACCTGGGTACAAAGATACAGAAGTAATTCTTATGGACACCTTCCCCCATTCTTCCACCACATTTCTAGCATTTTCACTTAGTCCCATGGGTTCTGAAAATTTCTTTCTCCCAATCGATCTGTTCTCAGCCAAAACCAGCCTCGTTTTGTAGCTCTGTGTAGGTCCCCTGGGACAGTGCTGGGTGGATTCCGGGACACAGCTGGATGGCACGGGGTCTTCCCTAGGCCCTCAGCAGGTTGGTAGCCAGAGGAAAGTCCAAGGCTTGTAACTTGGGGCCACAAATCCTGAACAAGGGTGGCAGAGCCTGGTGTAATTAAACTCCCAGCAGGGCTGTGTGCCCAATAAGCTTGTGGGCAGCGCCCTCTGCTGGTGTCTTGACATTAAGACGTCAGCTGCAGAAAGACCAGTAGATTCAAGAGAACAGAGGATGGGTGAGTGTCCTTGCTCCTCTCATTTAAAGATTCTAACAACTTTTGTTCTTTGTTTATTAATATACTCATTGTCAAAAACTTATAAAACACAGAAAAGCACCCACAAGCATACACCCATAAAAAAGTACACTTTATGTTAGCAGTTCAACCCCATTATCGGAGACAACCCCTCTTCACATGTTGGCAAATATCCCTCCAAGTTTTCTCTAGGCATATATATTGAATAGATAGATAGATACATACATAGATACACAGATACATAGACAGATGCAATATGTTTAATGTATGTACTGGTTAAGAGCATTTGCATCCCAACTCAACCACCTAAGAGCTTTGTGACCTTGAGCAAGTTACCTGACCTCTCTGTGCATCCCATTCCCGACTTGTGAAATAGGGATTGTAATTGGTGTCTTACAGAGTTGTGTTAAGACTAACTGTTCTAATACATGTGAAGTGCTTACAACAGTGCCTGGTACGTAGTAAATGATCAATCAATATTGACTAGTGTGGGAAGCAGAGTAATTTCACTACCACAACCTCACCAAAAATGTTTCCATCCTAATCCCTGGAACCTGTGAGTAGATGATTTTACATGACAAAGAAGACTTTGCAAATGTGATTGAGTTTAAGGACCTGCAGATGGAGAGATTATCCTGGATTATCCAGGTGGGCCCAATGTAATCACATGAGTTCTTAAAAGCAGAAGCAGGAGGTAGGAGAGTGAGTCAGAGATATGAGACGGAAGGAGGAGAGATTCGTAGTGTGAGTGGGACCATCCTGTCATTGCTGGCTTTGAAGATGGAGGAAGCGGGGAGGGAGGCATGAGCCACGGATGCAGCAGCCTCCAAAAGCCAGGGATAGCCCTCCGTCTACAGCCAGCAGGAAAACAGGGACCTTGGTCCTGAGCTTCAAGGAACTGAATTCGGCCTGCAATCCCAGTGAGCAGGAAGCAGATTCTCCCCAGAGCCTCCAAAAAGGAACACAGCCTGAGGGCACCTTGATTTTCATCCAGTCAGATTATACGACTTCTTCCAATCTCCAGAACTGTAAGAGAATAAATTTGGGTTGTTCCAAGATACTACACTTGTGGTAATTTGTTATGGCAACAGTAGAAAACCAATAACACAGCTTTCGATCGCAGAAGTGGAGTGCTGCTGTAACAAATACCTAAAATGTGGAAGTGGCTTCGGAATTGACCCTAGGCAGGATCTAGAAGAATTTTAAGGAGCGTGTTTTTTTTAAAAAAGTCTAGATTACTTTGAACAGGTTGTTAAAAGAAATATGAATGTTAAAGACTCTACCAGTAGCACAGGGAGATCAGCTCGATGCTTTGTGACGGCCTAGAGGGGTGGAATAGGGAGGGTGGGAGGGAGGCTCAAGAGGGAGGGGATATGCGGATATATGTATACATGTAGCTGATTCACTTTGTTGTACAGCAGAAACTAACACAACATTGTAAAGCAATTATACTCCAATAAAGATATAAAAAAATGGGGAACAATCATCAGAAAAAAAAAACTACCAGTGAGGGTTCAGAAGGAAAAATGGGGAGCATTACAGAGAAAAACCTAAGTTGCCTACATACTTAATACCTAAATGATCGAAACAGACTATTTGTAGACGTCTGGACTTTAGGGGTGCTGCTGGTGAGGGCTCATAAGGAAGTGAGGGGCAGGCTATTAGAACCTGAAGGAAAGGGGATTCTTGTTGTTCAGTGGCAAAAAGCTTAGCGGGATTATGTCCCACAAGTATGGGGGAAGCAGAATTCATATGCAATGAGCTTGAATATTTAGCTGAGGACATTTCTAAGCAAAGGTATTGAGGGTGCGGCCTGGTTTATTCTTGCTGTTTATGGTAAAACTTAAGAAAGAGACTGAGGGAAGAACTGATAAATGAAAAGGAAACAAGACTTGATGATTTGGGAAGTTCTCAGCCTGCTTAAATGGCAAAAGATGATAAGTTTTAAAAACTCACTGTCAGGAAAGCATGCCTTCAGGAAAAAGCTGAGGATGCGGCTGAACTTTTGCTAATAACTCAGAGATCAAAAGTTCTGAGTATTCAGTCGCATAAAAAACCCTCTGAAGAGACCGAGGGTGTGAACCATGGCTCATCTCAACAGAAGCCAAAAATAGAGAAGAGATTTCTCAGAAAGCTCTGTGGATGAGCCTCTGTCTAGTGGAGTGGATCCCTCTGGTATACATGACCCATTAAGTTCTAGAAGATTTTATGGCAGCAGAAACGCTGCCAGCTTGGACCTGAAGGATAGAAACAGTACAAAATGAAGGAAAACTGTTAGACCTCTAAATTCTAGATGCAGGAAGCAGGCTGATAAAAAACTACTCAGCTACAAACAGGTGCTACCTTTCATGAAAAAGGAAGGATGACTGAGGGCGGAGCCATGAGCTATAGAGGTTTATTCTCAGGCCTTGAAACATGCTGGCCGATGGCCCTGCTGGATTTCGAAATCACTTGGAACCACTGACTCCTTTTGTCCTCCCATCTTCTCCCTTGTTGAACTAGAATATCTACATCTGGTGTCCTATGCCTGCTCCTGCATTGTGTTTATGGAGATGATTCGTTTCTTTAGTTCCACAGGTAGGGAGGACTCGTGTCTCAAATGATTCACACTGAGTCCACACACACCTGATTTAGATGATGAGATTTGGGACTTCTGAACTGATGAGACTTAGATGATAATTTTGGACTCTGAGTTGATGCTCTAATGGGATGAGGCTGGGGGACCTTGGAATGGGGGTGAAGTCATTTTGCACATGGGATGCAAGGAAATCTTTGAGGGGCAGTGAAGACTGTAGTAGGTAGCCCGGAGGTGCCCATGTGCTAATCCCCACATCCTGTGACTATGCTACCCTACACGGCAAAAGGGACTTTGCAGATGTGATGAAGTTTAAGGACCTTGAGATGGGGAGATTATCCTGGCTTATCAAGGTGGACCCAGTCGAATCACATGCATCCTTAAAAGTGGAGAACCTTTTCCAGCTGCAGAGAGATGGCATCTTGAGAAGGACTCAACCCGCTGTTGCTGGCTTTGAAGATGGAGGAAGGGCGCCATGAACCAAGGATGCAGCAGCCCCTAAAAGCTGGGAATGTCCTCAGCTTGCAGCCAGCAAGAAAATGAAGATATTGGTCCTATAATTGCAAAGAACTGAATTCTGCAAACAATCCAAGTGAGCAGGAAACAGATTCTTCCCTAGCGTCTTCAGAAAGTATTACAGCCCTGCCGACACCTTGACTTCTAAGAGACCCCAGACCTCTGACCTACAGATCTGCAAGATCATACATTTGGGCTGTTTTAAGCCACTAAGTCTGTGGTAATTTGTTCTGGCAGCAATAGAAAACTAGTACAGCTATTATTAGAAAATCTTTTGTAGTCTACTTTTTAACTTAGCAAAATCTGAGGAACATTTTCCCCTGTCACTGAATATTCTTCCACAACCTCGTTGTGAGTGGCCTCATAGAATTCTGTGGTTGATGAAGAATTTCCTCTGTTGTATGATTAGATTGTTTATGCTGTGGCTATTAGAAATAATGGTGGTGATGATTCTTCTGTATGCATGTTTGCACACATCTTTGATTATTTCCTGGGGAAGTGCTGTGTAAAGTGCATTGGTCCTTTTCAACGAGTGTTTAATTAGCAGACACTTATTTCTCAGCCCTTCCTTCCTCCAGGGGAAGGAACAGGGGAATCAGAAGGGCCTGCGGGTGATTCCGGGGGTGCCCTGAGGCAGGCAGGGTCTTTTACCCTCCACTTTTGTTTCCTCGGCTGTTCAGTGGGCAAAATGCATGCCTTGCAGAACTACTCTAACCGTTAACAGGTAACCCTTGTAACTGTCCAGCCCATAAAAGACATGCACTAAAGAAGGGGAAGCAGAGTAAAGCTGTGTGTTGAGGAAACATCTGCCCTTACAGGCCCTTCCTGCTGATGCAGACAGGAGGGCGAGGCCCCACCTGCAACGCCACATCCAGCAAAGTCTGGAAGCGTCTGAGCGTGGCTGCATTTGCCTCAGACGACTTGAAGACTTGCTGCTGCACAGCACACCTGTGCCTGCCTAAGGGTCTCGCTTCCTTTCTGTCCCCTGGCTTTCCCATCGAGGGCCAGGTTTTCATGTGACCCCAGAACAACGGAAAGGCTGCCCCCTTTCCTCAGAACAAAGAGTGTTCCATGTGATTCCCAAAACTCTGAGTGACTTTTCCACCCTAAAGGTGTGGATTTGGGTTTATTTCCCATTACCTCAAAAGTTTCCAGTCTCAAGCTGCTTGTGATTTTCTAGGGACTCACGGAAATAGGTCAGAAATTGTAGAATATTAGACTGAACCATTGTGTACATTTCAATGTATACAATGGATACTTCAGTGGAGGTGGTACCCTCACCCTTCAGGAATAATAATAATGATATTATTCATGAAATCGACAACCTCATTTCATCCCAGTGTGCTGGAAAGGTTGGTTTCCTGCACCACGCCCTCTCCCCCGTGTCACTGTGGCCTACCCTCTCCCCGTGGTAATGACCTTGGTATATGAAAATTGCTAAATGTCACCCAGTGTCATCCAATGACAAGGCAAAAAAGGAGAAAGAAAAAAAGGAAGAGAAAAAGGAAAACCCAAAAAAGGAGGAGTAAGTACTGAGAGAAACTGCCCCCAAAGAGGGGGTTCCATGGTCACAGCAGGCCTGGTTCCACACCACCCGGCCCTGACCCTGGGGAGGAGAGAGATGCCGTCAGGCCTTAGGGTCAGCCCTGGAGAGAGGGCTGCTTAGGGCTACAGAAAAGGAGTTGGTCTCAGGCAGGGATCAGGCCTGCTGAGATCATGTGAGGGTCTCGTTCTGCAGGGAAAGTCGGGGAACCCAAAGGGGGGCTTGTAGGTAGGCAGGTTTGTCTGCAGCCTCAGGTGAGCAGTTCGGGGGTTCCCTGGGAGCTTGCTCCGGTGCCCTCCCCTTGGGCATTCTGTTTGCCCACAAGGTGGCCGTCCACACAGTGGGGTATGTGGAGCCATTTTCCTGGACACTAGAAAACACTATATTCACAAACTTTAATCCAGACCCAGTGGCAATGAGTGTTGGGAACGTCCAAAGCCCTGTCAATCAGCAGCTGATCTTGGACTTGCTGAGTTGAGGTGAAAGCAGAAAGGCAACTCAGGGTCTCCTCCAGGGCGCGGGAGCAGCTCTGCAGGCCTAGGCGGGCATGGGGGGCAGATGGGGTGGGGGAGGAGACGCATGGGCCCGAAGAAAGATCTCTAGTACCGCCTATAAATTCCAATCCTCCGAAAATCCTGAAAATAAACACCGAAAGCACCCTAAGCTATTTCTTGCATTCAATGTTGGCTGATACAACCTCGATGATTCCCAAGTTGGTGGTTTTTGGTGGAGAGGCAGGAAATGTCTTTAGAACATCTGCACAATTGCAGTTAGTGAGGTGGAGAGAGCACATTCCCAAGGGAGAGCTCCGGGCTCCCAAGCTCCCAAGTTCAGTCCAGAGAGGCGCTGTCTCAGAACCACCCAGGGCAGTGGTTAAATGCACATTTCCAGGCCCCAGTCCTGGAGGGGTCTGGCTGGGCCTGGGGGTCGGCATTTTCACAGAGCTCCCTGAGATGGTTCCAACATCACCGTGCTCCCTTTTCCTCCTCGGCATCCTGAAGGGTATGGATGATACCCCAGGACATGGGAATGTCATCACTGTGGTTTTGTAGTCACCAGTGGCTTCCCGAGGTGCTGAGCTGGGAGAGAAGGCCTTTGGAGTCTGCCCTGCTCCCAGCCTGGGTGGGGGCACCCATACAGGGACACCCATGTGACCCCCTGGGACTGACAGCACCCTATCTGGGAAGCCATCTCTAGCTGCAGCCCGCAGTTGCCCTGGGGTCTCTAAGCTAGGCCAGGTCTCTAAGCCTTTCCAAAGCTGTGGTCTTCCAACGCACCGTGCTGCTTGTATGTCGGTGTTTCCAGAAAGAAGAAGGACACCATTGTGGTGGACCCCTCCAACAACATGTACTATCACTGGCTGACCGTCATCGCTGTGCCCATCTTCTACAACTGGTGTCTGCTCGTTTGCAGGTAGGGGCGTGGGGCGGGGCCTCAACACAGAGCTCTGAGTCCCTGGCAGCCACCATCCAGCTGCATGTGCCTCAGTTCCTCCTGGGTTCCCTGAAGCACTGGTGGAGGCCTGGCTTTGAGATCAAAACCATGGTCCTGGCACCTTGGAGCCTCCTTAGTGGGGTCGCAGGAGGAAGATGCAAGGGCGAGCTGTTGCTCTTCTGAGGGGAAGTGGGAGGGGCTGGGTCACTCCTGAGCTGACCTGCAGGACAGGGATGCAGGCGCCCAGCGGCGTTCTCAGGCTGTCGGCTGTGGGCTTTGGGTTTTCTGAGCTGGTTGGGGTGCAGGGTGAGCTGCTGCTCTTGTGAGGGCAGCCGGGGCCTCGGGGTGCTCCCAAACTGCTAATTTGTGGGGGTAGATGTGGCTTGTTCTGTTGTTGATCTCCCAGAAGTTGTTATATCTTTGTTGGCATTTAAAGGCCCCAGAAAGGGCAAGTTCTCAGCCCCTTCATCTGAGGCCTGGATAAACTGCCCCCCAGCCGGGGGAGGGGAGCAGTCTTGTCGCTACTGCTGCGAGGCAACAGGGCCCACTCTTTGGGGTCAATCCCAGCTCTTCTTAGGAGCTCGGTGACCTTGAGACAGAAAAGCTTCTGAGAGCCTGGGTCCCCTCATCGGGGCTGGGATGCTGATGCCGGGGTGCAACCCTGTGGGCTGGGCTGTTAGCGGGATGAGCTGACCCCGGGTTTGTAGCACAGAGCTGCTGCCCGCCTTGGTCCCTCCCCCCTACACACCTGCCCCTTCTCACACTTGTTTAGGGCCTGTTTTGATGAGCTTCAGTCTGGGTACCTGATGCTTTGGCTGGTCCTGGACTACTCAGCCGACTTCTTCTATGGCTTCGATGTGCTGGTCCGAGCCCGGACAGGTGAGTGGGCCCAGGGCCGCAGACCCCACAGCGTGATTCGGGGGCCACCTGGGGGCCACAGGGCAGGTTCAGGGAGATCCAGAGTGGTAGTAGCCCTTGGAGTTCCTCTTCTTAGACAGTCAGAGGAGCCCGGGCATGTTGCCCCATGGCTTTTAGAGGAGGTGTAATATACTAAAAGTATATTCGTTTCAGAACTAAAATCTAAAACAGGGCCTAGGGGGAATATGACTTCCTTCAGATTAAGACAGGCTGGGACCTGGGACCCTCTACCAGAGTGCTTGCACTTGCCGCTAGACAAACGTCTCCTCTAGCAACAGGACACAAAGAATCTGTAAAGGACTAAAAATAACTACATGCATGTGCAGACCACCTAAGCCACACCTCCAGCCCAACCCACCAATCCACCCCCATATCCTTTAAGGGACAAGCTCGCCCCCGCCCCTCAGGGAGCGAGCAAGGCCACCTGTTACTGTTTTCGCTCCCTTGTGCTGCAGCATGAGTCCCAATAAAGGCCTGAATTCCTCATCTGGACTCTTATCAATTTCTACTGATTAAAGAGTCCAAGGACCCCAGTCGGTAACAAGATCACCTCTAGTTGTGAGTGGGGGCTAAAGCCCCACCCATGCCTCAGTCTCCAAGCTGTGCCTCCTTGGGTCTCCTTTTTCTGATTTGCACAAAGGCATCACATAAGCTGGTGGAGGCCCTGCTTGTCATTTCCAAGATTTTTAAACTAAAAACTGTGCCATGGTTGTGGATATAAAAACCAGTAGATCACAGCAAAACCTCAGGGTGGCTTCATGGTGTACAAAGCATTCCAAGCACGTCTTGTTTTCTCATGAGAACTGCTGCAGAAGACAAGAAGTGTGGGCATGATTATCTCCATCTTACTGCTTTAGAAACTGGGGCCCAGAGATGCTGAGTGGCCAGCCCAAAGGCCACAGTCACCACCCAGCAGGCCAGATGGGTGCCCCCCCACCCCCGCTCCAGAATTAGTGCCCTGCATCATAACTTAGAAGATCTCAAGAACACAGCTTGAGGCTTGCCTGGGTGACTTGGCCAGTCCTGGTGGCCTGCCACTCCATGGTTACATGAGCCTGTGGAGATGCAAGAGCCCCATGGGTGGCCGACTCGTTGCGGGGACTCCCTGCTTCAATCAGGCTTCAGTGGGACAGGCAGCTCTCACCCAGACATCGACCCCACCCCTTTTTGTGTTGGTACTGTCCTTGGCAATCTAAGATTCAGCAGAAGGCTGGGAGAGAGAGGAGAACAGGTGGGCACAGACACCAAGAGGCCATGGATCATACTCCAGGAGAAAAAATCGTCAGAATTGAGACAAGATTATTAAGGAGGTGTTGAGGAGTCCCAAGGCACACGAGTGCAATGTAATGATCTAGGCACTCAATAAACACAAGTGTAACCAAACAAATAGGGGACGGGGAGCTGGGAAGCCAGGTGTCCCTAACATGTGACAACAAACTTGTTGTTTACTTTTCACAGAGGGGGCAATCCTACCTCTGTCTAGCCCTCGAAGTGTGGCCCTGGACCAGCAGCGTCACCTGAAAGTTGTTAGAGGTGCCCCAGACCTATGGGACCAAACTCTGGGGACAGGTCCAGCTCTGTGACTTACAGAGCCCTTGGTGTGGTGCTGTAGCTCACTCAAATCTAAAATGCACTTGTTACATTAGTCTCTCTACTCTTGTGCATGTTTGAAAATGAAAGAAAGAAAGGAAGAAAGAGGGAGGGAGGAAAAGGAAGGGAGAGAGGGACGAAGGGAGACGGCAGGTCATGGCCTATTTGGTGGATTTCACCAAATAATAACACCTCACGACTCCCAAGGTACAGCCCATCTCCAGCCCAGGGTGGGTCCCAGGCTTCATGTGTTTTCAGAGCCCCCTGGGTGACAGTAATGTGCAACCAGGAAGGAGAACCACTGTGCTCCTGGGCAAGGTTTTAAAAAGATAGGTTGCGGGACTTCCCTGGTGGCACAGTGGTTAAGAATCCGCCTGCCAATGCAGGGGACACGGGTTCGAGCCCTGGTCCGGGAAGATCCCACATGCCACAGAGCAACTAAGCCCATGCACCGCAACAACTGAGCCTGTGAGCCAAAACTACTGAGCCTGCGTGCTGCAACTACTGAAGTCTGCTTGCCTAGAGCCCGTGCTCCACAAGAAGAGAAGCCACTGCAATGAGAAGCCCGCGCACCGCAACAAAAAGACCCAATGCAACCATAAATAAATAAATAAATAGAGTTTAAAAAATATATATATATATAAATAAAAAATAAAAAGACGGGTCATGCCCCATCAGTGACTGGTAAAGTCAGTTTGCTAGGCCATGACCAGTGTTTTCAATTTTCTTTTCATAAATTTATTTATTTTATTTATTTATTTTTGGCTGCGTTCAGTCTTCATTGCTACGCGCAGGCTTTGTCTAGTTGCATCGAGCGGGGGCTACTCTTTGTTGCGGTGTGTGGGCTTCTCATTGCAGTGGCTTCTCACGTTGTGGAGCATGGGCTCTAGGCGTGCAGGCTTCAGTAGTTGTGGCACACGGGCTCAGTAGTTGCGGCTCACAGGCTCTAGGGCGCACAGGCTTAGTTGCTCCGCAGCATATGGGATCTTTCCAGACCAGGGCTCGAACTCGTGTCCCTTGCATTGACAGGCAGATTCTTAACAACTGCACCACCAGGGAAGCCCTCAAATTTTTTATTGTTAATATTTTCAAACATATACAAAACTGAGACAGTAGTATTATGAATCCCCACATACCCTTACCCAGCTCCAAATGTTATCAACATTTTGCTCATCTTTTTTCATTTATCCTCCCACTCCCTGTTCTTGGATGGAGTTTTTTAAGGCAAATCTCAGACAGTAACCATGTTAGCATGCAACCTTAACTAGGGGCCCATTTTTTAAGTATAACTTCCATTTATCTCTGAAAATTTAATAAGCATTCCTCACTACCATCAAATACCCAATCCACATTCAAATCTACCTAACTGATCTATGTTTTTAATTGAATAAAATAGATTAGATCGTTGAATAGAAAATACCAGAGTGCATTTCCTGTAGTAATGGTATGTGTGGTTTGTGGAAATTGTTCCTTTTATATATGTATAACCACGTTTTGTGTGGTCTTGAGGTGAGATACCTTTCTGCGGGCCATGGTCATAAAAAGGCCTCTTTGTTGCCCACGTGATCTATCTTCTTCATCAGGCTTCCTGGAGCAAGGCTTGATGGTCACGGATGCCAACCGGCTGTGGAAGCACTACACAAAGACCTTGCACTTCAAGCTGGACATGTTGTCCCTGGTCCCCACGGACCTGGCTTATTTTAAGCTGGGCATGAACTACCCAGAACTGAGGTTCAACCGCCTACTGAAGTTGACCCGGCTCTTCGAATTCTTTGACCGCACAGAGACGAGGACCAACTACCCCAACATGTTCAGGATTGGGAACTTGGTCTTGTACATCCTCATCATCATCCACTGGAATGCCTGCATCTACTTTGCCATTTCCAAGTTCATTGGTTTCGGGACCGACTCCTGGGTCTACCCAAACATCTCAAACCCAGAGTATGGGCGCCTCTCCAGGAAGTACATTTACAGTCTCTACTGGTCTACCTTGACCCTGACCACCGTCGGCGAGACCCCACCCCCCGTGAAAGATGAGGAGTATCTTTTTGTGGTCCTCGACTTCCTGGTGGGTGTCCTGATTTTTGCCACCATTGTGGGCAATGTGGGCTCCATGATCTCGCACATGAACTCTTCGCGGACTGAGTTCCAGGCCAAGAGCGACTCCATCAAGCAGTACATGCAATTCCGCAAGGTGACCAAGGACTTGGAGACACGGGTGATCCGGTGGTTCGACTACCTGTGGGCCAACAAGAAGACGGTGGATGAGAAGGAGGTGCTCAAGAGCCTCCCCGCCAAGCTGAGGGCCGAGATCGCCATCAATGTGCACCTGGACACTCTGAGGAAGGTCCACATCTTCCAGCACTGCGAGGTGGGGCTGCTGGTGGAGCTGGTGCTAAAGCTGCGGCCTGCGGTGTTCAGCCCCGGGGATTATATCTGCAAGAAGGGGGACATAGGGAGGGAGATGTACATCATCAAGGAGGGCAAGCTGGCTGTGGTGGCCGAGGATGGGATCACCCAGTTCGTGGTCCTCAGCGATGGGAGTTACTTTGGGGAGATCAGCATCTTGAACATCAAGGGGAGCAAGTCAGGGAACCGCAGGACGGCCAACATCAGAAGCATCGGTTACTCGGACCTGTTCTGCCTCTCCAAGGACGATCTGATGGAGGCTCTCACCGAATACCCTGAGGCCAAGAAGGCGCTGGAGGAGAAGGGGCGGCAGATCCTGATGAAGGACAACCTGATCGACGAGGAACTGGCCAAGGCCGGGGCGGACCCCCAGGACATCGAGGAGAAAGTGGAGCACCTGGAGTCCTCCCTGGACACCCTGCAGACCAGGTTTGCACGGCTCCTGGCTGAGTACAGTGCCACCCAGATGAAAGTGAAACAGCGGCTCAGCCAGCTGGAAAACCAGGTAAAGATCGGCCTCCCGCCTGACGGGATGCTCCACAAACAGAGGCCAAACAACAGTGAAGAGGCAGATGTCTGTCTCCCGCTTCCCAGAGCCAGCTGTCAGTGTGATGCTACACGGCGCGGGACTTGGCCAGGGTTGAATTCCAGCTTTCCTTACCCTTTGCGAGCTGCATGGCCTCAGTTTCCTCATCTAGAAAATGGGACTCTTTACATCTGCCCCAGTTAAGTGGCAGGTTGCTGTGAGCTCCACAAGAAACACTGCATGCAGCAGGGCTTTGTAAAGTGTGAGGTGTCCCCTGATCAAGAGTATGAAAGTGTGAGCACAAAACTCTTAATTTTTATCCACGGGGAATTTTTAGACTTTTGAACTTCATTTTTTTTTTTTTTTTATAAGTGGAAGATTGTTTAGTCACCCACCCGCTCCTGCCCCTCACTTCACCCCCTTCTGCTGAGGGAGATGTAACAGAATCTGAAGTACATGTGGTAACTCAAATTCGATACACGAGACAGTTTGGGGCTTGTTTCTGACTCTGCTATATCCTCGTGTTCTCTTTGGGACCCTAGAAACCCTGACCATTGGTGCTGCAACAAGCACAAGGGATAAAGCCAGGTCGCACCAGTTGAGGTCACTTCGAGTCTGAGAAACAAATCCAGGCTCCCTGCCATCCAGCTGCTGTGAAACCGGAATCTGTTTCATAGAAAAGAGCATCTCCGTTAGGGAAAGAGGCATCTCCTAACTCGCCAGTGGGGTTCAAAGACAACCTCTCTCCTGGTACCTGAGTCAGGGTTCTGGGGCAGCCTGTTCTGACTTGGTGGGGAGAGTTATGTGGAGGGGAAAGGCTCCCAGGTTGGAGGTCGGAATGGGGTCCTAAGCCAAACAAGCTGACCACTAGGACTTTTAGGAGATGAGACCCTTAGGCCATGTCTTTGCAAACTGCTCCTTGACCCCTGAAGAGGAAGCCTTGCTCTCCCTTGGAATTACATGCTGAGGCAAAACTCTTAGCTGAAAATGTGCAGAGTGTAGAACCTAGCTCTTTTTATCTAATCCAGTAAATAGTATTGCATTAACATTTTATATAAGATAGCTATAGATTTGGATTCTGTGTTTGTGAATTATTACCTTAATGGTCCATCCTTTGCTTAATACACATTGTAAATTACCCAAAGACGAGTCACTCTCCTGATGCAGAGAAGCCGTATATGTAGGTTTTCCTGATCCTCTTTTCCATCAATCTCTCTGTCTCTGTCTCCCCTTCTTCTTCCTTCTTTCTCTTCTCTTCCTTCTCCTCCTCTTTCTTCCTGTTCTCTCTTGTTCTCAGACAAGATGCCCCATTTGCTTTGAAGTCTCTGTGGTCCACTGTTATATAATCCATATTCTATATAACTCGGCCCTAATGTAGTTCATCCAAAATGTGCTGCCTTTTCAAGTATGTATTTTGGATTTACATGGGTCTCTTCTGGTTTTTACTATGGATCATTTGACCATTTTAACTTTCTAAAAGGAATTTCGAAGGCCTATTAAAGGAAAGTGTGATCCCAGCTCATATCAACAACAAAATGTAACTAGCAACGTGTTATCAAAATGCATATATTTTAAAAAGCCTTTTGACTATTAATTTTTCCTACATTCATATTTGCACAGGAAAAATAGAGACCTGGATTTTAAAAATACTGAATGACTCCTGCTTCATCTTTTGTTATAAGGGAAGATTCAGTCCTGGGGTATGTTTCTAGGGCAATGAGCCCGGCTTCCCCAAATGAACTGGCGCTGGTGAACAGGGACAGCACATGCTCGATGTGAAGGGGATAAGTACAAAAGCAGGTAAGAAAATGCAACCGAAGCGGCAGCATTTGTCAGAGTGAGTGATTCAAAGCATTCAGGTATATAAGAAGTGTATCCCAAGCAGGATGCTAAGATTCCTGGCATCATTTGTCCCGGGTCACCACGGGGGGTTGGTCAGGCAGTTCGGGAAGGCATGGATGGACAGGTAAGCGTTTCCCCAGCTTTGTCCAGTGCTTATGCCCAAGGAGTTTGGGTGCCAAGTTAGAATATGGGCTTCGGGGAATCAGGACTGCTGTCGTTCAGGTCACAACCCTGCCTCTTGGGCAGGTTATTTTGCCTCACCAGACCTCGCTTTCCCCACCTGAAAAATGGGAACCATATTGCCTACTTCACAGAGTTGTTGTGAATAAACTTTAGAATAACACAGTATAATGCGGATGGCCCTTTCAACTTCTTGGGTGCAGAAAAAGTCACGTTATTGTCCTAGAGAAATAAATGAATACAATTTCATCTAGTTAGCCTCCGGCTGCCAAGATTGTTGGGAAGTTGAGTCTCGGGTTGTTTTCAGGACTGCTGTTCACTGTCTTGGAACCTGAGACAGGGTTTGTGGTCTCCCAGCCATTGTGCTGCCCCTGAAGGCCGTTCTTCCCTCTGCACTGGGTTCAGCCATGGGGATCCATGCTGGGAGACAGCTTCTGTTTGTGCCTTTTGTGGGAATCTAAGTTCATTGAGGTCCGTGTGTGTGTCTGTCTGTCTGTGTGTCTGTCTGTCTGTCTCAAGAGAGAGAGTCTCTGAAACAAAAAAGAAAGAAAATGTTGGTGGGCGCCCCTCAAGGTATGGACTGATGCAGGATCCCTGGCAGAACCCTGGGGAGGTAAGAGGTGGCAGGACCTCAGATGAGCGGGCTGGAGCTTTGGCGCTGGGGAAACCAGCCTGGTAAAGAGTCCAATGCCTCAAGCTTGGAAAGTCCCAAAGCTTCCAGGCCTCAAGGAAACACACAGAGCCGGGCAAAGGATTTCTTGGCAGTAACCAGTATAAGCAGCATCTGAAAAAATTTGTAACTCAACTGATTCAATAAGAGAGAAGCCTGCTCCATCCCCCCCGAAACACCGGCCCTCAGACATCTGATGCTACCAACTCCCAAAATTAAGCAGGACCAGAGACCTGCTGTAACTTTATCAAGCACACTCTGGTCCCTCTCAGACCCTTCTGCCAGGGTTCTATCAAATAGAAGGAAGCCAAGGCAGATTCCTTCTCTGGGTCTGGGGCCATTAGTAATACCCTGAGGAAGGAGAGGTGAAATGCAAACCATGAATGAATAAAATGGAGAAGAAAAATGCTTCTCTGAAGTGCAGGGAGTGATTTTGTTTAGTAAAGTTGAAGACTTATTCCTGTAACATAGCAACCACACTCCTGGCTCCCATACACAGGAAAGCTTCACACGTGTACCCAGAGACATGTACAAATGTTTATTGCAGCATTATTTTAATACAAAAAAGAAAATAACCTAAATACTAGAATCTAAGAACACCCTTGCAGCCCACAGTTATTACAAGGGTTGGGGGGGGCACCCCTCTCCTTTCAATTTAAAGCCAGAAACATCTGTGATCTCGGTCCTAAATGGGCTCCTCTTCTCCCTCCCACTTTGCACCCTCGGTCCAGCCTCTCTCTGACATCACACATGAGCAACCCCTGTCCCTCACTGGACACTGGCCTCACACTCAGCTGCACACAAATGCAGTCAAGGTTGGGGGAGCCTCCGAGAACCACTTCCGAACCCCTACAGTGCTCCCGCAGCCCTCCAGAAATTTTTTTTAAATGCCAAGCAATTGCCAGGCCCCCAGGGTGGGCGCTCCATTGCACCGCTGGGGCACAGCTGGTTCGCAGAGTGCACTGGTACAAGCCCGGGAGCCTGAAAGAGCAGAAGGGGCACCCCCGGGCTTCCCAGCTATGCAGCCTCCTCTCTGCAAAGAAGAAAAGCAGGAGGCTTTTGGCGCCTGGATTGTGGTTTTCTTCTGTCTGGTGTCTGACCCCTGGTGGGTGAGGCTGGTCTAGAAGCTGGCGCAGGCTTCCACCGCTGGGTGGTGCTGGGTCTTGGCCCTCTGGTGGACAGGGTCGTATCTAGAGATGGCTGTGAGCTCAGGAACTCTTCAGGCAGCCCGTCTGCTAATGGGTGGGGCTGTGTCCCTGCCTAGTTAGTTGTTTGGCCTGAGGCTTCCCAGCACTGGTGCCAGTAGGCTGTTGGGCGGGGCCAGGTCTTGGGGCTAATGAGCCAAGGTGGAAGCCCCAAGGAGCATTGTTCCCACACTAGAATGTTCCCCAATATTGCTGCCACCAGTTTCTATGTCCCCCAGGTGAGCTGCGGCCACCCCCTCCCTCCACCTCTCTGGGACACTCTCCAAGACCAGCAGGTAGGTCTGGCCCAGGCTCCTGTCAAATTACTGCTTTTGCTCTGGGTTCCTGTGAGCGTGAGATTTTGTGTGCACCCTTTATGAGTGAAGTCTCTATTTCCCCCAGTCTTCCCAAAGACTGCTGAAATTAAGCCCTGATGGTCTTCAAAGCCAAATCTTCTGGGGGCTTATCTTCCTGGTACAGGACCCCCAGGCTGGGGAGCCTGAAATGGGGCTCAGAACTCTCACTCCTGTGGGAGAATCTCTACAATATAATTATTCTCCAGTTTGTGGGTTGCCCACCCAGGGGTATGGGACTTGATTATATCAGAACTCTGCCCCTCCTACCTGTGTTGTCATGGTTCCTTCTTTATGTCTTTAGTTGTAGAAGATCTTTTCTGATAGGTTCTTGTCTTTTTTATTGATGGTTGTTCTGCAAATAGTTGTGATTTTGTTGTGCTCGTGAGAGGAGGTGAGCTCAGGGTCTTTCTACTCTGCCTTTTTGGTCATTCTCCCCTCATCCTCTCAAATCTGACCTGCACTTTGTCCGTCAACCTTGGATGTGAGCCTGGATATAACTTGAACCTCAAAAATAGTCATGGGCCTTGAACCAAATCCTGGACGTGGACATTGGAAGTAGACCTTTGACCTTGCACCTGAACTTTGAACCTGGAACTCAGACCTAGCCCTAGACCTTGGACCTGATCTTTGGACTATACCTCAGATCTCAACCTGGTCAAAGGCCTTGGCTACTGACCTTGTCTTTGGTCTTGGACTTGGACCTGAAAACCAGACACCAGACCTCAGCCATGTACTTGGATTAGTCCTGAACCTTGAATCTGGCCTTAAATCTGATCTTTAGTTATAGATCTGAACCTTGATACATGGTCCTCAAACCTGGACCCTAGACCTCAGTCCTGAACCTAGACATGACCTTCATCCTGGAACTTCATACTGAAACTTGATCTGCCCTTGAACATTGAACCTGGAACTTGGACATGAATTTGAAATGAAACATGTGCTTGACATTATTATACTTTGGACCTAGAACCTAGAATTTGGAACTGGACTTCTAAACTTGAATGTGGGGACTTCCCTGGTGGCACAGTGGTTAAGAATCCGCCTGCCAGTGCAGGGGACACGGGTTCGATCCCTGGTCCGGGAAGATCCCACATGCCGCAGAGCAACTAAGCCCATGTGTGCCACAACTACTGAGCTCACATGCTGCAACTACTGAAGCCCATGTGCCTAGAGCCCGTGGTCTGCAACAAGAGAAGCCATCGCAATGAGAAGCCCACGCACTGCAACAAAAAGTAGCCCCCACTCGCCGCAACTAGAGAAAGCCTGCGTGTAGCAACAAAGACCCAACGCAGCCATAAATAAATATATAAATAAATAAATAAACAAACAAATAAACTTGAATGTGGACCTTTGGTTTAACCTCAGATTTGGACCTAGACCTGACCTTGTTCATAGACATGGGCCTGGACCTTAGATCTGGATGTGGATACTGAACTTGGACTTTGGACCTGCGTGAAGTCATCAGGGCTCGTGGCTGAACTGTTCTCCTATACTTGGGTAATGAACCTAGACCTGGACCTTGAACCTGCACTTGGACACCGATCCTTCATCTTTGATCTGGACTTGTCCAGGATCTTACGGTTCACTAGACCAGCCAGTGGTGAAGACAGAAAAAAGCTAACTGATTATTCATTGCTATAATCATGCTTTCTTTATCCAACCCAATGAGAATTGTGGATTCAGTGTTGAAAATAATCAGGTATTTTAAATGTCAGTCCATTTCAAGGTCCTGGGCTCTGGGCATTGATTCCTCCCCCCCTCCCCCAACATTGTATTTTGAAAATTTTCAAACATGCAGCAAAACAGAAATAATTGTGCAGTTAAACAACCATATACCCACCACCTAGATTCTACCATTTACATTTTACTGTATTTATTTTATCACTATCCATCTATCCATTCTTCTATCCATCCATTAATGCACCTAATTTTAAAATATATTTCAAAGTAAATTGCAGCTATCAGTATTCCTCCCAAATACTTCAACATGCATATCATTAGAGTTCTGTGTTTACAGATTTTTTTTCTATTGAGGCAAAATGCATGTGTGAACTATGAAGTACACAGATATTAAGCATATGTCCTCTGAGTTTTGATAAGTGTATACCCTGCAACATACCCCTATCCAGATGTAGAACATTACCAACACTCCAGAAAGTTCCTCACACTCCTTCCCAGGCAATCTCCATTCCACTCTCAGAGGCGACCACCTTTCTGAGTTGTTTCCATCAGAGATTGCTGGTTTTTAAAAAATATCTAACAGAGGTTTTATACTAACCTTTCCTGATATATGGGGCCCATGTGTCAGTGGTCATGGCTTTGAGTGGCTTTTTGTGAATGATGATGGGAAGTGAGACACCAGGCTAGGTCAGGCCCTGATGGCTCATCAGGAGGATCTTGCATTTGCTGATGGATGACCTAGAGTCCAGGAATGGGGGCTGGCTTATGACCAGAAAGTACTAATTTGCCTTGCGCCGGCATAGAACTGGAATTTCCCAGACCCAGGCTCTAATCGGTTAAGCTAATAGGAAGAGAGTTGGAGACACATGCCATAATACTCCCTGACATGTGGAAGGCACTTGCTTGGTGTCTGGTACAATATCAGGTGCTCTGCATTTCTTTTATATTCAACCCTTGAAGGCAAGGAGTAGAATCCCCATTCTACAGCCATGGAAACTAAAACTCAGAAAAGTTAAATGTCCCACCCAGTGTCAAATCAATTGAGATAGAGAAAAAAGCACCAAATGTTGGCATTGAATTCACCCATATACATTATCTGTGATCAGAGCATAAACATTTATTAGTATATATTTTGTGGCCAATTTTGGATTCACGATTTTTTTTCTAGCAGAATAGCATGCCTGCTAAACAAAAATGAAGTTAAATGCAGCCCAACAAAAACCTGGACTAATGAGAATTTCACATTCTCTTAATGATTTACTAGGATAATCATAGCGTAGAAGATAGAAATTTATCTGAATTTTAAAATTTTTCTTTGAGCCAGTCATCGGATGAGTCTGCAGCTCAGTTGTCCTCACCCTCATCCCCACTAAGACTTCAGTAAGTATTTTATAAGAAAAAGAACAAGAACATTCTTTTACCACAGTACAGTTTTCAAAAGCAGAAAGTTTAACTACTTCCTGATTTAATACTTTTATCTGATCTGTGATCCGTATTCACATTTCAGTGAGTCCCAAGAAGCTCTCCTTTTTCCATGTCCAGGATCTAATCCAGGTCCAAATTGCATTTATTGTCACATCTCCTTAACCTCCTTTCATCTGGAACAGTTGGCTCCTCAGTCTTTTTTGGTCTTTTGCTCCTATGACAGTTTTTTATGTTTTTTTAAAAATAAATTTATTTATTTATTTATTTATTTTTGGCTACATCGAGTCTTCGTTGCTGTGCACAGGCTTTCTCTAGTTGCGGCGAGCAGGGGCTACTCATCGTTGCAGTGTGCGGGATTCTCATTGCGGTGGCTTCTCTTGTTGCGGAGCACGGGCTCTAGGTGCTCGGGCTTCAGTAGTTGTGGCACGGGGGCTCTAGAGCGCAGGCTCAGTAGTTGTGGTGAGTGGGCTTAGTTGCTCCGCGGCATGTGGGATCTTTCTGGACCAGGGATCGATCCTGTGTCCCCTGCACTGGTAGGTGGATTCTTAACCACTGCGCCACCAGAGAAGTTCCTGTGCAATTTTGGGCCCTAAGATTTAAATGGTTAAAGGTTGAACATCAAATTGGGCTCCAAGGATCCAAACAATGAAAGTAAAAAGGCAAACACTGTAAGTCACATGACTTGTTATCAGAAACCAAGAAACCATGCCATTCTTATTCAAGAGGCTTACACATTTAGCATTTTTATACATCCTGCCTGAGTCCCCCGCCCCCCAACAGCTCTATCAGTGTACACACCCACCCCCTGTCTGAAAGAGCAAATTCTTCCAGTCTTGCTGGTGGTGAGTGCGGTCAGTCTTTAATCACACGTCTCCACTATTCATTTCTTATTTTGTGAATGATTTTTTATTCTCTTTGTTCATTTTTCTATTGAGGTTTCATCTGATTACCTCCTACGCTAAATTCCATTCTGACAAGGATCAGGTCTTTTTTTTTTTTTTTCTTATCACAGTGTACCCAGCAAAGGGCCAAGCACAATAATAGGTGTTCTATAAATATGTGCTGAAAAGTTGAAGGGATGAAGCTCCTTAGGGTAAATTCCTGGAAGTGGAATTAGTGAGTCAAAGTGTAGAAATTCTCCAGAAAGGCTTTTGATGCACATTAAGTTGCTCCCCCAAAAGTTTACATCCTTTTAAAGTTTATAAGAGTAACTGTGTATTATCATTTTTTTATTCTTTATCAAACTGATATTTGGGAAATTATCTTATTTTAATGTGATTTATTTCACTATAAATATAAATGGATCTTTTATATAATAATTGGTTATTTATAATTCTATTTAAACCCCTGTTTATAACTCTTCCTATATTTCTGGTTTTCTCCTCTTTCTTATTCATCTGTGAGATGGTATTAGGAAAATGAATTGGTATTCGTTTGTCAACATGTGATACAATCTCCCCTCTGCTTAGTTTTTGTCCACAAAAGTTTCTACATTTTTATGTAGTTGAAGTTATCCATCTTTTATTCGTTTTGGCCTTTATGTCATAGTTAAGCCTTTTCATTCGGGACATAGAAATATCCACCCATGTACACCTCTAGGATTTTTATGGCTTCATTTCGTATATCTGAATTCTTTATCTATTTGGAAAGAATTCATTTTGGTAAAAGGAGTTAAATGAGGTTGAGACCACAAAGTTCCAGAGCAAAGGTTTTGATGTAGGTAAGATACAGTGAAGTGGGGAAATCGTAAATGTAGAGCTTGATACATAGTTACATGTGGACATGAACTCACAGGCATAGAACAGTTCCAGCATCAGGAAAGACCCCCCTAGTGTCCCTTCCCAGTCTAGAATCCCCTGAAAGATAACCATTTTGACTTCTATCACTAGAGATTAGTTCTGTCTGTTCTCAAACTTCATATTGTGGAATCATATCGTATTTGCTTTCTGTGGCTGACTTCTTTTGTTAAACATAAAGTTTTCAAGATTCATCCGTGATGTTATATATAGCTGTAGTCCATATTCTCATTGCTGACCACTGTTTCGTTGGGTGAATAGAGCATGGTTTATTTATCCATGCTGGTAGTGACGGGCTTTGGGGCTGTTTCTGTTCTTGGTCATAATGAGTAACGTTGCTATGAACGTTCTTGTGGTGGATGTATGCGTTCATTCCTGTTGGGCAAATATACCTGTGGATCATATGTTTTTTATCTCATGTTTTCTCACAAAGTAATGGGATGGCTCATGAAGTGAGAAGCTCCTTTCAAAAGTTCAGCTATGGGCTTCCCTGGTGGCGCAGTGATTGAGAATCTGCCTGCCAATGCAGGGGACACGGGTTCGAGCCCTGGTCTGGGAAGATCCCACATGCCGCAGAGCAACTGGGCCCGTGAGCCACAACTACTGAGCCTGCGCGTCTGGAGCCTGTGCTCCGCAACAAGAGAGGCCGCGACAGTGAGAGGCCCGCGCACGGCGATGAAGAGTGGCCCCACTTGCTGCAACTAGAGAAAGCCCTCGCACAGAAATGAAGACTCAACACAACCAAAAATAAATAAATTAAAAAAAAAAAAAAAAAGTTCAGCTACGTTATCACTGGTAGACTTTGACCACCACACTGTGGAGTTTCAGGATCACTCAGTACCAGGAACTCTGTTTTGGGAAGAATAAAGAATCTGTTGCTGGGAGCTGCATGGCTCTACTTCAAGGCCCCTGAAAGGAGGCAGCAAACAAACAGATGCCTTTATTAAGGATTCTAATAGTTATTTCTTTGCCTATTCCGTCTACTTGCCCAAATGTAAAGATTTGACCATGTAGAGAAAGATAAATCATGTTCCCTCTCTCTAAAGTATAAAAAAGTATAAAAAAGTATAAAGCACATTCAATTCACTTAAAATATGAGCAACAGAAAAGGATCACAGCCAAATTCCAGGCAAAGTCATTATTAAAAGAGAGAGAGAGAGGGAATAAGATAGAGTATGATGTCTCTATAAATAATGAAATCCACCAAAAAGACATGCTCACAAAACAGATGTAAACTGTGACCTGACATTTCAAAATCAGCCCACAGAGATTAAGAAAATGATGGACACTCTAAAGAACAACGTAAAGCAAAATCAGGATTGAAGTGATTGAGGAAAAGGGAGATTCAAAAAGAGAGGTCACAGAACTCAGAAAAGTATTGGAAATAAAAGAAAAAAATCACTTCAAAATAAAGACTGAAGTAGAAGAAACACTGAAGCAAATAAACACAATAGATAATGAGAGAAATATCAAAGATGGAAAGGAGGAATACTCTAAAACTCAAAAATAAATGAAAAAATTGAAAAGATTTGAAAGGGATAGATACAGAGGACAAGCAACGAAGATCTAACATGTTGACAAAAATTTCCAAAGAAGTAAACCAAAACTCTGGAAAAGAGCAAACACTATAACTTATAATTTAAGAAAACTTTCCTAAAATAAGTCAGCTTGAACTGTATATTGAAAAAGCATCCTGCATCCTGACAAACTGACCCAAGAAGCTGGCATTGAGACATATTCTTGCAAATCTTATGGATCTTTCTTTAAAGGAAAAGAAAAAAATATTTTAGGCACTCAAGCAAAAAGACAAAATCACTTGTAAGGGGGACTTCTATAAAATAGCACTTGATGCTAGAATACAATGCAGTAACACATTTAATATATTTAAAGAGAGAAAATATGAGCCACAGATTTTATATCCAACCAAACTGACCTTGAAGTATAAAGGCCACAGATAAACAGTTACAAACACGCAACAACTCAGAGAATACTGTTTCAATGAGCCCTTCCTGAGTAATCTACCAAAGTACAAGAAGCTTCTGAAGATCAAAAGACTGGGAAGATATTGGCATAAGGAGTGTCCATTGAAAAAGCTCAGAAACAATGACAATTCAGTAGTATGAGTATCCATAGAACCCAGATTGCAGTCTTTAAATACATTTTCACATTTAAGAAACCAAAATGAACCTGGACATTTTGTTTTGCCAGAAAGCAAGGGAGCTATCAAAGACTACTTACTGGGGTTACATCCATAGGACACGGGAGCCGGCCTGAATGAACTTCCACTGGCCAAAGATGGGAGATTTGAGCATTGAAAAGAAAAGCAACTGCAGTGGTTCTAACTAAATCAAATATATATACATATATATGTATATATATGTCTTTAATCTGTGAGTTGATAAGTATACTAAAAAGTAATCTATTGGTCACCATTGCAACTCGACATTCTGAAAACCGTTGAGGGGAAAGAATCAAGCACTTATCCTGATCTTCCTGTACAAACTGTATTTCAGAGCAGCCTAAACAGTTGAGGAAGGAAAGTTCTTCTCTATAGAAGAATTCCAACTAAAAAAATCACCTTATGAAATATTGGATCTAGGCAATAATATTAAATGGATGTCAAAACTGCTAGTTGAAAAGTTGATGGGGAAATTTATTGTGGATCAGACTGACAAATCTGAACTCAGTGATCAACTTTAACATCACTACAGGTGGATCAATCAAGCATTATGGGACCCCTCACTTATGTAATAAAAAGGACACACCACCAGTTATGAAATGTTTTCACCAAAAGTGAAAGGAAGGAAGCAAAGGAAGGAGGAAGGGAGGTGAGGGAGAAGGAAGAAAGGAAGGAAAGCACTTCCTCCCTATTACCTCAGCCCCTGATTTATGATAGTCTTTACGGAAAAGATGGCCTTGGAGATGTTCCAGACCCTCAAGCTCTACACCTGGATCAGGTGAGTGTGAACAGCAATGTTACAGCAATGAGGACAATCAGAGAGAGGCCTGGTAGGTACAGGAGGGCTTTCTGCCGTGTACTTACCACCACTAGGCTGTTCTCCTGAAGGAGTGAGCAGAAAGCAGCCTTCCAGAAAGCCTGTTCAGGGATTCTCAAAACCATTTTCTCATGGAATGTGTGTGTGAGCTATGCTAGTACTTTGCTCTGAAATTTAGAAAGGGCAGTCTTTTGCCAATCAACAGAAGACAGTAATGGCCTTATTTTTTCATTTTCCTCCTTAAGGTTTGCTGAAACTTTTGCTCCCCGGTACTATTTGTGCTATTAGCAGACAAAATGCATTAACTATTAGCAAATCATATTAAGATAACGCTAGCTGCTGTGATAAATGAACTCCCAAAAGTTCGTAGCTTGATGCAGTACAAGTTTCTTACTCTGCAACAGGGCAATGTGGGTGCTCCTGGCTGGCAGGGATCCAGGCGCTGTCTATTTTGGGGGTCTGCCCTCCCCTTGGGTCTCAAAGCTCTGAAGCCTGCAGATGGGGGGCAAGGGAGATAGAGAAGGCACCCCTGCTTTCATAATCACCTCAGCCTAGAAGAGATGTACATCACTTCTCTTGGCAAAAATTTGTCATGTCTAGACACACAGGAATACGGGGGGCGGGGGGGGAGTGAAAATTATGGTCCTTGACTAGGCAGCCCCTTCCTGGTGACAACTCTACACTCTGGAAGGGAGCACAGTCTTTTAATAGACCTATAGTTGTCCATGCAAACTAAAATTAGCTGAAAAATCCTTCAGAATTCATGTAGCTCACCAGCTTCCTTTTATGTCCTCATACTTGCTCTTGAATTTGATGTATTTCATATACATATAATAGAGTCAGTCCTATTCTCTGATGACTAAACATACCAGGGAAACAGGATCACCCTTTATATAAAGGCTGGGTAAGGAAAAAATCAAGTGTAGCCAAAATTACCCTAGGAAATGTTTCGAATTGCCCTCTGTGTACAGTCTAGGATTGTGTTAGGTCCAGCATGCCTGTATTCCCTTCAGTGGAGCAGATTGCTCACTCTTTGGCTGGGAGCCAGAGGAAGGCATTGGCTTGCTTTTAGTGACTATGTTCAGGACTGCCACATATGGTTGCTCTAGTTGTGCACTGCTCAAAAGTGTCCCTTCTAAAGAGGCATCCTGCCTTGTTAGCATCACAGATTTTTGTATTTATTATGACATATTTCCAGCAGATGGCAGTAGAGGGTCCTTTTTTTTTTTTTTTTTTAATAGGAGTATAGTTGATTTACAATGTTGTGTTAGTTTCAGGTGTACAGCAAAGTGAATCAGTTATACATATACATATAGCCACTCTCTTTTAGATTCTTTTCCCATATAGGTCTTTACAGAGTGTTGAGTAGAGTTCCCTGTGCCATACAGTAGGTCCTTCTTAGTTATCTATTTTATATATAGAGAGGGTCTTTTTCTAATATGATAAGTATAGTATGACAGTTCTCTAACAGGGTAGGTAAAGAGTCTTGTCTGGACAGGGCAGCTGTATATCTTTCCCTTCCGTATAACAGAGAGACCTGAGTTCTTAATCGAGTCATTTTTTGACTCCCACAAGGGTGTTGGAGCATACTTGGAGCGATGATTTACTGGATTCATTTCTGAGTTCTTTTGTATATATTTATATACAAAATCAGTTAGGCAATATCAGTTGTCAGTAGAAAATGTAGCTTCTTAAGGTTTACAATGCCACAAGAAAAACTGGAAAATGCAGTGATCATTTCTATAGAAAAGAGATAATGGACACACCACCATTAAAACTCGCAAAGCATTTCATTTCCAGGAAAGCAATAGGTATATCTGTTTCATAACAAATTAATTTTTCTTAGTGATTTTGAGTTTCCAACTCATTAACAATTCAAAATTTCTATTTTATGTTTGATAATTAGTTTCACATAATTTTTATTAAAAAATTTTTTATTGAAGTATAGTTAGTTACAATGTTGTGTTAGTTTCTGGTGTACAGCAAAGTGATTCAAATATATATATATTCATATACATATTAATATAAATGTATTATTTTTCAGATTCTTTTCCATTTAGGTTATTATAAGATATTGAATAAAGTTCCCTGTTTTATACAGTAGGACCTTATTTATCTATTTTATACATTGTAGTTTGTATCTGCTAATCCCAAACTCCTAATTTATCCCTCCCCTACCACTTTTCCCCTTTGGTAACCGTGAGTTTGTTTACTATGTCTGTGAATCTGTTTATGTTTTGTAAATAAGTTCATTTGTATCAGTTTTTAGATTCCACACATAAGTGATATCATATGATATTTGTCTTTCTCTGTCTGACTTACTTCACTTAGTATGATAATCTCTAGGTCCATCCATGTTGCTGCAAATGGCATTATTTCATTCTTTTTTATGGCTGAGTAGTATTCCATTGTGTGTGTTTACCACATCTTTATCCATTCATCTGTCAATGGACACTTAGGTTGCTTCCATGTCTTGGCTATTGTAAATAGTGCTGCTATGAACATTGGGGTGCATGTATCTTTCCAATTATGGTTTTCTCCGGATATATGCCCAGAAGTAGGATTGCTGGATCATATGGTAACTCTAGTTTTAGTTTTTTAGGGAACCTCCACACTGTTCTACATAGTGGCTGCACCATTTTATATTCCCACCAACAGTGTAGGAGGGTTCCCTTTTCTCTACACCATCTCCTGCATTTATTATTTGTAGTCTTTTTGATGATGCCATTCTACCAGTGAGAGGTGATACCTCATTGTAGTTTTGATTTGCATTTCTCTAATAATTAATGATGTTGAGCATCTTTTCATGTGCTTGTTGGCCATCTGTATGTCTTCTTTGTAGAAACGTCTGTTTAAGTATTCTGCCCATTTTTTGATTGGGTTGTTTTGTTGTTGTTGTTGGGGGTTTTCTGTTTGTTGTTTGTTTGTTTTTGATATTAAGCTCTATGAGCTGCTTGTATATTTTGGAAATTAAGCCCTTGTTGGTTGCATCATGGGCCAATATTTTCTCCCATTCCATAGGTCGTCTTTTTGTTTTGTTTATGGTTTCCTTTGCTCTGCAAAAGTGTATAAGTTTGATTAGGTCCCATTTGTTTATTTTTGCTTGTATTTCTTTTGCCTTAGGAGCCTGACCTAAGAAAACATTGCTACCATTTATGTCGGAGCATGTTTTGCCTATGTTCTTTTCTAGGAGTTTTATGGTGTCATGTCTCATATTTAAACCTTTAAGCCATTTTAAGATTATTTTTGTGCATGATGTGAGGGAGTCTTGTAACTTCATTGATGTACATGCTGCTGTCCAGCTTTCCCAGCACCACTTGCTGAAGAAACTGTCTTTTCTCCTTTGTATATTCTTGCCGCCATTGTTGAAGAATAATTGACCATAGGTGTGTGGATTTACTTCTGGGCTCTCTATTCTGTTCCATTAATCCATATGTCTGTTTTTGTGCCAATACCATGCTGCTTTGATTACTGTAGCTTTGTAGTATTGTCTGAAGTCTGGGAGGGTTATGCTTCCAGCATTGTTGTTTTTCCTCAGGATTGCTTTGGCAATTCTGGGTCTTCTTTGGTTCCATATAATTTTATGATTATTTGTTCTAGTTCTGTGAAAAATGTCATGGGTGATTTGATAGGGATTGCACTAAATTTGTAGATTGCTTTGAGTAGTTTGGCCATTTTAATGATATTAATTCTTCCAATCCATAACATGGGATATCTTTCCATTTCTTTGAGTTATCTTCAATTTCCTTTATCAGTGTTTTATAGTTCTCAGCATACGTCTTTCACCTATTTGGTCAGGCATATGATTTTTTAATGATAGCCTTATGTTTGTTATATAATTGTTAAGACTGGTAAACAAAAAATCTATTAACTGAAAACATGTTTGCCTTGTTCTGGCACGTTAGGATGTCTGTGTGGTAAACTGCTCACACTCTGAGATGCTCTTGGGAATCCCTGCTCACTTCAGCAGCAGAAGGACAGGCAGAGTCTCCCACACTGTTCAGAGTGCTTCCCTCCTTCCCTCCCTCCTGCTCAGCCCCAAACTCAGACAGTTGGATTTGCAGAAGTTAAGTGAGCAAATGCTACAGCTCCACCATGTTTCCAGATGTTTTGTTGAGAAAGGCTACTGTGTCCAGGGTTCTGGGGCCGCTCTGGTCGGTTAATGCTGTTGCCAACAGGGTGATGTCACAGCTATTGCATCTCTCTGCACCTGGGGCAGGGCTGGGGGCGTGGGGTCAGCCAGTTTCCAAGGCCCCTCCAGCTCTGCCCTTCTCTGATCCTACCAGTAGGAGAAAGGGGGACTGTGCCCCTTGTGTTTTATAGGTGGCCCTTATCCTTTGATACTGGAGGGTTCTGAGCTGCCTCCTAAATAAACCACTGTGTGTGGGAGTTGGATTTGGAGACCTAGGGAGACCAGTTGGGAAGCCTTAGTGCTGGCCCAGGTAGGGAGGATGGCAGGCTGAACAGTCAAGAAACATTTAAGGGCTTCCCTGGTGGTGCAGTGGTTGAGAATCTGCCTGCTAATGCAGGGGACACGAGTTCAAGCCCTGGTCTGGGAAGATCCCACATGCCGCGGAGCAACTAGGCCCGTGAGCCACAACTACGGAGCCTGCGCGTCTGGAGCCTGTGCTCCACAACAAGAGAGGCCACGACAGTGAGAGGCCCGTGCATCGCGATGAAGAGTGGCCCCCGCTTGCCACAACTAGAGGAAGCCCTCGCACGGAAACAAAGACCCAACACAGCCAAAAATAAATAAATTAATTAATTAAAAAAAAAAAAAGAAACATTTAAGAGGCCTAGTAAGTTAGTAGTATTTTAAAGCCTGGGGAGCATCACCATTTTTAAAGGGTAGGAGAAAGAAGACACACCCATGAAACCTACAGAGAACTGAGGCAAGCAAGTAAGTGGTCAGGATGTGGTCAAAATCAGAGATGGAAATTCAAGGAGGAGGGTGCGATCGATGATGTCACGTTCTGGGAAGAGCTGCAAAGTGTGCATTGAATTCGGTAACAAAGAGGACATCGGTGACCTTGGCAAGTTCTCTTGTGCTATTTCATTCTGTATTTCCTTCTAGAAGAGGTAGGTATGATAGCGAAAGGTAGAAAGATACATGCACTAAATCATTAACCGTTGTTTCCTGGTAGAATTGTGAATGATCTTTTTGTCCTTCTTTGCTTAACTGTACCTTCCAATTTTTTTAAACCACAAGCATGTATTACTTTTGTTATTATTTATGAAAAAAAATGAGACATGAAGGAGGAAGAACTCTGGGCCAGGGGCCCTCAGAACCTTTGGTAAGCAACTCTCATCTTCTAATTCCTGTCTCGGCCAGAGAGGATCCTGCACGTCTAATATTCTTTATTATCCAAGTCTTCTGTTTTTTTTTGTTTTTTTTTTAAATGGTAGCTACCATGCACGGCCAATCAACACCTCTTTTTTATCATTTAACAATATATCTTGGAGATATCCTATGTCAATACGTGTAGTGCTGCCTTATTCTTTTCTTTTTTTAAATTTTTATTTATTTATTTATTTATGGCTGTGTTGGGTCTTCGTTTCTGTGAGAGGGCTTTCTCTAGTTGCAGCAAGTGGTGGCCACTCTTCATCATGGTGCGCGGGCCTCTCATCATCGCGGCCTCTCTTGCTGCGGAGCACAGGCTCCAGACGCGCAGGCTCAGTGATTGTGGCTCACAGACCTAGTTGCTCCACGGCATGTGGGATCTTCCCAGACCGGGGCTCGAACCCATGTCCCCTACATTGGCAGGCAGATTCTCAACCACTGCGCCACCAGGGAAGCCCCAAGTCTTCTGTTTTAACACTTTGCTTTAACGTTGTATTTGCTAAACCACATCATGAGTACAGAGAATAGGTAAGTAGGTAAACATGAATGAAACCATTAAAATTAAAATGATAGACCATTATTTTTTTTCTGTATGCAAGAATTTCACGATGAATGGATTTCCCAGAACCACAGCAAAGCAAGATTTTTGAGAAAAAATAAAACAACTCATGCCCATGGGTGACATTGTACTTCAGAAGTTGCCTGTCCCCAAGACAAGGCAATTATATCAGAAACCAGGCTTTGTATCTAGTAATTGCTACAATGTGGCAACTGCAGTCCAGAAGAATCTGATGTCAATGACCTTGAATATAACCATGTAACTGGCTCCCCAACTTGAGCAATGATGCTTTAGATGCCAAGGATCAACTTCTTTTTTTTAAAAAAAAAGAGGGGTTTCCCTGGTGGCACAGTGGTTAAGAATCTGCCTGCCAATGCAGGGGACACAGATTTGATCCCTGGTCCGGGAAGATCCCACATGCCGCGGAGCAGCTAAGCTCGTGCGCCACAACAACTGAGCCTGTGCTCTAGAGCCCACGAGCCACAACTACTGAGCCCATGGGCCACAAATACGGAAGCCTGCGCGTTTAGAGCCCATGCTCCGCAACAAGAGAAGCCACCGCAATGTGAAGCCCGCGCACTGCAACAGAGTAGCCCCCGCTCGCCGCCTCTAGAGAAAGCCCGCATGGGTTATGAAAACTTCAAAACTCTTTTGATAGCTCCTTCAAAATAATCTGAGTTCTGTTTTACTAAGACAAGCATTTTAAGATGAGAATCTCAAGATGGTCTTTGGAAATTTTTTAAACTTCAGATATACTTTCAAATATTAAAATTAAATGTTGGTCAATACGTTAATAGACACCTTATATTACCAGTGAAATTGCCTAAG
The DNA here is from genome assembly GCF_028021215.1 of Eschrichtius robustus. Lineage (NCBI taxonomy): Eukaryota > Metazoa > Chordata > Mammalia > Artiodactyla > Eschrichtiidae > Eschrichtius > Eschrichtius robustus. The sequence continues at coordinate 87,512,578 of NC_090838.1, forward strand.
ATTAGACAGTTACGAGTGACACATTATGAATCATTTGGGTGATATTTTCCCCTGGGGCCTGGTGAACCACTGAAGCAAGCCGGTCATGGCTGCTGGCAGCAGTGGTTAACCCTAGACCCAGATGAGGAGTCGGCTTTGACAGAATGATTTCATTCTTCCATATATTTCAGGTGGGTATGCAAGATGCATGCTGTTAATAGAAATCAGTATTCACAGATTTGGCAATGTTGGACTCTCCCATTGTTTAAGTGCAGCCCATATCTTTCCTAAGTGCATTGGAGGAGAAATCCTGTGTGTGTGATTGTTGTATACAAAGTTTAGGTTAATAATCGGGGGGGGGGAGGGATCCAGAGGGCACATCTGCCAGTACTTGGAGTGGTTTTCCAGGGAAAGGTAGGCTGAACTGTGCACATACACCCACCCAGGGGATCCACCCAGCAGGGAACATGCCTCAGAGCCAGAACAAGTAGGAGTGGGAGGGAACAGCTCTTTTCTGTGCAAACAGCAGCCTTCAGGGTTGGCAGCAAGGTATGGTTTGTCCTTTTTGGCACCCTGCAATAATTAAGTCAAAATGCCAATTCAAGAATGTGGTTGACACCATTTGTAGAATTTAAGATCCAATGACTGATAATAAATAAACTCCTAGGTGCTTGTCCCTCTCGTGGGTGGGTGGCTTTTGATGATGGTGGTGATGGTCACAAGCGTCCTCCTTCCTCGTCTCTGTGGTGAGGCCACGGTGAGGGCTCACTGACAGACACCGAGGCCCCCCTCTGCCTCCCTTGCAGTTCGGCTGATGAGGGGACCAACAGTGGGCAGAGACGTGTGAGCGGAAGTAGCGTGTCTGCATGTGCCCACCCCACGCTTTCTTCCTCCTCCGCCTCGGTGACCTGCAGGCCTCATGATGCAGAGTCTGCATCTCCAAGCCATCGCTGCAGCCCCCAAGACTGTGAAATGAGTGAGAAATAGGCCTTCACTGTGTAAAGCCAATGACGTTTGGTGTTTATTTGTAACGTTTTATAATATCTGCCTTTGAATAAGGAAGGAAGCATTTTACTTCCTGTGCCAGCAAGTCGGTGTTATATTTCTATAAAAGTCATTCCCAACCCTACCTCCTGATCCGTGATGCTCCTAAGGGTGCTGTCCCCGTCCCTGGGTCCCTGCAGTGCCATTCTGCCCATGGATGCACAGAAAGCCTTGGGCCCAGAGACACACCAGTTATTTTGCCACCTGTGGGACAGCTAAGGGTGAGCGCAGTTTCTAGGAGAGATCTAGGAAGGAGGAAGTAGCTGTCATCATTCCCATTTTCAAATGGGGAACCAAGGCTGAGCAAGATGAAATCACTTGTTCAGAGCATACAGCTTTGAAGCCAGGCAGGGATTCCGGAAGCCCGCATTTTTAACCACTATGCTAAACTGTGCCTCAGGAGTTGGGTCAGCTTGACAAGTTCAAACAGAATATGTCCAGTGCTTTCCTTGCAAAATTACTATGATTCTGTGAAAAGCATTTTTTTTCCAAATTGTGGATTGCAATCCATTATTGGGTCATGAAATCAATCTAATGACAGATTTTAAGAGAATATGATAGAAAATAACAGACTGCATTGGCACCATTCACAGGGGTATGGCTCCATGAAGATTGCGTTTGTTAGACTCACATATCACGTGTTTGATTGGGACGTAAAATTCAATCTTCTGCTACAGATTGTAGTCAACAGTCTGACAACACCACAAAAATTAGGCCTCAATTGTCTGTGAGTTTAATGGGAAAAGAAAATGTTACATTTGGGGGTAACCTGTGACTCCTAATGGGCCAGCCCTCAGAAATGCCCCACTATACCTTTTATGTTTTAGACAACATTGTGTTAGTTTCATGTGTACAGAAAGGGATTCAGTTACACGTATAAACATACATCTACTCTTTTTCAGATTCTTTTTCATTATAGGTTATTATGAGATATTAAATATAGTTCCCTCTGCTATACAGTAGGTCCTTGTCACTTATCTATTTTATGTACAGTAGTGTGTATCCACTAATCCCAAACTCCCAATTTATCCCTCCCCCCCTTTCCCCTTTGGTAACCATATGTTTGTTTTCTATGTCTGTGAGCCCCGCTATACTTTGATCTCCAAAGTACAAGGTGAACAAGGCTGCTTTATTTATCCTACCAATGAAGGCACCAATGTCAGCATGCTCCCTGGCAACCAGATCTGCTCCAGCCCCCCAGAACACCCAGATCGTTCTCAGTGAATTGGCCATGTCAGACAGTAGTCATCCCTTCCAGACCATCCCCAAGGCCTCCGATACACTGATCTTCAGTGTGCCAAGAAATGCTTCCATCTATCTCTCCAAGTGCCAACTTCACCTTCCCTCTTCCCTCACTCAGGGAATCCACCATCCACTAGCTCATCTCTCCCCTGCTTAGTCTCAACCTGCTTTGGATGAGATGCTCTGTTTTAGCTGGAGAATAGAATAGAATATGATAGTCCTTTAAAGGAAAGCAAAGCAGAGTGAATAGGAAGTGAAATACAATTCACAGTGAGCAAGAATTTTGACATTTGTGTGATATCGACAGCACTGTTTCTCAGACCTCAGTGTGCATGCAAACCACCCTGAGGACCTTGTTAAATGCAGATCCTGAGTCAGTAGGTCTGGGATGGAGCCTGAGATTCTGCATTTGTAACAAGTTCCCTGATGATTCTAGTGCTGCTGGTCCACAAAACACACTTTGCGTAGCAAGGGTCTGTCTCCATAATGGCTGGCACAGAATGGGTGCTCAAAAATATTTGCTGAATTGAATTAAATTTCAGGAGAAGCTGGTTTTATGGCAGGACTCACCAGCAAGAGCAAGTGTGATAAGGTGAAGCAATCAGTTAAACCAGTGGTTTGCAACCCTAGCTGCACATTAAAATCACCTAGGAGGCAGCAATGTGGATGCAACTAGAGATTATCATACTAAGTGAAGTATGTCAGAAAGAGACAAATACCATATGATATCACTTATATGTGGAGTCTAAAATACGGCACAAATGAACCTATCTACAAAACAGAAACAGACTCACAGATGTAGAGAACAGACTTGTGGTTGCCAAGGGGGAGGGGGGTGGGGGAGGAAAGGACTGGGATTTTGGATTAGCAGATGTAAACAATTATATATAGGATGGATAAACAACAAGGTCCTACTGCATAGCACAGGGAACTATATTCAATATCCTGTGATAAACCATAATGGAAAAGAATATAAAAACAAGAACGTCTATATGTGTATAACCGACTCACTTTGCTGTACAGCAGAGATTGCCACAACATTGTAAATCAACTATAGTTAAATTAAAAAAAAAATCACCCAGGAAGGCTTTTAAAAATCCCAATGCTTGGGCCCCATCCTCAGTGATTCTGATTTAATTGGTCTTGGGGTAGAGCCTGGACAGCTACAATTTTTAAAATCTCTCCAGATGATCCTAATATGCAGCCAAGTTAAAGAATTTCTAGAAAGAAAATTGTTGAATGCATGCTATGTACCAGGCGTTGTGAGCTGAGTGAGGCCCTAACATAGAGTTGAGTGAGACCAGGTCCCTGCCCTCAGTGAACTTGCTGACTAATAGGGGAAATAGATCTGTGTGTGACTATAATGCCAAAAGTTGCTATAGTACATTTATGTATGCTTGTTTTGGAAATACAGATGAGAGAGGAACTAATTCAGTCTTGAGGAAGTTGGAAGAAAAAGACGACTGCTCAAGAAATGATGATATTTAGACCTTAAAGGATGAGTAGGGGATTGTCAGGCAGACAAGGGAAGGAGCTGCCCCAAAGCTTTGTTCTTTCTCATTATTAGCCGTAGGGAGATGATATTTGGCCAGGACTCAGGATCCCAAATTCTGGACCAGCTGCCCACTGCTGCTTATGAGATTTATGAGGAAGATCTCTGCGCAGTGAAGAAGGTCAATCAGTGCCTGTTCTTTCTTTTTAGCAGCTAGGGGTATTTGGAAGACCATATGTAAGCTGTCAGTAGGGTGCAGTCAGGAAAGCAGCCCACAACAGATACTCAATAGAGAGAATTTGATAGAGGAACTAGTTACATGATAGAGTTGCTAAAAATCCAAACATAAGGCAACCCAGAGATTAGCAGAGAGCCCAAAAGCTGAAGGGGCGTTAGGAGGTGGTGGAATTACCAGAACCCAGGGGCCAGAGTTGTCTAATGGGAGCTGGAAACACAGTAAGGACTGCACAAGGGGAGCTGGGCTGAGCAAGGAGATGCAGCCAATGATGCAAACATGACAAACTCTGGTCAAGGGAGATAGGGGGTGCCTAGATTCTCCCTTCCTCCTGCTCCTCTGTCTCCTGACAGTGCATGCCATTGGGGGAACCCAGCCAGAAGTCAGTTGGCAAAGGAACCTAGGAGGTGTAGTTTTCAGGGGTCAGTCCCTGAAGGCTGGGAAATGAATCTAGATGCTTACAGGCTGGATTGATACATTCTGGACTTCTGGCCCAAGGCTGACACCAAAATCAGACTGAGAAGCCCCTCTGTCCCTTTTTCCTACATCTAACACTTTATCTTGGCCTAGAGCAGAGATGCTCAACTGATATGTTGGAGACACTTCCCTGACGGGGTCTGGGAAGCCAGAAACCCTAAGATGTTTAAGCTGCAAGGGGCTTTCTTTCATTACCCCAGGATCCTGGAAAATATGTTTTATGTGTGCCATGGAGTAAAAATATTTGGGAAGCAATGCTATAGGAAGAGGCAAAGAATGGAAGGTGCTGGAGGAAGCCCACACTTAGGAAGAGAAGGTGCTTCTAAAGCAGGGGCCCACCTTGAGGGTCTGCAAGGTGAGACAGTCCCAGACTCATCCAATTGTACTAACCAGGAGAAAAGCAATCAAAGGAGGGAGCCAATATCAAAAAGGAGAAATATGATCAAAATCCAGTCTCTTCACAGAATCCTGAAGATGGAAGACTAAATGAAACCAAAAGTTCTCCCAGCCTCAGGTTTTGAAAGAAGTAACAAGACACTAGCATGTCCTACATCTAGGTAGCTGTTAAGTAGCTGCTCCTCTCAGTTCCTATATGCAAAGAAACAGGAAAGTGGGACCCATACACAGGAAAACAAAAACAAAAACAAAAAAACAGGCAATAGAAACTGCCTAGGAGAGAGCCTAGATTGTACTTAACAGACAAAGACTTCAAAGCTTTCATTATAAACATATTCAAAGAATGGAAACCATGCTTTAAACAAGTGAAAAAAGGGAATTCCCTGGTGGTCCAGTGGTTAGGACTCCATGCTTCCACTGCCAGGGGCCCAGGTTCGATCCCTGGTCAGGGAACTAAGATCCACAAGCTGCATGGCATGGCCAAAAAAAATAATAATAATTATAATATAGTGTTGGCCCTTTGGAAAGTAAAGGAGATCTTCAGGGTCCCCAAACAAACACCAAAATTAAAATCCTAGACTTGAGCAAAAAACAAACATGAAAACCAGATTGCTCTGAGGCAAATTACCAAATCAGTCCAGAGATTCAGGAATTAGGTGGTCAGGAATAAACTTTGGGGCTGAAATTAAAAAAAAAAAAAAAAAAAAAAAGTGAAAAAAGATTATGACGATGTTTCATGAAGTAAAGAATATCAAGGACTTCCCTGGTGGTCCAGTGGGTAAGATTCCGTGCTCCCAGTGCAGGGGGCCTGGGTTCGATCCCTGGTCGGGGAACTAGATCTCGCATGCATGCTGCAAATTAGAGTCCACATGCCTCAACTAAAGATCCCACATGTCTCAGCGAAGATCCCGAGTGCCAAAACTAAGACCCAGCACAGCCAAAATAAAGACAAATATTAAAAAAAAAAGGAATATCAATAAAAAGGCAGAAATTATAAAAAAAGTCAAATGAAAATTCTGGGGTTGAAAAGTATAGTAATTGGCATGAAAGATTCACTAGAGGGGCTTGACTGTAAATGTGAACTGGCAGAAGAAAGAATCAGCAAACTTGAAGATAGAGCAATAGAGATTACGCAAGCCAAAGAACAGAGGGAATAAAGAATGAGGAAAAATAAACAGCACCATGAGAAATATGGGACTCCATTAAACACGCTAATATACACTTAATGTCAATAACAGAAGGACCAGAGTGGGAGAGAGGAGCAAAAAGGGATCTACACATTCAAGGATATTAACCAACTCCTAGTAGAATAAATCCAAAGAGATCCAAACACAAACACATCAGAGTAAAAATACTAAAAAGACAAAGGGAAAATCTTGAAAGCGGCAGGAGAATGTGACTTGTCACATGCAAGGAAATCCCAATAAGATTAACAGCTGGCTCCTCATAATACGTAATGGAGACAGTTGAGTAACATATTCAAGTGCTCCATTTCTATTCAACATTGTAATGGAGATTCTAGCAAGCACAGTTAGTCAATAAACAAGCAAACAAAATAAATAAATAAACGGCATTTAGGTTGGAAAGAAAGGAAGAAGTCTCTGTAGACAGATGACATAATCTTGTATATAGAAAACTAAGGGATCTAATAAAAATCTATAAGAATTAACAAATGGGTTCAGCAGTGTTGCAGAATACAAGATGAATATACAAAAATCTACTATTTCCATACAGTAGGAATGAACAAACCAGAAATGAAATTAAGAAAACTATTATGATATTATAAAAAGGGTAAAATAGGAATAAATGTAACCACAGAGTGCAAACCTCATACTCTGAAAACTAGAAAACATTATTGAAAGAAATTTTAAAAGACCTAAGTAAATGGAAAGATATCCCATGTTCATGGATCAAAAGACTTAACATCTTAAGAGGGTAATATTCCTTGAATTTACCTATAGTTTCAACATATTCCCTAATGAAATTCCAGCTGGATTCTTTGAAGAAATTAATAAGTGGATCCTAAAGTTCATTTGGAAGTTCAGGGGACCCAGAAGAGCCAATGAAATCTTGAAAAAGAAGAACAAAATTGCAAGACTCACACTTCCTGATTTCAAGATTTATTACAAATCAAGGCGTTGTGGCACTAGAATAAGGATAGACATATAGATCAATGGAATAGACCTGAGAATCCAGAAGTAAGCCATCACATTTACAGTCAATTGATTTTTGGCTAGGATGCCAAGGCAATTCAATGGGAGAAAGAATCGTCTGTTAAACAAATAGTACCAAGACAAATGGCTATTTAAAAGAAAAAGAATGAAATCGTACCCCTACCTCATACTAGATAAAAAATTGAACTCAAAATGGATCAAATACTTCAATGTAAGAATGAAAACTGTAAAACTCTTAGAAAAAAACAAAGGCAAACATTTTTGTGACCTTTTAGTAGGCAATGGTCTTTCAGATGTGAAACCAAAAGCATCACCAGCAAAAGGAAAAATAGATAATTTGTGTTTTGAGAATTGTTCTAAAAGCAAAGATTGGAAATACTGTTATTTTCAAGCTTGACTTTTGACCAAATGACACAATTTGTACACCCTTTGAGAATATTATGATGGCTGTCGGGGGGACAGATGTAACTGACAACACAGAGCTTGGTGAGAAAATTTCTATCTGGAAAGTGTAGGTTAAAACACTCATTTTGTTCAATTTTTTTCTATCTGATTTTAAAATAAATTGTGTTTGATTCCTTGGAGAAGAAATGCTTCATTTGCACTAATTCACTGAAGTAACAACCTCAAAACATTAATATCACTCATCAGGCATAGCTGGATCCAAAGCCTGGGATTATGCTGCCAGGGCTCCTTCCCTTGCCTCCATCCCTTGACTGTTTTTCTCTGCTTCCTGACCTCGTTTTCAGTCTGGCCCTCTCTACATAATGGGAAAGAGGCCAGTGTCTGCCAAAAGCACACATCCTTAAGGTCTGTGATCCAAAAAGAAGAGAGATAACCTTTTCTAGGGTGCACTAATCAGGTCCCACAGAAGGTCTCTTGTCTTCTCTGGAACACCTGCCCTCGAATTAGAACAGTTCCTGTGGAAAAAGGAATGACATCCCATGATCAACCAGGCCTGGGCCATATGCCTGTCCTCATTGCACTGTAATTGATAGCACCCATCAGAGTCTCACTGGATGAGAGATGGACCTCTCCTCAAAAAGAAAAAGGGACTCAGAGCAAGCAGAAACAATAGGTTTTTACTACAGAAAGCACGAGTGAAAAATATGAAATGCTTGAAAAAGTTTGACATGATAGTAATTACTTTTATTCTGATTACTAATTACAGTAGAAGAACAAACAACTTCTTTTCAGTACTGAAGAATAATGAAGTACCTTAGCTTTTATATCCCTTCACAGTTCGTTGAAGTTAAAGAAATCATGCTATTCTGTATCTCACTTACTTTAAAGGTTCACTTAAGGTTGTGAGGATTCCATACCAGCACTGGTCATCATTACAGAATATTGTTGAGGTGTGGTGGCCCCCAAGCTGTAAGCTTATTCAGCTTTCTGCTTTCCGGAGAACTGCTTGTCTCTTTCTTGGTATGCACTCCTGACGCTGCGGTATTGAGCGTAAAAAAGGAAAATGGCTTGCGGCCAGTTTCGTTCCAGGTGCCTGCTCTGGATCTAAGAGCCCCTGGTTGTTCCCCAGAAGAAGGACGTGCTGCCCTGAGGGGGAAGTCTGTATCTCCAAAGAACGGCCCATAAGGCATGCTGACGCATAGATAGTGGCGCATAGATAGTGGCGACAGAATATGTGGAAATACAAGGTTTACTGATTTATTGTCTAATATTCGTTCCGTACTAAACCTATATATACATTCATGCTCTTTGAATAAACTTGCCTTGCAACCATCAGTTGTCTTGGCCCTTCTGACCCCATACTGGTGCTTTTCAGTTCCTTACCTCTCACCGCCAGGAACTTCTAGCTTTCTGCAGCCGGTCTGCGGCATTGAGGTGCACTGTGTGTACTTTTCTCTGGGAAATTTTATACCAACAGTTTGATTTAAACTGTATACTTGCTTTCCATCTAGGGGTCTAGACTTCAGTGACTGAGGCTAGTCATGCAGGTGCTGTATGCCTGCATGACTGACCTCCAATATAAACCCTTGACATTCAGGCTCATGTGAGCTTTCCAAGTTGGCAACACTTCATACATGTTGTTGCTGGAGGAATTAAGTGCAACTTGCGCCACGCCATTGAGAGAGTCCATGTGTGCCTGATTTCCTCAGGACTTTGTCCCATGTGCCTTTTCCCTTTGCTGGTTTTGTTCTGTATCCTTTCACTGCAATAAACTGTAACCTTGAGTATAACAACCTCTGGGTCCTGTGGGTCCTTCTAGCAAATTATTGAATTTCAGGACAGTCTTTTGAAGATCCCCAACATAATAATACCCTATTTGCTTTTTTAAATAACAGTTTTTTTGAGATATAAATTCACATACCATAAAAATTACCCTTTTGGAGTGTACGATGCAATGGGTTTCTGTATATGCACAGAACTGTGCAGCCATCACCACTATCTAAATCCAGAATATTTTAATCATCCCCAGAAGACCCCTTTACCTATTAACAAACACTCCCCATCCTCCCCTCCTCCCAGTTCCTGGAAACTACATATTTACCTTTGTCTCTGTGGACTTGCCTATTCTGGAAATATTATATAAATGGAATCATACAATGTGTGGCCCTTTGTGACTGGCTTCTTTCATTTAGCATATTATTAAGGTTTATCCATCATAGCATGTATCAATACTTCATTCCTTTTTATTGTAAACAATATTCCACATTTTATTTATCCATTCATTCAATTGATGAACTTTGGGTTGTTTCTACTTTTTGGCTGTTATGAATAGTGCTGCTATGAAAAATCCTGTAAAAGTTTTTTCATGGATATGTTTTCAGTTCTCTTCATTACATACCTAGGAGTGGAATTGATGGGTCATATGGTAACTTTATGTTTAACAGTCTTGGGAATTCCCTTGCTGTTCAGTGGTTAGCGCTTTCACTGCTGTGGGCCCAGGTTTGATCTGGGAATTATGATCCCACAAGCCATGCGGTGTGACCAAAAAAAAAAAAAAAAAAACCTCAAAAATTGTTAAAGTGGGTGCTCCATTTTACAATACTACCAGCAATGTACGAGTGTTCCAATTTACCACATATTTGCCAACACTTGTTATTATCTGACTTTTTAAGTCTTGGTCATCTTAGAGGCTGTGAAGTGGTACCTCACTGTGGTTTTGATTTGCATTTCCCTGATGACTAATGAGGTTGAGCATCTTTTCATGTACTTATTGGCCATTCATATATCTTCTCAGGAGAAATGTCTGTTTGGATCCTTTGCCCATTTTCAGTTGGGTTATTTGTCTTTTAATTGCTGAGTTGTAAATGTCCTTTATGTATTGTGGATAAAAGTTCCTTAAATATATCTGATTTTGAAATGTTTTCTCCCATTCTATGGGTTGTCTTCACTTTCTTGATGTTACCCTTTGAAGCACAAAAGGTTTTGATTTTGGTAAAGTCCAAATTATCTATTTTTGGTTGTTGTTGCTTGTACTTGTGGTGTTACATCTAAGGAATCACTCCCTAGTCCAAGTCCAAAGAGACTTATTCTTATGTTTTCTTCTGATAATTTTACAGTATTAGCTTTTACTTTTAAGTCTGTGATCCACTTTGAGTTAATTTTTGAATACAGTGTGAAGTGAGAATCCAATGTCATTTTTTGCCTGTACATACCCAGTTGTCCCAGGACCATTTGTTTAACAGGTTATTCTTTCCCCAGCTAAATTGTTTTGGCATCAATAAAATCAATAAATCACAAATATAAGGGTTTATTTCTGGACTCCCAATTCATGTCTATCCTTATGCCAGTACCATGGTATCTTGACTATGTAGCTTTTTAGTAAGTTTTGAAATTAGTCAGGATAAGTCCTCCAACTTTGTTTTCCTTTTTCAAGATTGTTTTGACTATCTGAGTTTTTTCCATTTCCATATACATTTTTAGATCAGCTTGTCAATTTCTGCAAATAAGCTAGCTGGGATTTTGATAGGGATTATGTTGAATTGAAGATCATTTGGGTGGAATATTGCCATCTTATAAATATTAAGTCTTCTGATCCATGAACGTGGGGTATATTTCTATTTATTTAGGTTTTCTTTAATTTCTTTGAACAATGTTTTGGATTTTCAGTACACAAGTCTTGAACTTTGTTGAATATATTCCTAAGTATTTTATTATTTTGGTGCTATTATAAATGGAGTTTATAATAAGTGGAATTTTATTCATTTCATGTTTGGATTGTTCATTGCTAGTTTATAAAAATATTGATCTTATATCCTGCATCCTTGCTGAACTGGTTTATTCTAATTTTTTTTTTAAAAAATTGATTCCTTAGGCTTTTTTATATACAGGATGACACTATCTGCAAATAGAGAGAGTTTTACCTCTTCCTCTTCAGTCTGGATGTCTTTTTTTTTTCTCCTTTTCTACTTGCCCTAAGTAGAACCTCCAATACAATGTTGCATGTAAGTGGAAAGAGGGGACACCTCTGTCTTATTCCTGATCTTAGAAGTAAAACATCCTATCTTTCATCAAATATAATGTTAGCTCTGGGTTTTCAAAAATATTCTTTGTCAGTTTGAGGAAGTTCTCTTTTATTCCTAGTTCGTTGAGTTTTGGGTGTTGAATTTTGTCAAATCATGTGTTTTTTGTCACTTATTAATATGATGTATTCCCTTAATTGGTTTTCAGATGTTAAACTAAATTTATACTCCTGGGATAAATCTCTCTTGGTCATGGTGTATAACATTTTATATATGTTACTAGATTCAGTATGCTAGTATTTTGGGGGCAGGATTTTTGTGTATATTCATAAGGAATATAGATTTGGAGTTTTCCTTTATTCTAATGTCTGTGTCTGTTTATGGTATTTGAGTAATACAGGCCTCATAGAAAGAGTTTGGAAGTGTTTCCTCCTCTTCTAACTTCTGTAAGAGTTTGTAAAGAATTTTTAAAATATTTGTTAAAATTCATTAGTGAAGACATCTGGGCCTGAGGATTTTTTTAATGGAATGCTTTAAAGTTATTAATTAAAAATTTTTTTCTTATTATAGGTCGATACAGATTTTCTACTTCTTTTGAGTTTGTCTCATTTGCTTCTTTCTAAGAATTTCTCAATTTCATCTAGGTTTTGTAGCTTGTTAAGATAAAATTGTTCAGAGTTTTCCTTTATAATCCTTGTTATTGATGCATGGTCAGTAGTGATGTCTCCTCTCTCACTCCTAATTCTAGTAATTTGAATCTTCTCTCTCCTTTTTTTCTTGGCCAATCTAGTTAAAGGTTTGTCAAAATTGTTTGTATTTTCAAAGAACTGACTTTTGGTTTTATTGATCTTTCAATTTTTTCTATTCTGTATTTCATTTGTTTCAATTCTAATCATTATTATTTTCTTTCTTCTACTTTTTATGCGGGGGAGGATTGTTATTTTTCTAGTTTCTTAAGGAGAAAGGTTAGGTTACTAATTTTAGGTCTTTTTTTTTTTAATATAGGTGTTTCCAGCCATAAATTTTCCTCTTAGCACTGCTTTAGCTGCATTCCGAAAGTTTTGGTATGTTGAGTTTTCACTGTAATTTTTCTGAAAATGTTGTCTCACTTCCCTTTTGAGTTCTTTTTGACCCCCTGGTTATTGAGGGCTGTGTTGTTTAATTTCTACCTACTTGTGATTTCCTTTTGTTGTTGATTTCTATTTTAATAACACTGGGGTCAGAGAACATACTTTATATGATTTCAATCCTATTCAATTTACTGAGACTTTTTAATGGCCTACCAGTCTATCCTGGAAAACGTTTCATAAATAACTGAGCAGTATGTATGTATGTTCTGATATTGTTGGGTGGAGTATTCTATAGGTATCTGTTAAGTCTAGTTGGTTTACAGTGTTGTTCAAGTCTTCTATTTCCTTGATCTTCTGCCTCATTGTTTTATGCATTATTTAAAGTAGAGTATTGACATCTTTAACTATTACTATTACATTGTTCACCTCTTACTTAAATTCTGTCCGTGTTGTCTCCTGTAATTTGGGTCTCTTTTTTGGATGCATTGTCTTTATTATATCTTCCTGATGAACTGACCCTCTTAGAAAATGTCCCTCTTTGTCTGTAGTAATAGTTTTTTTGTTTCAAAGTTTGTTTTGTCTGATATTAGTATAACCACAGTAGCCCTCTGTTGTTTACTGTTTCTATGGTATACTTTTGTCCATCATTTTACCATTGACCTATTTGTACCTTTAAATTTTAAGTTTGTTTCTGTAGACAGCACATAGTTTGGTCATGTTCTTCTTTTTTAAAAAAAAAATCCATCTGCCAATCTCTGCCTTTTAATTGGAGCATTTAATTTATTTATATTTAATATAACTTGTGATAAGGTAGGACTTATATCTGCCATTTTGCTCTTTGTTTTCCACATATTTTATATCCTTTTTGTTCCTCTCTTCCTCTATTACTGCTTCTTTTCTGGTAAATATGTATGTTTTAGTATACTACTGATATTTTAATTCCCTTCTTTCTTTTAATGTTTATATTTATATCTATATCTGTGTATATCTGCAGTTAGTGTTTGTCCTGGGAATTAAATTATCATCTTAATTAACTTAAATCAATCTAGTTTGTATTAATACCAACTTAATTTCAGTGGTATATACAAACTTCACCCCAATTAAGCTGTTTTCTCCCACTCCTTTGTGCTATTATTATTATACACATTGTATCCTTTTTATATTATGAGCCCATCAACACAGATTTATATTGATTGTTTTATGCAGATGTCTTTTAAATCAGAGAGAAGAAAAGCATTTCAAACTGATTTTTACCTTTGTATTTACCTTTAGTTTTTATTTATTTGTGTGAATTTGAGTTATTCTTTAGTGTCCTTTCATTTGAGCCTGAAGGATTGCCTTTATTATTTCTTATAGGATGGGTCTGCTAGCAGTGAATTCTCTCAGTTTTTGTTTATTTGAGAATATCTTATTTCTCCTTCATTTTTGAAAGAGAGTTTTGCTGAATATAGAACTCTAGGTTTACAGCCTTTTCCTTTCAGCACTTTTATTATGTTATTTTACTTCCTTCTGACCTCCATGATTTCTTTTTTTTTAATAAATTTATCTATTTATTTATTTTTGGCTGCGTTGGGTCTTCATTGCTGTGTTCAGGCTTTCTCTAGTTGCGGTGAGTGGGGGCTGCTCTTCGTTGTGGGGCACAGGCTTCTCATTGCAGTGCGCAGGCTTCTCATTGCAGTGGCTTCTCTTGTTGCAGAGCACGGGCTGTAGGCACACAGGCTTCAGTAGTTGTAGCTTGCAGGCTCCAGAGCTTGGGCTCAGTAGTTGTGGTACGTGGGCTTAGTTGCTCTGCATCATGTGGGATCTTCCTGGACCTGGGCTCGAACCTGTGTCCCGTGCATTGGCAGGCAGATTCTTAACCACAGTGCCACCAGGGAAGTCCCTTTCCATGATTTCTGATGAGAAAACAGCTGTTAATTTTGTTGAGGATCCCTTGTACTTGACGAGTTGCTTCTCTCTTGGTGCTTTCAAGATTCCTTCCATCTTTGGCCTTTGTTTTTTGTTTTTGTTTTTTTTTATCTTTGGCTTTTGATAGTTTGATGATGCTGTGTCTAGGGTAAATCTACTTGAGTTTATGCTAGTTGGAGTTTATTGAACTTCTTGGATGTGTAAATTAGTGTTTTTCATCATACTGGGGAATTTTTAGCCATTATTTCTTCAAATATTCTTTCCGTACCTTTCTCTCTCCTCTCCATCTGGGACTTCCATCATGTGTATGTTGATATAGTAGATGGTGTCCCACAGATCTCTGAGGCTCTGTTCATGTTTCTTTATTCTTTTTTCTTTATGTTCCTCAGACTAGGCTATATCAATTGACCTATTTTCAAATGTAATTCTTTCTTCTGCCAGCCCAATCCTGCTGTTATACCCCTCTAACAGATTTTTCATTTCAGTTATTATACCTTTTAAATATAGGATTTATGTTTGGTTCTTTTTTTATAATTCCTATCTCTTTTTGATATTCCCTTTTTGTTGCTCTCATACTTTCCTTTAGCTTTTGATACGTGGTTTCCTTTGGTCCTTTGAACATGTTTATGATAACTGATTTAAAGTCTTTGTCTAGTAAGTCTAACATTTGTGTTTTCTCACAGACATTCTATTGACTACCTTTTAGCCTCTGTCCTTTACTGTTTCTTTATGTTGAAACTTTTTGTTTGAAAGTGGACATTTTAAATTACATAATGTGGCAATTCTGGAAATCAAATTTCCCTCTACCCCAGGGAAAGGGAAGAGGGCCTTTTGTTTGTTTAGTGGCTCTCTTGGGATAATTCTATAAAGCCTGTATTCTGTGTCATTTGTAGCCACTGAAGTCCTTGCTTGGTTAGCTTAATTCCTATCTTTTTATTGATATTCTTTGTGTAAATTGGCTAATTATTATACAAAGATAGTCTCAAATGCTGGGACCAATATGTCTTCTTTTTTAAAAAAAATATTTATTTATTTATTTTTGGCTGTGTTGGGTCTTTGTTGCTGCGCATGGGCTTTCTCTAGTTGCGGTGAGCAGGGGCTACTCTTCGTTGCAGTGCGTGGACTTCTCATTGCGGTGGCTTCTCTTGTTGTGGAGCACCGGCTCTAGGCACACGGGCTCAGTAGTTGTGGCACACGGGCTTAGTTGCTCTGTGGCATGTGGGATCTTCCCAGACCAGGGCTTGAACCCGTGTCCCCTGCATTAGCAGGCAGATTCTTAACCACTGTGCGACCAGGGAAGCCCTCAATATGTCTTTATGAAGGGGCTCTGTGTGTATGTTGAGGCATGTCTTCAGTGTTCGGGCAGGCAATTTACAACTCTGCCTGAGCCTTCATTTCTTGCTTGCTCGAAGCCTCAAGGCCAGCCAGAAGTGAGAAATTATGGCCTTCTTAAGTCTTTCCTGGACATGTGCATAGTTGTACACATGTGTGTCCTTTTGGATTCCAAGAAATATGTCAGGTCTTTCCAGAGTTCCCCCATTCTTTCCTTTTAAGTTAATTGGTGAGTCTCTTGCTAGCTCCACCTGGTATCAGCACCTTAGGCAGTTGCCCTGTTAAATAATTGCTGCTGATTGCTTTCACCAAATGCTCTGTGGATAGGGCCAACTGCACCAAATAAGCACTGAGTCAGGTCAATTAAAGACAAGCCCTGAGAATGGAGCTTCTCCATTAAGCTGCCAGGCCAGTCACATAGTGAAAACTCCCTGGCAATAGGGCGTTAGGAGGCACTCCAAATGCTTTTTTGCGCCTCCTTTTTTGTGAGGCCACTGGTTTTCACAGCTACTATGGCAGCAGGGCTGTTAGTTTTCCAGGCTACATATATTCTCCAGTGAAAACCCATGTAAATATATTATGTTTAATGGCCCCCAAAGAAATTCTCATGTAGGTTCGTTCTAGTCCACAAAACTGCACTGCTTAGCTCTGAATTATCATATATAGATGATCTAAGTCAGCTTACTTATTGTACATAAACAATCTAGGTCTACATGGTTATCAGAATCCCTGGAGGGCTTGTTAAAACACAGCTTGCTTGGCCCCGCTTTCAGAGTTTCTGATTCAGCAGGTCTGGCATGGAGCCTGGGAACTTGCATTTCTAGCAAGTTCTGAGAGGATATTAATGCTGTTGTTTGGGTACCACATGCTGAGAGTTTCTGAAGGATGGGGATATTTTCCCACAAGCACACTTCTAGGATACTTTCTTCTATCATGTTGTGATGCTTAGGGAATGCATAGTACCATATTTACCAACAAACTTGGCTCCTTTTTCTCTTGATAATGTCCATTCTACAGTGAAATTGGGGCCCCGTTCCTTGCTGCACTGAAATTGTAATTGATCTTTATAAGATTAACCTGAGTTACACAACAGTCAAGTGACAAATGTTATTGGAAGCCTGATTCTCATTCAGTGTTTGTTACTATGCTAAATGAATGAATTGTTGAACTTTGATGTCTATTTTTAAATGTTTGTGAATTTAAATTTGTTACCTTTTTTTAAAGCCAGTGATTTAAAAACTCTCTTGGCTTGATTAAAGTTATCATGGCCATAAAATGTATTGTCTGAACACTTTTGAGAATGAAAGGGGACCTGTTAATAATTTTGCTGGGTAAAAGATGTAAACTGGGGTTGTCCCAGCTAAACCAGGTATATTGGTCACCCTAATTTTAGAAAATAAGGTATAAAATTATTTTTGCATTTCCACAAGTTTGTTTGATATTTTGGATTTAATTTTACACTAGGGTTAAAGTTC
Organism: Eschrichtius robustus; assembly: GCF_028021215.1. NCBI lineage: Eukaryota > Metazoa > Chordata > Mammalia > Artiodactyla > Eschrichtiidae > Eschrichtius > Eschrichtius robustus. Next base: position 87,529,826 of record NC_090838.1, read on the forward strand.
TGTCAATATTTCTTTCTATTTATCTGAAGAAATAATAGAAAGCTTTTTGTTAGTAAATTACTTTTCAAAAGAGAAATTAAAAAAGTCAGAAAATAAATTAAACTTTAAAAAGTTTCGTATTTACTTATTTTTATTCCAGACTGTTGTCTGCGTTTGGTTTTTGGTGACATGCGGAAGCTCAGCTCTAATTCTAAATATTAGAGAATTTTTGTTTAATTTTCATTTCTTACAGGTTAATCTTTTCTTTTTAAAGTAATTTATAAATGTTTGTTTTTATACCTGAGGGATGTGAGCTTCAACTGAGAAGTGTTCTGGTTTATTGAATTAGTTTTCATTCAAGAATTTTTTTTCTGACAAAATTTAAAGATGAAGATTAATGTTTATATTCAGTCCAGTATTACCCTTGCTCAAGCAGAAATATTAAGGTTTAAAGTCATATTAAAGTGGAATTTTTCTTCCAAAACTTCTGACTCTTCTATTTCACATCCCCCCGCCCCCGCCCCCCCCCCCCATGGAAAAATAGAACTTTGGGAGGTGTAAGGAGCTGATAATTTGGTGAGAGTCTATAAATGTATATTTATACAATATGCCAGAACAATCTGGAAGGATGTTAGCGGTCCCTGTCTTCTTGCTCATCTGTTTCTTCAAAGTATGATTTTAATTTTTGCTTGTTTCTGGGCTGAATGTTCAGTTTCCTAAACTTCGCCAAGGTACTGCGTAGTCCGCACTCGAAGCGCGCTCACCGGAGGGCAAACGGCCGGAGCGGTTCCCGGGTCGCGACTCTTCAGGAGTCTTCTTCCTCAGGGATGCGTCAGGGCCTCCAAGCCTCAGTATTTGTGAGGGCGAAAATGCCATCGTCCAATTAAAGTGCAGAAGTTCAAGAACTCCTTGCAGGCGATTCGATCACAGCTGAGAGCGGGTCTTGCAGGAAGCCGAGAGAAATCAACGTCAGCAGCCGCGGAGGAGGACCGGCCGGGTGGGGGCGGCCCAGACCGAGGCTCGTGGAGCGCGCGTGCGCGGCGAGGGGGCGGGGCCCGGGCGGGGCCGGCGTGGCCTCCTGAGCGGCGGCGGCGGCGGCGGCAGCAGCAGCAGCAGCCGCCTCGGCGGTGGGTTTCGCGCTGCAGTGCTGGCGGCAGGTTCGCGGCTGGGGTGGGCGCCGCGGACCCGGACAAGAGGACAAGCACCTGGACCCCGGCCGCAGCCCACGACTTTGCGACCCAGCGGCGGCGTTGCTGCTGCGGGACTCGGGCGCGCGGCCCGGCGGGACCGAGGACGGCGGGGCGGCAGGGCGCGGGCGCCGCGGGCCGGGACGCGCCAGGTAGGTGGGCCGGGCCGGGCCGGGGGCGACGCGGCGGCCGCGAGCCGCCGGGGACCGGGATGCTCCCCGGGCGGAGCGGGGAGCTGCGGGGCGCGGCGCGCATCCCGACACCCGGCGCGCCGGACGCGGAAGGCGCCGGCGGTTGTCATGGAAATCGTACAGCCTAGCGGTTCCCTGGCGGTGGCGTTTTTGGAGAATGATCAGACCCCGACGACCACTAGCAGGATGACGCCCCGGGCCGCCTCGGGCTGAGGGCAGCGGGCGGCGGGGAGCCGGGATGCGGGACGTGGCGCCCCCGAGGCCAGGTCGCGGCGCCTGCTTGGTGCGTCTCCAGGGCTGGATCTAGTGACTCCAGACGGTGAGGCCTCGGGGTGTTTCGGGTGTAAACAGAACCGGGTAAAAATAAACATACATCTCGGTGTAGGTCCCCATCCTCCCAAACTCCTCCTTTTTCTGCCGGCCCACCGTCCCCGACAACAGTTCTGGCATCTTTGCTTTTGATATTTTCTTTCTTTATGGCTTTGCTAGTCAATGAATTGAGGCCTGGGAAATCTGCAGGGGTTTGTGACCGTCTCCTGAAAAGCCAGTCATGAATGTGTAGGCCACAGGAGATTGAAACACTCAAAACGTCAACGGTTAATTTACGTCTTTGTGGGCGAAGGGAGCGGTGATGGGCTCGGCTCTCCCTCCCCTTGTTGCCTGCCCTCTGACATTACATAATCATGTATTCCTCCTGCCCCGACTTCATCCCTAATGACAGATCATGAAAAAATATTCCTCTGGATAAGAAAAAAGTATAGGCGGTTGTAAAGCCCATCTTCTTGTCTTTTTGCTTTGCCACTGAATGGGTTTTGTGTTGAGAGGCTGCTGAAGAGTCGAATTTGATTTGCCACCTGCCCCTTAAAGGGGCATCTAAACCGAGGGAGTAGGAGGTGCGGTGGCAGTTTGAATGTTGCAGTGAAATTCTGCCTGATTCATCTCTGTTCACAGTGGATGGGGCGGACTGTGGGCCGTGGGGTTGGAGACGGAACAGGCTGACTTGGATGCGAATCTCGAATCTGCCAGTTGCTAACTCTGGTTCTCAATTTTCTCATCTCTGGAAGGTGAGAACAGAACCTACTTTGCTGAGTTTGTTTTGGAATCTAGATGCTGTTGGCATTGGTAAGTGCACATAGACTAGCTATCGATTGTCCTAGAATTAAGCCTAATTTTTCTTTGATTGAAAACAGGCTTTCTTTAACAGGAATTTTTGTCTTTGGATTTAGGCTAGGGCCTTTGTTTGGGGGGGGTTCTTTGCTGAAATGTTTACTTCTGGAAGAATCAGTTCACTGGTTTCTTTGAAGAAAGTTGAGATGATGGTGCCTGTGTGGGAAGGTCAGTGTGGTTGTTGTGTTGGAGGGCTGGTGTCAGGAGACCGCGATGCTCTCCGGGGGCGGGGTGGGGGGGGGGGCGGGGTGGGGGGGCGGCGTTGCGTGCAAACGGAGCCCACAAGGCCTGGTTCCCTGTGGTGTCTTGCAAACAAGCCTCTGTAACAACAAGCCAGAGTTACATTTACAGGGAGGGTTTGCCCTGAAGACAGGGTTTAAAGGAATAAATGCTGGAAGAATACAAAGAGAAAGGAGGGCTGTATTTCTACTGAGCTCAGTGGTAGAATTAGTTGTACTAGTTCCACTAGCTACTTTACTTATCCAACTATTTTTCATTAGGCTTATGCTGTCTCAGAGTGTTTATCTGCTCAGGGGCAAGTCCTGCCTCCCAGCTAGACGCAAAGTCAAGGGTAGACATTATAACTCATTGTTTTTGGAAACTGGATATTTTGTTGTATTGCTGTTAGACTTAATGCCATTAGTAAGTAAAAAAAAAAAATTAAGGGAAGGATGAAATCAAATAATATACATAAGAGGTTGTAAGCTGTAAAGCTCTAGAGAGACAGGTTGTGTATGATAGAACTATTGACCGTTCAAGCCCCGTTAGCCAGCTGCCTGCCTGGGAGCAATCTCCCCAGCCAGCAAATCTGCAAGTGCACCAAAGGAATGGAACCGAAAGGGTGAGGGTGTGGGACAAACTGATCCCAACCCCCATCCCATGGCTTAACATTTCAGGAATCCAGTAAGACACAGTAGAGGGGGAGACTTTGGCCCAAGACTGTTTTATCCTGGTTTCTTAATGAAAAACTTCTTTAGAGATTATGTATTCCGAGAAGGGCCCTATAGCATCATCAGCTACGCACAGTGTCAGGATGCTGTGGCTTTCACTGAGGGAAAAATAGCACAGATTTGCAGTGAAGAAGCCTTGATTATGTTGTTGCTGCTTCTGTGGAACTTGGTTAACGAGCTAGTCTTGAGAGATCCTTCAAAACAGCTTTTTCCAGTGTCCTGGAACGGAAGCTCTGTGAGGACAGCATATTCTAGGGAGACCAGTATTAACACCAGGGTAGGCCTGCTTCATTTTGTCTCTCTGTACTTTTAAGGAAAATACCATTGTGAACTTAATCCCCAGGAATTTACCTGTATTTTTCTATGCATATGCATACCTTGCTCTCTTAAAAAATTTTTTTTAAAAATATATTATTTCAGATTCACTGAAAAGTTGAAAGAATAATCTAAAGAGTTCCAAGATATCCTTTACCCAGATTCTCCAAATGTTGACATTTGGTTTATCCTCTCTCATATTTGTGTGTGTGTGTGATTACTTTTCTCTGAAATGTTTCATGTTAAGTTGCAGACTTGATACGCTTTTGCTGCTAAATACTTTATTGTGTATTTCATAAAAACAAGGACATTCTCTTACAAAACAACAGCATGATTATTAAAAATCAGGAAATTAAATGTTGATGCAACACTATTATTTAATCTACAGGTCTTTTTCAGATCTTGCCAGTAGGCCACTTTAGAGCAAAAGGAAATCCAAGATTCTGTGGTGCCTTAAACCATCCTGTCTCTTTAGTCTCCTTTAATCCGGAACAGTTCCTGAATCTGTCTTTGTATTTCATGGCTTTGACATTGACATTTTTGAAGACAACTGCCTGTGTTTTGGATAATGTCCCTCCACTTGGGTTTGCCCGTGGTTTCCTCCTGCTTAGATTCATCTTATGCACTTTTGGCAGGTGTGGCACGGGGCGGTGCTGCAGCCGTCTTAGCGTGTCTCACAGTGGGCGGCATATGCTGTTGATTTGTCCCATTCACTGGTCCTGTCATCACTTCATTAAGATCCTGTCTGTCAGATTCCCTCACAGAAAGTTACCATTTTTCCCTTTGTCATTAATATGTATCTCATAGGAAGATCACTTGAGACTGTGTAAATATACTGTTACTCCTCATACTTTCACCCACTAGTTTAAGAATCCATTGATGATTCTTACCCAGATCAGTTATGATAGTTGACAGATGGTGATTTTCTAATTCCATGTTTCTTTCTATGCTTATCAGTTGGAATTGTACTAAAAGGAGGAAGTTTACTTTCTCCCTCATTTACTCTTTGGTTTATGTCTCTACACTCATGAGTGAATTCCTGCTTTATGCAACAGCTTATAGTTTGTTATGCTCATTATCCATTTTTCTGCTTAAATTGTCCCAGACTTGGCCTGCAGGAGCCTCTTCCAGCTGGCCCTCCTGTCCTTTTGATGTGTTCTCATCATTCTCTGAGGACTTCTTTACTTTCTGGCACAAAACCTCTAAGACTCAGCTTGTACTTTCCAGTCCTGGAATCAGCCATTTCTCCAGAGAGTCCAAGTTCATTGTAGTGGAGAATGATCTGGGTGCTAGGTGTGCTCCTTGCTGCTTCTAGGCCTTTTCAGTGGACAAGCGTTCTCATTGTAAACATAAATGGAGACACATCATACAAAGTTTTCTCTGATTTACTTTTTAACTTTAATGCTATGTCCTGGGGATCTATATGCACTGACATGAAAAGTTTGGTCTGTATTCCAGAGTGTGGGTGTACTGTTATTTACTTAACTGTCCTTTATTAATGGACTTTTAGGTTGTTTCCAATATTCTACTCTAAAAATAGTGGGGAATCTGGGAACCACATCACTGTCAACACAAATATTGCAGTCTCCTAGATCCCTAGAAGTAGAATTTCTGGGTTAAAGAGTAATAGGAAATGGATAGCTTTGCCACATTGCCCCACCCCCCGCCACTTCCAAGAAGCTTTATCACTCTTTGCTTTCATCAGTGTGTGAAATTGCCTTTTCCCCTTTAATTTGGCCAACACTGAACTGAAGAGTATAAATCTTGTTAATTTTTGCCAATCTAATGGATAAAGAAGACATTACTTTTTAAATTACATTTCCCAAATTACCAAAAATATTGAAAACCTTTTTTTGCTAGTTTATATTTTAGCTTCTGTGAATAGCCTGTTCATATCCTTTGACCATTTTTTCTTATTAGGTTATCTTGCTGGGTTGTGGAAGGTACTATAACTTCGGACTTTATTCTCGGCAGTGTTTGATGTCTCCTTTAAGGGTGATGCGTTTTTCATCCTAAAGGAGAAGGAAACTAACATATTCTGAGCACCCCAGCACCCAGGCCCTGGGCCAAGCGTCCATATGCATTCTCAGCAAGTTCCCGGGAGAAGGCCAGTGGTGTTGAGGGGGAGGCTGAGGCGAGGCATCATTAAGGCACCACCTGGGAGTGATTTTAAGTGGTTGAACCGGGATTCAGACCCGGGTCTGTCTGGATCTAGTGCCGTCTCCACAAAATTACATAGGTTCCTTCACAGGATTTTGAAATGAATGCTTTACTTTATGTATCAGCGTGGGCGTGAAAATCAGTTACCTGGAGTCCCCAGTATCAACAATTTCTGTATCAGTAAAGGACTTTTTTGCTCAGTCCTGCTTGGTGAGCATACACATCTCTCAAAACCATCTATTTTATTCCTGGAGCTATTGTGGACTCTGCAGCCAAACTTCCTGTGAGCCTCCAACTGGCTGTGTGACGTTGGGCGAGTGGCTTCATCTCTCTGTGCCCGGTTTTCTCACCTGCAAAACTGGGCTGATGGCAGCAGCAAAGCCAGAGGCTTTGCTGGGGGCTTGAATGAGTTAGTACATGTCAGGTGCGTGCAATGGCGCCTGATGCCTGCTGAGCACCCAGGGAACGTACCTTAGGATGAGTTTATATGGAAAGCACGTGTGGGAGACCGCGTGGAACTAGTGCAGCCTCTTCTCGTTGGGTTTAATCTTTTAACCATCCCTTTTGTCATAACCCAGCTGGGAAATGGGAACCCAGGGCCCCTGGGTGCTGTGTGCTTGTATCCTCTCTCTACATACCTTGCTTGTGCCCTGTCACGGGCCTGCCAGCTAGCCCAGTTGGCCCTTCCTGTCTGCCCGCAGCCGCTGACCTGGGACAGCTGAGACGCTGCAGGCCTTTCTGTGTGCGGTCTGCTCAGTGGGGGTCACCTGGAGGGTCTCAGAAGCAGGCAGTATCTGGTGGGGGAGGGGCATGCTCTGGGGATAAAGAGGAGGTGTCCATTTTCTGGAATGGGGTCAGGAAAACAGACGGGTGTCCTCTGGCCTCCAGGAGGAGGGGAGGGGACCACTGGAGGGGCCAAGCGACCAGCTCGCCTCAGCTCCCTTCCTCAGAGCCTGTCCCTCAGACACCTAGTCATTCTCCTGACCTCGAGCCCCTGCAGCGCCCCTTCTCGTACGCTTGCAGGCAGGACTCTGAGGTCTCCTGAAACCCCCGGCCTCCCTCCCTGCTCCCTGCCCCACGCCTCCATCAGTGCCCTTGAATGGCTGGCATCAGCGGCTGTTACAGTAGCTGTCTGATAAAACTCACTCACTCCAGGATGTGGAACTCCTTTCCTTCCCTGTCCTGTGTTGCTTGCATTTCAAGTGGTGCATTCTCTAACCCATGAATTAGAGCATTCAAGACGGATGACCTTGGTGTGCACGTTCTGGGAGAGTGAAAGAAACGCATTTAGGCAGGTGGGTGTTTCTGGGAGAACAGGTCCTGTTAGGAAATGAGGATGCCCAGTTCAGGAGTCTCCCTGGGGTTATGGATTATGGGGCGGGTCAGTTGGGGTGCTTTTGGCTGCCAAGTGAGCAATGAGGACGTTTACTGTCTCACAGAACTGGAGTCCTACTCTAGCAGCAGTTTTGAAGTTTCATCGAGGACCTAGATGCTTCATCCCAGGGTCAGCCTCCCCGCGGTTATGAGATGGTCCTTAGCGTCAGCGGGACCGCGTGAAGGGGACACGCCAGCCAGTCCCCAGCCACAGCCTCTGCCTGTCCTCCCTCCGGTCTGGGCAGCAGTGAGGATCACGTGGCCTCCCCGGACCCAGAACAGGAGGCTGTGAGAGGGCTGTGGGCCGGCTGACTTAGAAGTGCTCCTCCGAGTGTGGTCCCCAGACCAGCCGCAGCAGCACCGCCTGAGACTTGTCCGAAATGCAGTCTCAGGCCCCAACCAACCGACTGAATCAGAAACTCTGGGATGGGGCCCAGCGATCTGTTTTGAAACAAGCCTTCCAGGTGATTCTGATGCAAGGTCCAGTTTGAGAATTGCTCTCTTAGTCTAATCAAGACCACCCCCCACTCCTCAGCTGCATATGGAGCTGGTGTTTCCTGAATCCAGAGAGGACAGTTCCCAGAATAGGCGGACGGGAGAGAGAAGTTGGGAGGTCAGCCCACAGCGTCAGCCGAGGGGCGTGCAGAGTGTTTAAGGAGCCTGTGGGCGGCTTTGCCCTCCTTGGCCCCCTGCCCCAGTGTATGGGCCCAGCTGAGTGTCCCAGCTCCCGTGCCCGCAGTCTCTCCAGCCCCTCTGAGCGGGGCCCACGCCCTCCCTGCAGGATTCGGCACTGAAGGGGGCCGCGTTGGGAGCACCGGCCCCAGCTTCTCGCTCTGGCCCAGCGGGGATGGAGTGCGCGGGCCCTGCCGCCTCACTTTCCTAAGCCGGTCCCTAAGCGTGCTCAGGTGTGTGGGGTTTGCACGCGCTGCTACTTCGCACTCAATTAGGAAGAAATAGAGAGCAGTGCCGTTAGTAGGGGCTTGGGGAATGCTGAAGGGACCGGCCTGGAGGGATGGCAGCCTCAGGGATTATTTATAATGGCAGCGGTGTGTGACCTGCTTTATCGTCCCCTTTCGGAGGCACAGCCTCACCTTCACGTTTGGGTGAAGTAAAACAGCCACTTCCACGGTGTGATTCGTGAGATCAGACTAGCCCACTGTTCCAGACTTTTCCTGGAACTAGAGAGCTGAGGTGTTTCTAGATTTTCTTGACTTTGCACGGCTTTCAAGGTTCATCCTAATACATAAAAATGATGTATGGGGAACGCCTCATGCTGAGCGCCTCTGCATCGGTGCCGATGGCCCAGGAAGGAAGAGCAGCAGGGGGGAGAGGGCCTGGGGAGGGTCCAGAATAGTGTTTTCAGACGGCGGTGGTTTGTGACATCAATTTGAGATTGTAACCAGCATTAAAAATGTTTTTGAAATAAAATAGAAAATATCCAAGTATATTTCCTACAGGGAGGGTAAGCATTTTTTGATCCCACAGGTAGTTATTTGCACATGGCGTGTGTGTGGGTATTGTCACGGTGTGATTGTTTCTCCCTGTGGGTTTTTTTCAAAAAGAAATCCGAGGGTCGAGCACGGGGAGGAGGGGGCTCCGCTGGACGTGTACGGACACGGGGTCTTTTGCCGGGGAGGGGGCCTCGGGGGGCAGTGGTGCATGGCTTACTCCAGGTGGAGAGCCACTGATGGGAAACGAGAAGGGCCTTGTAGTGGTGTGGGCCGGGGGAGTGGAGCTGGAGCCAGGAGGACAGCAGGGAGGGGCCTGAACTTCCTGACCTCACTCTGGTGTATTGTTTGTGGTGTTTGACCACCTGGGCCAGATCCCCCTGGTGATGTTGGGGGTGCTCAGCCTGGCCACTCTGAGACTGGGGAGGCTGTGGCAGGGAGTGTGTCGACTTCTCAGAGGTTTAAAATTTGACTCTGGACGCCTGACCCATCCTTCTGACAGGGCGGATCAGCATATGGTGACCTACAGAGGGAGGGCGGGGAAAGGGGATAGAGGTGGAGACAGATGCGGACAGGTGTCTGCGTCTGGCTTGTTTGGAGGCTGGCCCCGCTGTTGCCTGTGAGCAGTGACAGGACAACTCCCATGTCGCCTTGGCTGCCGTTGGGACGGTGTGATATGCATTGTTTCACGCCGGGGTTAGTCTGGTTTGTGTCACAAGGCATACGCAGTAATGGCTTCGGGGTGTCAGTGTCTGTTTTTTGAGGGGGGCAAGTTGGATTGTGGGAAGAGAAAGTGCTGGACAAGAACCTGAGTCAGCTTTCTCATGTGTAAAATGCGGAAGGTGCCTGGCTCACGGGGATGGGGGCGGGTGCTGTGTGGATTAAATGGTATTGATACAAGCAGGAGAGGTCTGGGCACTGCAGCTCTGGACCAGTGCCGGTCCAGGGAAGGTACTGTCCCGCAGGAGGTCCGGCGTCTCCCCTCTCGACTTTGCAGTCTCGATTACCCTTTTTCCTACTGTGCCCCTGTTCTAAAAAGTGTATTCAAAAGGCTAGAGTGCATCCCATCTCTGAGTCCTGCCCAGGGCACCTCTGAAGGGAAATGCTGCAGAAGAAGGAGGTTTTGAGAGGCAGGGGACTGCCGGCAAAGGTCAGAGGAGAAGGATGTGGGCAGAAGTGGGAAGAGGGAAGTGGGAGGGGCCTGGGCTCATAAATGTTTAGTCAGGTGGCCACTGACCCAGCTGTCTTCTACTGGCACTTTTTTTTTTCTAAAGCACATAGAAACTTGTGATTGTGTGCAGTGGAATGGTAAGTATTTTCACGTTTCTTCGTTATTGCTTCGACTGTGTTCTGCGTAAACACACGTTAAACAGCATGATCACGTTGCCTAATTGGGTGCTAATCAGATGGCCGGTAAAATGGAATCATTGATGGAGCGTGTGCCAAGCAGCATCAAGGTGCCCCAGAATCTTCCACGCGTTGTTACTGCTCTGGTTTGGAAGAGGAGAGGTGGGTGAGTGGGTTGGCCTCGCGGAAACACCCTGCTGGTCGACAGTGCCCACCTGGGGTGGAGGAGGAAGGCGCATTTGGGTTTTACCCCCGGCTTGCAGGTGATTTGGGGAAGTCGGGCCTGAATTTTACCTTCTCCTTCCTTGTTCATCTAGTGAAGGTCAATCCCTGCATGGGCGAAGTGCATGGGCGAAGTCTTGTGTGTGCTTGGTTTGGTGGGCCTCAGGCTCAGACACAGACATACATAAATTCTATTTAGGGAAGTGCTTCTTGAGTCTGTGGCCTTGGAAGTCCACCTCCTGCCTTGTGCTCTTTCACTTTCCCTCCGCTCTGTAGTGATTCAGCAGCAGCTTTCCAGAATGGAGAAGCTTCGTGTCAGAGATGCTGGAGGACCCCGGGCGTGTCCGTGGAGATGGAAGCTCCCTGTGTACCATGCAGACCAAACTCTTCCTGGTCCAAGTAGAGCATCCGGTGCCATCCCTGGCTCCTCCACCTGTGCCCCATCCCCACACCCCTACTCTGAGGCTCTTTGCAGAAAGTCCCCCAGTACAACTGCACTTTATGTTGAAGCCCAAATCCTTGTCATTCTCCGTGGACTGATGGAGACCACGCTACTCTCTGATATTTTGCCTTGATAACTTATGCACAGTTACTGTCTGGTTCAGCTCTGGATTCTCTCTGGCAGCTTGACATCCTTCCCTGACTTCTCCACTTACCTCTCTCTGACCTCCTTTTTACTCTATTTTTGACCTATTTTATTTCTGATTAGCCATTCCTGACCTTTTACACAAAGGGTGCATGGACTTAAAGTTATTAGTCAAAGCATGAACTGATTGAAAAGAAAAAAAGAAAGAGCGTCAAATGGATACAACTATATGAGTACTGTCCTTCAAGAGGAGTCCTAGTTCAGGGATCCTGCCACTGGTGAAAGTTGTCACGTTCTTCATTTGTGTGTCTTCTTGAAACGCCATAGAGCCCATGAGAACAGGAACCTGTCTTAACTTGATAGCAAAAATAATCTTGGAAATAGTTGGTGTTCTACATGTGATTTCTCAAGACACGTGTTTTGTGATTATCATTATAGGTGCCTTCGAACTGTTACGGTATTTTGAATAACTTCAGCAGAGGGAGGGAAGGACTTTGCATTTTGAGTCAACTTAATTACTTAATCATTCTTTAATTAGTCAAATATCTTTACCAAGCTAGGTATTCACCTCGTTGGTCAAAGACAGAAGAAAAGCCAGCAGATGGATTGGGAAGCAGTGAGGGGCCTTGTGCGGGGCTGTTTCACGGGCTCAAAGAGAAAGAATGCTTCCGTGACAGTAGTACCGCCATCTTGGTTAAGAAGATCCAGGTTTTAAAATTAATCTCCATCAGTTCCTAACCTGGGACAACATAAGCCTTTTGCACTGGGGACTTGCCGATCGGGCTGTGACCCTGTGTGCTCCCAGGGCATCAGGTCACACTGTCTAGTGTGCAGGTTCGTTCCTCGTCGCAGCAGCCAGCGAAGCCTCAGCCCCTTCTGTGGCCAAGAGTGTTCTAAGCTGTGGTGGGTGTGACTCATTTCAAACAGGATTAGATGAGACATGATCAAATTCCAGGGCCATAAATCACTGTATCATTCCTTGGAACTGGGCATGACAGGATCTAACCAGTGTTAGAGACCCATAGGTTGGCTGTTCCATAAACTGTTAAGGGTTGTACCAGTGTTTGTCATGGCAACCAGCAGCCCGTGGCTTAGACTGTGAACCTAGTTTAGTGGACTAACTGTAATGAATAAAAAGGGGCTATTTTTACCTCATAACCTAGATTTGTCTGGACTGAATATGCAAGCCAAGCTATTAAATGTTTGGGGCAGTAAACAGGAATTCAGTATATTAAGTCTTTTTGAGCTTGCTACTGGGGCAGGCCTGGAAATAGGGTTGGTTAGCTATTTTAGGGTTATAAGTGTTGACTGCGTTAGGAAGGAACTGTTTCATGAAATAACTCTATAATGAAGTGAATCTTCTTACGCTTATAAGGTCTTGTGAGAATGTACTCACCCTAGCCTGGAGCCCAGGGTAAATTTGAGAATGCTTTGTTTAGAGGTCTCTTTCGGGGAAAATGGGACTGTTAATGAACTTAGATCTAAAATAGTATCCTTCCTTATCCCCAGCTCTCAGCATTCCAGGATGGTGACATTCTCCACCATTGGTTAAGTGAGAAATGGTAAAATTGTTAGGATTAACATCTGGTTGTGTGTAACAGAACAAATCTGAAGGAAAAGAGGCTTAGTTAAGGTAGGCATTTATTTCTCTTTATCTACTGAGGTCTGGAGGTGGGCAGTCAGAGCTTGTGCCCTACCATCCCTAAGCCCAGGCCTCACGTCCAGGACGGCGGCTAGAGGTACACCGAGCTCGTGGGCATTCCAGACACCAGGCCGCAGGAAAGCAAGCTTCCTGAGAACTCCTCATCGAGCTCTGTCCTTGCTTGTGTCTTGTTGGCAAGAGCTGAACCCCTGGCCACACCCAGACGCGAGGGAGGCACTCAACCCCATGCCAACCGAGTCAGGGTCCTGGGCCTGTTCCTAAGGAGGAAGGGAACAATGGACATTGGAGGCAACTAGCTGTGTCTTGCTTGCAAGTTGTTATCTGTTTTGAAAGATGAGTTTTTGTGCTTGTTGGGAAAGTATTTGCAAAATTTCTGTGGGGAAACTAGGCATGGGCATCTAACTAAAAACTCAAGGGCTTAAGACCTTTCTCACTTCCACATGGGCCTTCATACTCGAGCCTGAAAGAGGTCACTGATCCTTTTGTGCCTTCATTTCCTCATTTAAAGAACAGAAATGGTAGAAGTCTAATCTGAGTTCTCAGGGCCAGTGCTGAGCTTCGCAGACTGGAGTTGCTTTTTTCCCCAGTAGCCCTCTTGGGGTTTCTGGACCCAGGGGTGTGTTCAGAAGGCAAGGGCTACCTGGGCGTGGGGATTTCAGGCAGAGTGTGAGATCCAGGCGAGGGCCAGTGGGCGAGATGCCCTGAGTGGGAAGAGGCCTGGAGTGGGAGGGCCTGGGAGAGGCAGAGAGCTTCTCTCTCCAGAGCCATCCTCGCCCTGAGCCTGCCACGGACATGCCCCCTCCCCAGAGTGTTGGAGGAGGGCCGGCCTCACCAGCTGAGTTGAGAGACACCTGGGTCTGCTTGTATCTCTCCTGCCTCTTTCCCTCCTCATCCTGCTTTTCCTTTCAGAAGGGTGATCCCAGGTGCCTCGCTCTCTGTCCGATGAAAGGGATCCCATAACCAGTTTAGGTGTCAGCGAAATTGACTGTGTTCTGCTCTTTGAGGCATTTGCATTGTAAGAAGGATATATGTGCCAGCAGTGCCTACACTCAAAGCCTCTCGGATGGTCGGACAGCAGACCCAGGAATAGGAGGAGCCTGGGGCCCTCCCTGTGCCACCAGCCGCTGGGCATAGCGTTTGTCTGCTGCACAGCTGGGTGAAGCTGGCCAGGCCAGCTGCTCCTGTCACCTTCCCCCCACCCCAGCCCAACGCCTGTATGCAGCGCACGCCTCACACCTCTCGTGTGCTCACACGCCAGTCAGGCGTGCATATGCCGTTCACGCCTGCACTTAAGCCTGCCGCTTGCACACGTGTACATACGCTCGCTGTGCGTGCGTGTGCATGCCCACGCACCCCTCCCCCTCCCCACCCCCCTGCAAGGAGGCAGTAGCCCCCGGAAGTTGAGCTGCTGGAAGGGCCGTGCATTGCTTTCTGGTTGAGTGGAATCCCTGGGGGCTAGGGGTCTGGACGTGCACGTATTCAAGAATCTTTACCAGAAACACTCCCTGAATTCCTGCTCCTAAAATCAGGAACTTCCTTTTGTGTTTCCAAAACTGATGATGAAAATCTGCTCATGTGTAATAACAGCTTTTCCTGGCCTCTAAAGACCTTTTAACTTCGCATTTTAAAAAGGCAAGGACTGCCCCATGGCCCTCTCTTGTCTTCTCTCCCCGGGGGCAGCTCCGCAGGCAGTGGATGAACTGGGCATCTTTGCTCTCACCCCAGCGTCGTCGCTGCCTGAGCTGGTGCTGATCTTCCAGATTGTTTTGCTGTCCGGCTCTTTCTCAGTAAAAACATAATTTGTTTTTTCATGTTTGTGGGTGAAATTTTTTGCTTGCGGGAGGTGACCATCGAACTTCATCGAACTACCTTTCCTTCCCGTCACGGGTGTGCCCGTCCCTGTGTTATTTGCGACTTGCCTTCCCGTTGCACAGGTGCCCTGGTGACCAGATGCTGCATGTGTTTTTCAAAGAAAACAAAGACTGCTGGGACACCCTAAGTATGCAATGTGAATGCAGAAAGTGAGGCCCTGGCTGGAGGCAGGTGGTTCTGATTTCCATGTTTCGTCTCCCACTCTTGAAGGGGCAGGCGCTGTCACGGGGTGGGCTGGGGGAGAGGAGGGTAGAGGAGGCAGGAGTCCTGGAAAGCACTGCTGCCTGTGGGCGGTGGCTGTCAGCACAGGTCGTGTGGCCCCCGGCCTGGTAACCCTTGCCAGGGACATAGTGGCACTCGGGGAACATCTGAGTTCCAGACGGCAACACCGCAGGCCCAGAGACACTGAAGTGTGAAGGGAGCATCCGTGGGGGCACAGGATATGGTCCTTGGTCAGGGACTGACCCTTAATGCTGGGGAACTAGACACCCTGATTGCCTGGTGTGGGTCTCTCTGCCACCCCTCCCCCACCACGTTGAGTGGCCTGGGAGAGGGTGGGTGGCATGGTCACTTTAACGGCGTGTAGGCACCTGTGGTTCGGATGAGGCGGGTAAGTGCTGGGCAGCTAAGAGGAAAAACAGCATCAACGTAAGATAATCTACTCTGGGCACCTTGAAGAGCTGGTGTGGGGAGTGCTGAGTGGCTGGATCCCCTGAGCCCCATGGTTGGGAGGTCCCCTTACTCTCTCCTTCCTGGTGTGTAGTTCCTTAACAGTAACTCCTTAAGGGTCTGGAGGAATTGCTTAAGAGGTGCACTTCTGCTTTACTGCATTTTATGAGGATGTTATGTCCCACATGGTGTTCACCAGTGTAAAGATTGTTCTCAAGGGACATGCCCAGTGAACACAGCAGATCTGGGGTGTCCTAAGACATCAGCGTCCTTCAGGGCAGGGACAATAGCTCAGTTTTCT
Organism: Eschrichtius robustus; assembly: GCF_028021215.1. Taxonomy (NCBI): domain Eukaryota; kingdom Metazoa; phylum Chordata; class Mammalia; order Artiodactyla; family Eschrichtiidae; genus Eschrichtius; species Eschrichtius robustus. The sequence continues at coordinate 87,545,257 of NC_090838.1, forward strand.
TTCTGTTCCCAAGAGCATCCTACAGTGCCTGGCACAGAATCGGTGTGTAATCAATGTTTGTGGAATGAACGAAAGAAAAAAGCTACTACATCATTGTCAGAAGTGAAAGAAAAGCCTCAGGCTCTCCTGGGAACATAGCCCGTTACCTGGAGGTCAAGTTGGGGTTCAGTCTAACTTAAGAAAGGGAGGTGAGACCAGAGCCCGTGGTCGCCCCAGTAAGTTCTCAAGGTGAAACCAAGCCCGTCAGCTTGTCCCCCTGCACCTGATGTGTCCTCAGTGCACGCCCCCTCACCCCGCTGGCTGGAACCTAAGGCTCTTCTGCCCCTCTGGGAGGACGGAACCACACCTCAGGGCTTGGTCAGCCTGGATGTTTGCTTCCTGCATTTAATGAACCTGAAAGAGGAATTCTGTTTGCACATGCACAGGGTTGTGAGTGGAATCCTAGGGACTTTAGAGAAGCCGGGAGGATGGGGCGCACAGGAAGTGGGGGGGCCTCCTCCTCTCCTGGGCCTCGCGGGGCATCACAGGGCTTCACGGAGAGATGAGTTTTGTGTCAAGGCTGCGGGTGGTGGCTCGAGCTGGGGGGCTCAGGAGAGAAGTGTGGGCAGGATGGGGTAACACGTCAGGAAGGAGGCTCAGGAGGGGCGGGGCCGGCTCAAGATTTGGGACATCATTCATCCCACACCGGAGTTTCTTCAGAGTTTTTTTTTTTTTTTTTTTTTTTTTTTTTTAATATTTATTTATTTTGGCTGCGCCGGCTCTTTGTTGTAGCACGTGGGATCTTTAGTTGCGGCACGCAGGATCTTTTAGTTGCAGCATGCGGACTTCTTAGTTGCGGCATGCATGTGGGATCTAGTTCCCTGACCAGGAATCGAACCCTGGCCCCCTGCATTGGGAGCGTGGAGTCTTAGCCACTGGACCACCAGGGAAGTCCTTTATCAGACTTTTAAATTCTGTTTTGCTTGTATCTTATTGGTTGGTTGGTTGATTGATTGAATCATTATTATCATTTTAAATGACAAAAGCAACTCCGTAGTCTTCTAAATGGTCTGAGGAGGCCCTTTCTTAGATTGCAGTAGTTCTTTTGACCATCCCTATGTACTAATCAGGTTTGTGGGCCAAAATTGGCTTCCTGGTCTCCGCTCAGGGCTGGGCCAGCAGGCGTGGGCACCACAGCTCCCTGAGCCCTGCCCAGCCCCGGGCCTGATGCTGGGTGGCCGGAGTGCCCAGCCACAGGCAGGATGTCCCCAGATCGTGCAGTGGTGGCAGTGAAGCCGTGTCTCTGAAATGACAGAAATGAAACCAGCCCCAGGGAAGTATATTCTAAACCGCCTGTGAAAACTGGGCTGTGAGGGAGAGGAGGCACTGGGATATGCAGAGCCCCAGAGACATGTGTTCCTAGAAGTGGATACCGTGTCTCAGGGTCCTCTCCCTGCGATGAAAACAGCCAAGCGGCAGCTTTGGTGGCCCCCCGTCCTCCACCATCACGCTCTCCCTGGGGACCTTGTGGGGTCTCTGTGCAGTGGGCGTGGAGCTGCCATGAAACATGGTCGAGCCCGTTGGCCAGAGGCTGGGGAGGGGGCTTTGGTAGTGAGCGATTACAGGAACAGGGCTTGGCTTGCGTCCGCTAAGGCACGCTCGGTCTCTAAGATTCTGGGGCTCTGGGACTCGGAGCATACATGTCCCTGTGCCATATACTGTAGTGACATAGTCGGCGGAAGACACGGCCGAAGGCGCCCAGTTGGGGAGGAGGGAGGTGAAGACAGAGAGCGAGGGGTGCTGGTGCTAGAGGGATGATGGGGGTTACTGCCAGAAACCAGCACGGCCCCCTCCTCCATTCCCCAGAGTAGGGCCCCCTCAAGTCCCCCATCCTTGCACTAATGTCACTTGGTGCGAGTCCTCGAAACCTGCCTGCTCTTAGCTTGATTTAACAAATGGGATGACATCCTGTGTTATGTTTTACAATAGGCATTCACTTCCATGGTTCAGAAATTATAAGGTTCAGCAGGATATGTGATAAAGTCTGCCTCCTGCCCCATCCCCCAGCCACCCAGATCCCTTCCCTGGAGCCACCAATGCCATGTGCTTCTCATGTATTCTTCCCCAGGTATTCTGTGTACAAGCCAGCAAGTGTGTGTATGTTTTATGTGTAAATATGTTCATGTTTACCTTTTTATTGCACTGGTGCCGTCGCGCTCCATGCTCGCTGGGCCCTCCCCCTATCCCCTGACTGTATCCTGGTACTCCCTGCACGTGGGAACGTAGTTTCTCTTTGTTTGGCCCAGCTGTACCGGGTCACCCTGCCAGGCTGTACTGTAGATTCTGTAAGCAGAGCTCTCTTGATGCGTGGTGGGCACTTTCCAGCCCGTGCTTGGCACGAGTGTGGTTACTGCCCCACCCTCTTCTGAGGGGTGGATGGAGTATCACCCTGGCTGGAAGGAGAGCGTGGGCTTAGATGACGTTTGAACATTCCTCCGCATTTCCTCCAATTCTCACCTGGCCTGTAACTATTTCTTGGTTAGATATTATTTGTAAGATATGCTTTTTAGAATTATCGCCTTCTAGTCACACACAGACTTTTCAAACGAGTCTGTAGCATCCTGAATGAGGCTTGTCAAGGCCACCTGGACCTCAGCTTCAAGAACAGTGGCTCTCCGGGCTTCCCTGGTGGCGCAGTGGTTAAGAATCCACCTGCCAATGCAGGGGAGTGGGTTCGAGCCCTGGTCGGGGAAGATCCCACATGCTGCAGAGCAGCTAAGCCCTTGCGCCACAACTACTGAGCCTGCGCTCTAGAGCCCGCGAGCCACAACTACTGAAGCCCGTTTGCCTAGAGCCCGTGCTCCACAACAAGAGAAGCCACCGCAATGAGAAGCCCACGTACCACAACAAAGAGTAGCCCCCTCTCGCCGCGACTAGAGAAAGCCCTTGCGCGGTAACAAAGACACAGCTCAGCCAAAAATAAATAAAAGAAAATAAATAAATTAAAAAAAACAAAACAGAACAGTGGCTCTGAGGGGCACTCCTCTGCCTGGCCCACTGCAGGGCTGAGCAACAGGTGCTACAGAAGGTTCTGGAGGGACGTCTCTGACAGCTGGGCCTAGGACTGCACAGCGCCTGGGGAATCGAGCCGATTTCCAGCTGTGATGGTGTCTGGCTGACGCTGGTCCTGGCTGTGCCCTCTCAGGGTATCAGCCACTCCCACCATCACGCTGTGTGTCTGGAAGGGAAGGGAACGATCTGGACACGGGCACTGTACATACGGACGTCTCGGAGTCATGTTGAATGGTCGTCATCAGCTTCTAAGTCTGCCAGGCAGCCCTGGTAGTTTGTCACTGGAGTGGGTGCGTGTGGGCAGGGGCGTCTGCGAGGCCCCCCTTCAGGCCTGGGAGGTGGGCTGGCGGAGGCTGCTGACACCTACCTACCTGCTCACGTTCCCTCCCGTACGAGGTTTCAGGCACAAGGGGAGGCACTGTGGCCGCACGGCCCGGGGGTGCTCCAGGGAGCAGGACGCGGCGATAACCCCCTCAGAGCTGTCACAGGAGTGCATCTGGGAGGCTGCGCACAAGACCCAGGTGGGATCGCGCAGGACGGGGCCAAGCTGCGAGGCCTCCGAGGGGAGTGAGGGGCGCGCAGACGTTAGACCTGAGCCCCTGGGGTCTGCCAGGCCGAGGAGCGCTGAGGTGGAGCCTCCTGCTGCCGTGGCTCGGTCCCAACATGCCGCTGTCCCCTTTCTGCCCTGGTGGTGTCTTGTCAGGAGCCCAGGGCACATGTCTCCCGTGAGCGAGCCCAGCACTTGCACCCGTGCAGAAGGTCAGATAAGAACGGGTGCAAAGAAGACAGCTCAGAGGGCTGCTCTCAGGAAGCCAGTGGGCTTCCTCTTTCTGTTCATTTTTTCTTTGAAACACTCTTGAGGTTTCGAGGTGCCGCCTTGAGCCCTTTGTGGTGGGCTGCTCGTGGCCTGTGAGAGGGATGGTCTTCAAATCCCGCGCAGGCTGGAGACAGGGTGGCGGGGCCCCTGAACGGGGGCAGGGGGAGGGCAGAGGCGCCTCCAGGATCTGGGCCTCGTCCGTGCAGAACCCGGAGGGCAGCTGCCAGCGCCAGAGGAAGTGGGATTATTGCACATCGTGCGTTTCAACACTGGGACCCACCCCTCAAGAAGGAAAACCGAGAGCGGGGCCGCGGAGCCAGGGCTGAAGAGATGGAGAGAAGGGGACAGAGGGCCAGATGTTAACCACCCGTCCTTTGCTGGCCCAGCTGGCCCTTCTCCTGGGTTCGAAGGCAGGGCTCTCGGGCCCCACCCACATCGGGGTCCCGCCTCCAGCCCCTCCTTTGGCAGCTGCAGGGCCTGTGGCTGAGAGGAGCGCTTCTGCTGCGTTTATTCAAGGTAAGGAGGCCCTGATCACAACTTACTGGTGCCTGAGGTCCTCTGTGAGAGGTCAGCAAAGGTCACCCGTGGAATAGCTGAGTTATTGTACTGGGTGTTTAAGACAAATGCCTGTGGCAAAATTGTATTTTTATGTAGGATGAGCTAAGAGTTTGGGCAGCCTTGGAAACTCCCTCTTGAGACAGAATCAAGAGAGTATATGTGAAGGAGGTTTTTAAATGTCAGCAGGGTCATTGCAGCATAAGGCTGTAGCTCTTTGCATAGCTTGAAGGACTGGCTCGTGGTCCAGGGAGGTGGCAGGAACCGTCCTTCACTGATTGAGGTTCTTGAATTCCTGCTGTGTGCCGGGCACTGTTCTGGTGGCTTCACTCATACTTCCCACTTCGTCCCCTGTATCAGTTTCCTAGGACTGCTGTCACAAATTCTTACGGACTTGGCGGCTTAACACAAAAGAACTTTCTTTCTCTTACAGTTCCAGAGGCTAGAAGTCCAAATTAGCGTCACAGGGCCAGAATCAGGGTATCAGCAGGGCCATGGTAGCTGCAGAGGAGAATCCATTTCTTGCCTTGTTCAGAATGGTAGCCGACTTTCCTTGGCTCAGGGCCCCCTCCTCCGTCCAGTGCCAGCTGTGTAGCTTCTTCTCTGTGACTGTGCCTCCCTCTGCTTCTGTCACATGGTTCTTCTCTTCCGTCTGAAATCTTCCTTAGCATCCTTTTCCTCAGGACATTTATGAGGATTCAGGGCCCACCATGTATTCCAGGATCGCTTCTTACCTCAATATCCTCAACTTAATCACGTCTGCAAAGTCCGTGCCATATAAATAACACTCACAGGTTGCAGGGCTTAGAACGTGGACATCTTTGTGGGGGGCATTATTTGACCTCCCACATGGCGCAGCAGCCTGGTTAGGATGGCACTGCCTGACACAGCAGACAGAATGGGGAAGCCCAGGCTTGGCACGGCTGAGGCTGTTGGGCGGCCATGGTTCATCCTTCTCCTGGACCTGCAGGAGGGCCATTTGCTGGACGTGCACTCAGTGAACAGATAAGTCCTGTCGTCTTCCTGTGTTACACTGGTTTGGAAAAGTAAGAGCTTTGGATCAGGGCCTATGCTGCACCTTGCTAGGGGCACGTTTGTTGATGAGTGAATTTGCTTCACTGTGGCCAGGTGGCCCTGGCCAGTCTCGTTGTCCTCATCTGTGAATTGAGGACAGGACAGCCCGTGGGTCAGATGGTATCACCTGGGTGAAATGGCCCAGCAAGGGCGGCCCAGCAAGGGTCTGTGTGAGGGGTCCTTATTCAGTGTGAGTTCCTGGTCCCAGCAAGGAGAAGTCACATGAGCAAGGCCAGGTGACATGAAGGATGGATTGTGTTAATACCCGAAAGAAATAGTGCACTGGGATTTGTGCAAATAATTGACTCATTGATATGACAGACATTTATTGAATGCCTGCCTGTGCCAGGATGTCAAGGGGGTGAAAGGGAAAGAATAGCAGACAACACATACCACTCCTGCCCTGGGGGGAGGGGAGCTGGAGGACAGACATCTAAAAGGTCGTTTCCCGATTGTGGACTGAGAGGAGTCATCTTTGATATGAAGATGAATAGATATGCCTCTATTACGTATTTATTTATACTTACATACTCTAAATAACATGAAAATTCATGGTGGTCCAGGGGGAGGGGGGTGGTGGTGGGATGAATTGGAAGATTGGGATTGACATGTATACACTAATATGTATAAAAAGATAACTAATAAGAGCCTGCTGTATAAAAAATAAATAATTAATTAAAAAATAATAATAAATTCATGGTGGTCCCTGTTCCCGAATCTGTTCTGTATCTTCAGCTCACCTTCCTTTTCTCCCCTGCCTTGGTGGCTGGCCGTGGGTCCCCAAGACCCCTCAGTTGCTTGTCGTAGGTCCTTGAAGTCCCCTCAGTGGCTGGTCGTGGGTCCTCGAAGTCCCGCACTTGATGGCTTTCCGGTCCCTGGTAACTGATTAGGCCCAGTTACCTCCTTCCCCAGGGGGTGGGCCTGCTTCCTACCCCTCTCTACACTGAGCCCCCGCTCAGGCTGGGCCTGGGGTTTCTCCTCCCAGTGCAGGCCTGGCCTCTGCCCAGCCCTCAGGTGGACAGCTGCTTGGCCTCCGGGCTCTGGTCTCCCTCTGACTCCCTGGCTCCAGGCCCAGGCTGGCCCCTGCCCACCTCGCCGAGTCTTCCCTCCTCTCCCAGCTGCGCAGGAAGGGACCTTGTGTTGTTAGGTTTCTTACGCTGACCTTACTGAGCACTCACTGTGCGCCAGGGCCTGTCGGCTCAAGAGGGGTGACGCACGTCCCCTGTCACTGATTTCATGAGCCACCCGCCCTCCTGGAGCCTTGCCGAGCGCTGGCTGCTGTGCACGGCTTCCTCTCACACGTCCTGAATCCTACGCATCTGTCCTCCCATGTTGCAGGTGAGAGAACTGGGGCGCAGAGAATTGAGGTCGCCCAGTGGTCAGTGGCAGAGCAGGACTCACAGGTCTTTCTGTCCACAAAGCCCCTCGCTTACAAAGTTACGCCAGGTAGGCCTAGCCTGGTGATAGACCAGCCACCAAACTACGGGGCGACTGGGGTGGCAGCAGGTGACAGTGTCCTCCTGCATTCTTTCTGATGGGGACCCACAGTCTTATTCCCATCTCCCTCTCTCTAATCCTTGTCGCTCAACCCTGTGTGTACTCACCGTGGACGCCTCGTACACCCCTCGTCCCCCCTTGTCTGTTTACCGTTCCCCACACTGTGAACTTGGCCTCTCCGTCTGTGTGGCTCCGTTCTCCTTGTGCTTCCCTGTGTTAGCAGTTAAGCCTGAGACCTGCCAGCAGTGCTGGTAGCAGCCCTACGTGGGGCGGTGGCTCGGAGGGGAGACCCAGAATCATCAGCGTCCTCCGCCTCGGCAGGGAGCAGAAAGGCTCTTCTCAGCCCCATGGACTCACGTCTGTGTACTTGATGTAAAGCATCTCTTCCTTGAGTAAGAGCATTTTTGCCTATATCCCCACACATACAGTCACGTTTGATTTTCTTGTATTTAGATGCACATGTAAACCCACACTTGATTTTCTTGTATTATTATAACATTTTTCTTATTTTAAATTGGCAAAAGAACAAACCTGTTCAATAGCCATTTGCCTCTTAGCTTGGAATCTTAAGTCCTGTCTTAATGGTGATTTTATATGAAGAGAAATATTCTCTAGGTTCCAAGTAACTTATAAATGGGCTTTTGGAAAGCAACCTGTTGGTTGAACTGCCTGTAAGTGTACCTTCACCTTTGTGGAATTCTAGAACTGAGATTTAAAATTATTCATCAGGGATAGTGCTTTGTTTACTTTCCAATGCAGTGAGACCATGAACTAATTTAACACGTGGTAACTCTTAAGTAAGTGAGATAATAGTAAAATTTTGAGGCTGGACAGTAAGGAGGTGAGAGCCTTAGATACCCCAATTTTGATGTCTCAGTAAAGGAAACAGAAAATTTAAAGGTGCTGCCAGGGAGGGGAAGGGAAGGAAGGAAGGGGAATGAAACCCAAACCGGAGTCAGTTCTGTGTAGTGAGAGGCTGGCGGCTCACATCTCTGCTCTTAAGACCTGTGGCATTTCTCTCTTGATGGTCTTGGTCCTGAACCCAGTGGGACTTCAGTTTGTAAAGGTGACATGCCACAGTCTGGATGGTGCAGGATTGAAGTCTTCTGGGTTCACAAGGGGACATAGTTCAGCTGAGACCAGACGCAGAGCTCATGGCTGGACGTTGAAGGCCGGGGAGACCTCATCACCGCAGACCCCGGTCACTGGGGACTCGCCGCCTGGGAGGCTGGGCGGATGCCTTCTGAGGCCTCTCTGGGCTGCAGAGAAGGAGCCTACGTGACAGGACAGATGTGGGAATTCTGGGGAAAAGGAACTGTCGGGGTGGGTGTGGAGTTAGGCGGGGAAGCAGAGCAGTGATGGGCGGTCCCCCACCCTGGCCGCACATTACACTCACCGAGGGCTTTCGAGGAGCAGGGAGGCCTGCTTTCCACCCCCTTACCTCCGCCCGAGGCCACTAAAGGAGTGTGGGGTGGAGCCAGCCAGCGTTGACATCTGTCACCTTTTCCACGCGGTGATTCTAAGTTGCAGCCAGGGTGGAGCGTGCTGGGCCCCAGAGGTTCAGAACTTGGGCGTTTGAACCGGACCAGCCTGTTTTGAATCCCCGCATGGCTGAAGCCTCTTCAGCGCTGAGCCCCGGTCCTCCCCACCTCTCGGAGGCTGCGAAAGTAGCTGAGGATGTGCTGAGCACAGCGTGCTCTGGCTGGGCGCCAGGGGCGTGTGGCAGGAGTGGCTGATTGTCTGATATGGAAGGGCCGGTGGCAGAGGGCCTCCTTGTCACTTGGTAAAACCACAGACCTGGTTATGGCTGCTTCTCAACACGGTAGCATGTGGCTGGAGAACCCACGACCACGTTGGCGGGTTTCTGAATTCACGGCCGCAGCGTGGCTGGGACCATTTGGCACCCAGAACCTGGTTCCCCACCATCCTAGACCAGGGGTCAGCCAGCTTTTCCTGAGAAGGGCCAGAGAGTTAATATTTGGGGCTTTATGGGCCATGCCGGCCCTGTCACAGCACCACTGAACTCTGCTGTTGTGGCGCAAAAGTGGTCAAGGGCAGTAGGCAAACAAACAGATGTGGCCGTGTTCCAATAAAACTTTATTTTACAAAAGCAAACAGTGGGCAGGACTGGGCCCCTGGGCCGCAGCTTGTGGATCCCTGTCCTGGGCTATGCTTTCACACTTTCTCCTCAACCTCACCGCGCCCCGCTCGCGGCTGCTGGCCTTGCTGCCAAGTTACCGCGGAAACGAGCACTCCTGGAGACTCGCCAGCCAGCGTCTGCACCATTCGCCCGGCCTCTCGGCCTCTCACCCCCTCTCAGTGGTCAGTCCCCAGGCTTCGCCCTCAGCCGCCTGTAGGCATCAGCTCGTCACCCCCACGTCCTTGAAGCCTCTCCCCTCAGCTCCCAGCACCCCTCCCTCGGGATCGCCCTCCTGTCTCCCTCCTTGGCTGATTTCTCCTCCTGGCGTTGCCGGGGCCGAGTCCCGGGACCTCTTCTCTTCTCCGCTCGCTTTGCTGGTGGTGTCGTCCATTCTGGTGCTTTACTCACCATTTATAGGCTGGCGACTCCGAAACATACTTACCCAGTCCAGACTTCTCGCCTGGATTCTGGGCCCTTCTAGCCCCTGCCTTCCTGACAGGAAGCATCTCCGACTGCACGTGTCCAAAACCGGACTCAGGCGCGGGCCTCCTTCCCCACCTCCGTGAAATGAAGGACCACGCACGCCTCCTGCTTCTGTTGGTGAGACCTCGTGTGGTCCTTGGCACTTCGCTGCCCGTATCGGCTCTGTAGGAAGCCCTGCTGCATCTTCAGAGCACAGTCACTCCTCCTTTCTGTGTGTCCCACCTTTGCCTTCATCACGGCACCGTCTGCAGGGTGCCCGCTCTCCCCACGGCCGCCCTTGCCCCATCACTGTTTCTAGCAGAGCCGCCGGAGGGGGCTTTATTGAGCAAAGTCAGACCAGCTCACTCCCCTGCTCAGAACCCTCCAGAGGCTTCTCACTTGTGTACAGCAGAGGTCATGAGGCCGCACGTCGCATCCCCCATCTCCTCCTCTTGTCCCTGCTCCAGCCTCAGGCTGATGGCCCTGGCCTGCCCTTCTGCCTGGCACCTCTTCCCTCAGACACCTCCATGGCGTACTTTCTCTCCTAGCAACTTTGGGCCTTTGCTCAAATGTCCCCTTCTTAGTAAGGCACATCCTGACGGCTGTATGAAAAATTGGGTCTCCACCCCTCCCCCACCTTGCCCAGCAGGCTCTGCCCTGGTGGCCTGGGCAGTCTCCCTGGGTGCCTTAGGACTGTGATGTTGGCGCAGGAAGGGCCCTGCACGAGGCCCTACGCCCAGGCGGGTGTTTCCAGGGCGTGGCCACGTTGGCAGCAGGCGTCCTGTGAGTGGGTGCGCCCCCCCGCCAAGTGCCTGGCGTGGTGATGGAGGGGGTGGGGGACAGCTACGGGGAAGCCCTGCTGTCTTGAGAGCAAGGGCTACTTTATATTTCATGAAGGGCTCAGGATTTACAGCCACAAAGCCTTCTTAATGACGTTGTTGATTACAGTCCGGTTCATCTTAGACATGTAAAGGGGTAGCATGTAGGCTGAGGCTGCGAGGTGCTGACCCATCTGGCAGGGTCAGTATCAGACTAACTGCTGCACATAGGATTTGTGGCTTCCACAGAGATTTCCTCAACTTTTTTTCCTTTCTCTTTTCTCTTTCCCTTTCACTTGAGATTTCAGAGGACTGCTTTTCCCTTTGTCGCATCCCTGGATTTTAAGGAGCCCGGCTCTGGGCCGGGTGATACAGGCATGGAGAGCTGGCCTGTGCGGGCTGGCCAGGCACAGGTGCGCCCCATCCCGGGTGCCTACTGACCTCCTCACCCCACCCCAGGCCCCTCCCACGGCGAGGAGGGGAGCAGTGAGGCTCACTAGCCGCTGGTTCTGAGCGGTGAGGGGGCGCAGGGCACGCCTGGTGGGTCTGTGTCCCTGAGTGGATGGCCTTTCCCTTCCCTCCATCTGGAGGCACGGCTGGAACCGGAGCCCAGAGCCTCACCCCTGCACCCGTGGTGTTGCCTCTGGTCGGGCGTGGATCAGGGCCATGCTGTGGGAGGAGCCGGGAGACGTTTCCAGAGGAACCTTCACGGGCCCCCTTTGAATAGGTTTCATTTTTGTGACAATCCGCTCCATCTGTGGTCTCAGAGACCAGGATGATTTGGGCAAACTTTTGATTCGAGGTCACATCAGAACAGTTTTGGCCGTGGGTGTTGCACGTGTGCTCACAAGTGTTCACGAGTGTGCTCACCCGTGTGTCTGTGTCTGTAGCTTCTCCTGGACGGCCAGCAGGAACGATGCCTGACCCCAGTCCTGTGAAAACACTGCTTCGTTATTCTACAGTCACTACGTGTAGGAGAAAAGAACGGATGACCCTGTGGGGATAAAAAAATTGAGTCCGAAAAGCCTTTTTTTCCTTTAAACTTGGCAATCTCGCTAAGCTATCAGGGGAAAATGTGGAATTATATAATAGGTGGGAGTGTGTTTCTTTTAACTTACATTTGAGATGTCAGTGGTATTTTGTCACGTGTGGAATCTTTCTGTTAGGCCATCTGAGAAGTTAAAATTGGAGGAAGGCGAGGTTCTTTTGCATGTAAGCCTTTCTGTGCTGTGGCTTCTCCCAGGCTAACAGCCTCAGGCTGAGCTTTCAGGGACCAGGGACAGAGCTAGGTGTTTGTTTGCTAAGTGGACTGTGTAGCCTTGAAATGCTTTAGCCCAGTGGCCTGCAAACTTTTTGAAAAAGTATCCCATAAATGTGGAAGCTCCCCAGATGCTGCCCCTGTTCATGGATCTGCCCCCGGCCTCCAGAAGTGCCCGGGCACCCCCACTGTGACTGCCATGGAGAGCAGGTTATAGGTCTGGGGTTCACCCCACGCGGGCAGGCTGTGACAGAGGGCCCGGCCCGGGGTTGGGCGACTGAGGCAGGAGCCATCTCTGAGAGCCCTGGGGTGGGAGATGGGGGCCTCCCGCTGACTGTGGCCTTGGTGCTGAGCTGGTATCTGAGGACCAGCTGGGCTTGTCCCTCTTTCCCTGCCCTACGAGGAGTGTGTGGGAACCGAGAGCGTCGACTGGGCTGTGGGCAGCTCCAGCAAGGCCCCTGTCTCCATCTCCTGTGTGAGTCCATTTTCTCTTTCCCTCCTCCAGCCAGGCTTATTTCTGCCCCTCCTGGGCCGGCAGCATCGTCTCCACAGGCGGAGAGCTGGGGGGCCTTGGTGGTGGTGAGCACGAGCCACGGGTGGGGTCCCTGGGGAGGGAGGAGGGTGCGAGGTACCGGCTGGGCTTGAACCCGGCACCTCCCGACAGCTCCCTCGAAGCGTGTCCAGAGTAGAAAGGCCAGGGATGCGAGCCTCACACAGCTGGCGCCACCCAGAGCCTTGATTCTTGAGCTGGTCATATACTTTACACAGTGACACACTGTGAGGGCATTACTTACCTGTGGCCTCATTCAAACATCCCAGGAGTATGGAGAGAAAACCATGGCTCCTCTCTGGTCTTTCTGCTCCCCTCCCTGAGGCTTGGCATTTCTGTGCATGGTCCCGGGGGCACTGTCTGTCCCATCTAGATGTATGTTTCTGAGGTGTGCATTTGTTTACCAAGGCTTGTTTGGAAAGCCATGTACACAGGGTTATGAAATCACTTGTGGTTTTCATTTCAGCCTCCTATTATGTCCCTCTTCATATTAGTAGTACCTGGTATCACCTGGCTGGACTCAAGATCAGCCTGTTGCTGGGTGTCCACGGAGCAGCGGGGAGGGCTGCCTCCCGGCCTTCTGGGTGCTGCCTGAGGTCTGTGGCAGGTTTTGTATTTTTAAGCAGGTCACCCACACAAAAGGGTGTCCTCCAAAGTAGCTGGAGTTGGAGGTGTGCAGCGCTGTGTCCTTTATAGCATGGAAATACAGCAGAGATCGAAGTGCCTCTGAGAGCCCTGGGTGCAGTGAGCTGTGACCGGTACTGCCTGGCCCCGCACTCCACAGACATCATGTTGAGGGCCAGGGTGGATCTGTGGCCAACCCAGGCTCTCCTGGCTGATGAGCGACAGCCAAGACTAAACCAGGCCCCTGACCCCAGGCCTGGCCCCTTTGTATACCGCAGGGCCTTGGGAGGCTGCAGTCTCCCCGACAGTTTGCAGCCCCTCTTCACACTGTGCCACCTGCATCAGCCTAAGTGAAATGCAGGAAAATCAGTTTCATTATTTTATAGTCATTTTTCTAAGCAATCTGTTTCACTGATAAAAAACATTTCCAAATAATTTTTCTTATGTACTGAATTTATCTTGGGGCACTGGGGATGCAGAATGTGAGTTTTTCTGTCATTTAATCATTTAAGAAAAGCTTGTTTGGGGCTCCTCCAACGGGTCAGCTTTGTGCTCTCATTAAAGGTGAAAATGACTCAGTCCCTTTCCTTAAGGAGCTCCGGGGAGACAGGGATCTACAGTGTATTAAAGATTTTTTCTTTGTGGTTTCAAGAGGACTGTGTCATAAAGAGCAGAGGGTGTTTATTTCTGGCCAGGAGAAGCTTCACAGAGGAATTGCTATTTAAACTGGTCCTGAAGCATGAGTATGAGTTGCCTGCAGGACAAGAATCAGGGCATCAGGGGAGGGGACAGCCCGAGCAAAGGTGTGGAGGATGCATATTTGAGAGCCTTAAAGAAACAGCCTGCGGGTGTGGTCCTCAGCACGCTTGGGGAAGGTAGGTGGGCTAGCAGGCCCCCCACCCCGGGCTAAAGGACCTTGGACTGTATCCTGTTTGTGCTGAGAAAGCCAAGGAAGGGATTTAAGCCAGGGAGTTAGCCCATTAGATTTCCAGGTTACAGAGAGCCCACTAAAACCCCATGGTTCAAAGTACCAAAGTCATCTCTCTCTCCCAACTATTTAAACTCAACTCTTGTTCATCCAGGATGACAGATGAGATGGGAGAGCGAGGCTAAGCCTTGGACAAAGCAAAATCACCGATACCACAGAAGGAGTCAAAACTTAGTACAAAATGAGTTTAATCTGCTTAAAATTGCGTGTAACATTTAGCAGCATGTTGAACTTTTACAGATATATTGTTTTTATACTTTCTGCCTCAGTATTACACGGCACGACTGAAAATGGCCGCGATAGCCTGTCCTCGGCTGTTGCGGACCAGGCTGCGTGGGGCAGGAGCTCCGCAGTCCACTCCCTCCTCCCCACTTTCCCTACCCAAGGTAGGGGGCGGGGGCGCAGCACTCCCCGTGGTGGGGAAGGACGGGCCTCTGTAGGGGGCCCTGTGTGTCCTCATTGGTTGCCAGTAATTCCAGATAACAGTACGGAGTGCAGTTAAAACGGTTTTTATTTTGTTCCGAAAGTGCACTATCTTCTCATTGTTTACCAAGGCTAATCCACAAATGTTTAATCCACCCACAGGTAGTTAGGATTTGAAGGCAGAATCTTACTAAAATCAACTCCAAATAGCTTTGTGGTAACCAGCCTTCTTCGCAACGAGACTTTGCCCCTGTTTCTCTCTTTAAATATAATGAGTCAGAGTTGCCACTGGAAATATTTTTAATCACAAAACTTTTCAGAGAAGTGAATTAGAATGGGCGCACAGGATAATGAGGATTCATGGCGTAGAAACTTTTTCAAGATTTGCGTTTCGATAGTTCCTGGAGCTTGAGTTGTGCTTGTTCAGAGCTAGGTTAGATGGATAGCACCTGGGTTTCAGGTCGGGTCTTGCTGGGACGCACGTGCTGGTGCTGACTCACCGAGCTCTGAACTCTGTGTGACCTGATCCTGGCTGGACTCGCCGTCGGTCTGCACGGCTCCACACCGAGTGGAGATGGCCCTGCTTGCCTGCACCCCGGAGCTCCCCAGAGCAGGGACCCTCTCCAGCTGGGCTGGATCCTGTGCTCTGGGGATGAGCCTCCCCTCCCCTCCCCCCAGGTGTCCAGTCCCCAGCCCCGGAGTCAGGGTGGCCCTCACCGTGGCACTGTTGCCCTGCTCTGAGTAGGTGTGTGGGCAGGAAAGGCTGCAGCGGGAGCTCTGTGGAGGGTGGGGTTCCTCGAGGCCTCCGGCCCTTCAGAGGGCAGCGGGGCCCACCCCAGAGTTCCCGGTTACCGAGGTCATTTCCCTGGTGCACCGTCACCCGGGCACAGTCACTATCGCCTTCCCTCCCTTCCTGCTGTCCACAAATTCTCCCAGGGCTTCTCTGGCCCATTCTTTTCCTGGCCAGGTTTTTTTTTTTTTACTTAATTAATTTATTTTTGGCTGCGTTGGGTCTTTGTTGCTTGCTGCGCGTGAGCTTTCTCTAGTTGCGGCGAGCGGGGGCTACTCTTCGTTGCGGTGCGCGGGCTTCTCATTGCGGTGGCTTCTCTTGTTGCGGAGCACGGGCTCTAGGCACGCGGGCAGCACTCGGGCTCGGTAGTTGCGGCGCACGGGCTTAGTTGCTCCGCGGCATGTGGGATCTTCCCAGACCAGGGCTTGAACCCGTGTTGCCTGCATTGGCAGGCAGATTCTTAACCACTGCACCACCAGGGAAGTCCCTGGCCAGGTTTTTAATGGGGACTTTGAATAGATTTATTGACCTTTATCAAGGCCTCATTTCCTGCTGTAAGCTTTCCGTGTTCTCTGCTACTTAGAGCCCCTTCCCTGCTGTCCTGGATCCAGTGGCTTGGCCTGAGTGCTTCCAGGACCTTGTTTCTGAAGGGATAGAGGAGATCCCGGGCCTTTGGGGTGTCAGCTGGGCTTGGTAGCCGGGCTTGGTAACGTTTGCTGGGGACAGTTCATGGGGCTGGCATCATGTAGCGCTTGCAACAGCCCGAGGAGGAGGATGCTGGTTACGCCCACGTCAGGGGAAACTGAGGAGCAGAAGGTTAAATGAGTCACCCCTGGCTGTGCGTAGCCCTCTGAGAGGCAGAGCTGGGACTCGAGCACGGGTGGCCTGGCCCCGGGCTGTGCCCCTGACCACGAGGCAGGACCCCTTCCCGGGACAGGACTCCGGCCGTGCTATTGCACCTGACGCCCGCACCCACGCCGCCTTGACCTCTGTCCCGAGCAGGTGCGGTGGCACGTCCTGGTCATCCTGCCGGGACTGGGGAAGCTGGGGTCCCACAGCGTCCCAGTTCTCAGCGAGTGACTGCTTCAGGCCCCGTTTCCAAATTCTAGGGGCATTTTTGCTGTGGCCTTTCTCTGTCTGCGGTGCTGGAACCCGGCATTCCCAGAGCACAGCCCCACGAGCGAGGATTCACCACGTCCTCCGTTCAACGGGCTCTGCCTGGCCGGGACCTCCAGGACATCGCCGGGGTCTTGTGGGAACTGCCCTCCCTCTGTGAGAGAGTAAGGCCGTGGCAGCACCAGTCCCTCCTTAGGGACCGTCTTTTCAGCCCAAAGCTTCGGAGTCTGCTGGGTGGGGGCTTTCTCCCCCATGCCCACCTCACCCTGCCCACTGCCCGTTTCATCCAGTTCCCGTCCTGCCGAGACCACAGTTGGAGGCCCCCTGACTTGGAGGCCGGGCCTCACAGTGGCTGGGAGCTGCGTAGGAGGGTCGGAAGTAGAGGGTAGGGCCTGGGTCGGGAAGACTCAGGGGGCCGTTTCAGCTCTTGGGCCTCAGTCTCTTGGTCCTCGAAACGGGGCTGCGGTAGGAGGTGGTTAGGCAGCATCTCCGCGCCCTGCGGCTCCTAACCCTCTGTTAGTCCTGATCTGCCAGACTGTGGGTCTATTTTGTGACCCATTTAGGAGCTGCCTTTGATCTTCCTAAAATAGGATGTGCTGTTTTGGACATTGCTATCTGTGAGAGGGATGTGTGTTTAAAGCTAAAATAGGCTGTACTTTAACTTGCGGGTGTTTCCTTTTTCTGTGTCATGCACACCGTGTTTAAGTCATAGTGTCATAGTGTCCTCCCTCCCACCCGAGAGGACAGCCCCAGGCGGGCCCGAACCCACAGACCCAGCTGGTGAAGGCCTCCCGCCCGCGCGGAACCCAGGGCTCCTCCACGTCAGGAGGGCTTTGACAATGTCTGTTCTTTGTCCGCTGACCCGAGGACGAGGTCATTTGCCCAAGAGCCTGAGGGGGTCTGGGGTCTAGACAACTGAGGGCCTCCCTTGCAGGCCAGCTGCCGAGTGGTTTCCCTGGGCTGGGCTGGGCTGTAGTGAGAGTGCACATGGGGACGGGCGGACCCCAGCCCCATTCTGGGTCAACTGTGGGCAGCTGTCAAGTGTTGCGTGTACACACACACACACACACACACACACACACACGGACAGGAACAGACACACACACACACACCCTGCATGCACACACACACACCCCCCACACACACACCCCACCCCCCACACACACCCACACGCACACCCTTGCACCAGGTGCGGTAACCTCTCTTTTGGCCTTTTTGATGGTCACCAATGTGGCTGTGAAGAGGGTGCGGGGTCCCGTAGGGGAGGGTGAGCTGGGTGGGAGTGTGAGGCTGGGCAGGGACTGCTGAGGTGGACGTGGCTGACTGTTCCACTCTGCCTGACTCACTCCGCGTTCAGTCCTGCTGTCACTGAACATGGACACAGCCCACATCCTGTCTTTTTGCTGTGGAGCTGATTTGCAGTTTATT
This sequence comes from Eschrichtius robustus, assembly GCF_028021215.1. Classification (NCBI taxonomy): domain Eukaryota; kingdom Metazoa; phylum Chordata; class Mammalia; order Artiodactyla; family Eschrichtiidae; genus Eschrichtius; species Eschrichtius robustus. The sequence goes on from NC_090838.1 coordinate 87,562,848, forward strand.
GAAGAGGGAGGCCTCTTCAATAAAGAGGGAGGGAGGTCTGATTTTTCGTAGAGCATTAGGACTTAATTGGAAACAGTTGTGCAAAGGTTAGGGCCTCTTTCTAAGACAGCAGACTAGAGGCAGCTTCTGCAACTTCAGTGCCTACGAATCACCTGGAAGGCTTGTTGCAGGCTCCGCCCTCCGGGAGCTTTAATAGGTGGGGCGCTTCCCACCAGCTTCCGGATGACGCTGATGCTGCCTGTCTGTGGACCGTACTTCACGCTGTCCTGGAGCCCTTGGTCCTCTTCCACCCCCCACTCAAGGTATTAGCTTATTTTTATCACCTTCCCTAAACTGGGCTACTTCTTGTGGTGCTAATTGATAGCAGCTCCAGTTCCAGGAGTGTGGGGAGGGCTTCTTGTGCCTGCTCTAATTGGCAGCGGTTCTGACGGGGGTGGGGAGACAGAATCTGCTGTGCTCTTGCCAGGAGCTCCTGCGTGTGCCTCGTGTGACGCCCCAAGACTACGCCACCGCAGTGAGTTGAGCAAGGTGTCAAAATCCAGGAGCCCTGCTGTTTCGCCGTAAGAATTACACGCCAGGTCTAGTTTATGGGGCCTCAGAGATCGATGAATGGTCTGACTGGTGGCGTCTCTGCTGGTTCGTCCCTGGTCTGAACCAGCTCGTCCCAACCACTGGGACCAGAGCCGTGACCCTGCTGTTTATGAATTAGGATCTTCTCAGGTGTTCCAGGAGGTCTGTCACCCACTGTGTCTGGGACCAGGCAGTGTGGTTGATTGGCAGGATGCCACATAGACAGAGCGTGTGAGGATGAGGAGGTCCCAGGTGGTTTACCTTGTCTGATACATAAAACATCATCAAGCACGAGCTTCTCTGAAACGAATAACCGTTGCAAATGGAATTTGGACAAAGGATAGCAGACTTGTTCTCCCGTCCGCCCAGCCCAGTCTCCTTGGTTTCTGGTCGGCCGCTTGGCTTGAGCTTTTCCCATGAGATGGTCTTTAGAGCCCTTCAACCTGACCCTGGGCTGGGCCCCTTCCTCAGGGTCTTCCTCTGGCTGGATCTGGATCTGAAACTGCCCCCAGGCCCCAGTGTGCGGGCCTTAGGAATTGCCCCCAGACTGCCCAGTGGGGCTGGGGTGCTGCCCCCAGGGGGTCTTGCTGAAGAGCTGCCCTCCTAGCCCCTGCCCGCCCTGCTGCCCTCTGGCCAAGGGGCAGCCCCTCGCCGGGCCACTCAGGCTCTGCCCCAGCAGAAAACCCTTCTTCCCGTTTCTGCAGGGCACCAGGTGGAGCCCCTCAGAGGGGTCCTGGCTCTCTCGCTGTCTCACCCCCAGAGGTGGGCTCATGTGCTGGGCATTGGGCCAGGTGTCTCCAAGGAGCAGTTGATGACTCCCCAGCCACCTGATCAGGCTCCGTGATAAATCCACTGCAGTTGAGGAAACCGAGGCCCAGAGAGAGAGGAAAGGAGAGCCTGGGAATTGACATAGGGCTGGCTGGGTCCCACTGGCGTGCTGCTAGGTAATCTGCTCGTCACCTTTCAACTTCAGAACTCTTTGGAGGTGGGGCTCCTCACAGAACAGAATTTAGCCAGTGGAATTTTCCTGCATCTGGTGCTTCCATTGTGAGGTTGTGGGTGTCGCTCAGTGTGAGCCCTCGCCCCACGGAGAGGTCAGGGGTCGTGAACAGCAGGGGTTGGAGGGACCTCTGGGGACCTGGTGGGACCCTCTGAGTTGGGGGGAAGACGTCTTCCCCTGACATGTTCAGGAGAGAGGGCAACTGCGTGCCTTTCCCCAAAGCCTCGAAGCGTTTTGTGTGCCAGAGCCAGCTCGGTCACTTGTCAGCTGGAACCTGTTTGTTTGCAGTCATCTCTTCTGATCGCCAGTGGCTGCTGGATAACCCAGTGGCCTGGCGAGGGTGCTGGTTTCTTTATGGAGCTGCATTTGGCTTAATGTTGGCCTGTGTTTTACCTGACTGACATGGGTTTGGGTATAAAGATTCAATGACACCATTCCCATGTGATTTAGTGCCACAGTTCTCTGTGTGAAATGATCTTGCTACACTGAGCCTCAAGAACAGACTTACGGGGAGGCTTTGTTGTACCTCCAGGTGATACAGTGTCAGCAAGCAGGCTTGTGTATGGGAATGATTCTAAGCGTTTGACTGTTCCCCCAGCAAACCGTGCCTTGTAGAGTCCCAGGAAGGTGAGGGAAGTGGCCTCAGCTCGCAAGTGTGCTGCTTGGCTGGACTTGAGCGTCTGGTGTCTGGTCTCAAGGGTTCACCCTGCCCCACCTCCGCCTCCTCTGGGCTGGGCGCTTTGTTTTTTGGTGAGAGGTCTCATCATCAGTACTTCTTGCTTTTCCTTTTCCTTTTATTAGGAGTCTGCCACATGGAGTTAGGATGTGATGTCCTTCCCTGGCTTAATAGCTCAACGTGGTGTTTAGATGTTCTAAAACTTTAAAAACTTGAAAAGTTTAAACAAGCTGAAGCAGTGTTAAAGGAAGTGGCATAGCAGGTAATGTGAGGGAAACTGTGTTCTGGTCCCTTTCCTCTCTGCCTTTACACCTGCAACTACTACGTTAGCACCTTTTGGGGCTAAGCCTTTGGAGGTCTGGGTAAAATCCCCCCAGGGGCCGCAGGTTAAATTGTTCCATTGACCATCTTGGACAGGTGTGGTTTACCTCATTAGCGTTAAGTCACGGGAGGGACTTGATGGATGTCAAGAGTAAGTCACACCTGGTCCAGGGGGTGAGGGCCCTACAAGGAGGGCGGGCTGGTGGGGGGCAAACATGAGAGGTGGGCCCCTCTAGATAGGTGTAACCGACTCTCCTGGAAGGGGGCAAGGGGCAGGATGTGGGCAGCTGTGAGGTCCTGCCCCCCCCCCCCGCCCCCCGCTCGTCATCCTGCCTGAATAGGGATGTCTCCTCAGTGGGCTTCTCATGGGGGCTGGGTGCCAGCAAGCAGCTAGTCAGTGCTGACAGTGGGCAGGTGTGGGCGACATCCAGGGATGAGATCAAAAATGACAGGTGCACACCCTCCCATTTAAAAGAAACATGTGGCCTCTGATCTAAGCTGTAAACAAGATTTTTATTTTGCTTACGTTGCTTTTTTGAAAAGAAAAAAAGATAAGTCAAACTATAATGCAGATAGTGATTTTTGATATTCTTCAGTATGTTTTATTATGATAAAACGACTTAGTAGGTGATACTTTATATGGAAAAGCATAGGAAGACTGATACGGTGGATTCCCACTCTGCTTAAGACATTTTCATTTCCAATATAGTTGAAACTACATACCTTCACCCTGAGGTTACCGTCAGCTTCAGTTTGCATTTTATTATTTCCATCCGCTCAACTCTTTGTATTTTGTGACCCAGTCTTCACATATTTTTGTGCTGGGAGATGGGAAGCAAGTTATTTCTCAGTTTGTCTTGTGATGCTTACGGTCAGAAACAGCTGTGGCTTGAAATTAGGCTTGTTGCTACCTGCCGCCGCTGCAGGTGGTACGGGAATGGTCAAGGTCAGGGTGGGGCCTGGGTGGGGCTGGGCCTGGGGATTATGCTCCCTTCCCTCTCTCGTCCTTTTGCCTGCCCCGCGGCCGTGTGCCGGGGTGGGCAGCACCCAGCCGGGTTCCCAGCGCAGAGCACAGGCTGGTCTGTGTCTGCCTCTGCTGCAGAGTTGGCCTCATCGGGGCAGGCTGTCTCTACCCCAGAGCATCACTATGGTCTCCGCGCCAAACACCTTGTCAGTAACATTGCTCACGAGCCCTGCCCTAAAGATAGCAGCCTGGACCTGCTCTCTGTGCCCCCTCTTTTCCGGGCTTTTCTCACCTTCCTGTAGGCCGCTCTGCTCCTAGGGATGGTGTGCCGCCGAACAAGACCTGGTGAACACGTGTCTGACAGATGGACAGTCCCATGAATTCTTTTCTTCCTTTCCATTCTCTGCCTGGAGACTTTCCTTTTGTAAAGAAGCCCTTGCTTAGGGACTTCCCTGGTGGTCCAGCAGGTAAGACTCTGCGCTCCCAATGCAGGAGGCCCGGGTTCGATCCCTGGTCAGGGAACTAGATCCCGCACGCGTGCCGCAACTAAAAGATCCCACATGTCGCAACTAAGACCCGGTGCGGCCAAATAAATAAATCAATATTATAAAAAAAGAAAAGAAGCACTTTCTCTCCCACCTCCGCTCCTTTGCAGATGCCCCTTTGTCTCCTCACGGTAACTGCAACGTGCCTGGTTCCCCCATGAGAGCCAGAGGCCTTGCAATGGATGGATTCCTTCCTCTGCACAGCCTACATTTCTTAACCGAGGTGGGCTCGGGGGTCCCTTCCTCCTTGACCCACGACGTGCCGTCCCCTCTACCTCCTGTCACTGCCCTCTACCATCACTGCAGGTTACCCCGGTCTCCAGAGATGGCTGGGCACCAGCCTTTGACGTCCTGTCACTCCGTGTCTGCAGGGCATGTGGCGTCACCAAGCCCTTGGCCTTCAGCCTCCTCTCCCGTGGTCGTTCCTGAAACTGCACTCTCCAGGAGATCCTAGCCTTCTGAACGCGCACCTCCCTCCTGTGTGCGCCTGTCCTTGGCTCCCACTTAGTCCCCACCTGTCAGGCCCACGGGAGCTCCTTGTCCACTGGGCCTGCGGTACAGGGACAGCCAGGTCGCAGCCACTGCTCCCAGATCTGGGGGTCTGAGGTGTGACAGTTTTCCTGTGCCTTGGGGATGGGGGAGATGTGCATCTCCCCCTGTGAGAGACGGGGGAGGCTGTGAGACATTTGAGGCAGAGCCCTTCTGGCTGAATCTGGAGGGATGGAGGGAAGGGAATCCGCCCCAGCAGCCAGGTGGGAGGGGAGGCCCTAAACCGCCTCACATGGGCTCGTTTTTTCCAGTAATTAAAATTTTACATACTTACTGTAAAGGGTTTAGAGAAACATGGTCCAGGTGATAAAAAAGAAAATCACGGTACACCATCTGCCAGTGTTAACGTCTTAATACGTTTTCTTCTAATCTCTTCCATTTAGTGTGTGTGCGCTTCTGTGTATTTATATTGGTAGATCTTAGAGTTTTAGGTTTTCATTTGTCAAGTTGTTATAAACTCAGTAATTTCCATTTCAAATGTCTGCATGGTACCTCACCATATGACTGAACCGTAATTTACTGTTTCCCTGACAGACATTTAGGCTGCTATTAGATCTTGCAGTTTATGGTGTAAGGTACGTTAGGGCACAGGTAACGAGCTGCAGTGAGCGTCCTCTTAGCACACATCCGACCTACTCCCCCCTCCCCCCACCCCAGTGGCCGAGTAAACTCCAGCTGCTGCACATCTGTCTTGTGGATGGATGGCCAGGCCTAAACGGGTGTGACCTCATTCCACTGAGAGGTCTTGCCTTCCTGCTGACAGAGACCGTCCGGCCACTGCTAACCACAGGCTCCTAGTTGCTTTGCCCGTCAGTCTGTGCCTACTTAGGAGCTGAAGAAAATAGCCACATGTTTTCTTGTTTGTAGGACATATTTTAGGTTAAATGTTTAAGAAATGTGTGTGAAGAGTTGATGCAGTCTTGAAAATATGATAGTCATGCAGCCCGGCAACAGCAGGAACTATGTTTGCAATTTAACATTCAAGAGAAAAAGTAGGATGCTATACTTTTGTACCCGCTGAGCTCATCTATGTAAAATATGCAAATAAAAAAACACTTGACTTTAGTTAAGGTGTGATTATGGGTGGGGTTTCCCCTTTACTTTCCAAACTTGGAGCAAGGGAACCATGGTGATAATTTTTCAAGTGTCTGTGCTTTCTGTCCTTGGCTGACTACAGGGTCAGATTCCTTGAAAACCCCCAGGGCGGTTCCTAAGGTGACTTGGCTGCCAGGCAGGCGGTGTGTGTCTGGTTGTCCCCCTGCGCTTGGGGCCAGCCATCACTTCGGGACCAGCCATCACTTCGGGACCACGGCTGTAGCTCTTCTGGTGATGGGAACCCAGCTGCGGGGTTCTTTGTTTTGTTGATTTCAGGGTATCAGCACCTTATTAATTTGAAAGTATTTTGCTTTTTAAGTGAGAAATTTGGAAGCTGTTTCATTCATCTTCATTTGAATAGTTAATCCAGAGTTTTGTTGTTATAGTAGAATACTCTTTTCGTGAGGTAAATCTGTAACTGAGAAAATAGAAATCTGTTGGAAACACCTCGTCTAAAGTACTACCACACGCTGATTGCTAACCACCTACATGAAATATTTCTCTTCATAAAATTTTAAGTTCTATCGAAAGGGTTACTGCTTATTAAAACAAGGGGAAGGAGGCCTCTTGATGAGAAAGTTAAATTAGAAACAGTACTGTTGAGAGGTTTTGAATCTCATCCTTCAGGGGAGGTTTGCTATAGTCCCACTCCGCGGACCACGGCAGCTTTCCAGAGTCCCTGGCAGGCAGTTCCTCTTCCCTCATTGCTCCCTACAATGGATGGCTCAATTTCTAGCCCTTTCTCTTTCCTTTCTGGGTATCTTCATGGGGTACCGTAATTGCATTGATGGGTTTATGTTGTTTCCTGAAGTCTCAGTAATAAATTAGGCTGAGTTTAATGGAAATGCACACACATTGCGGGCGCTCTTACAAGATGGTCTAAGAATCAGTCATGTCCCTGTGATGGTTGTGAAGCAGCAGAGGTGCTGTGAACCCTCCTGGGGTCCTGAAAGTCTGGGAGGTGTGGCACATCTTCCTCGGTGTCCAGGCCGGTCTCTGTTCTCTTGTCTTCTCTCCTCCTTTCCTTGCCCTTGGTCATCTTCTGAAAGAGGAGACTCTTCCACTTCTCCTGCCTTTCTCATCAGCCTGTGCATCCCTGCCCCCCAGCGCAGTGGTGCCCCCAAGGCCTACAACAGCGTGGAGACCATTGGAGCCACCAGCGAGCCAGAGGAGGGGAGACCGGCTAAGGGCAGGCAGGGCTCCCGGAGTTGCCCAGAGGCCCTGCAGTGTGGGCGGGTGAAGCAGGCCCAGATCCCAGAGCTCTTAGATCACTGCGTTCCTGAGGATGAGTTACATCAGAGGAATCTAGGAATAGAAGTCAGTTCTTAGAAGGCTGGGTTGTGTGAATGCCAGGGCAGCTGCTTCTCGGGTGTCTGTTTGCTCTACCTCTGATGGCCTCTGCCTGGAGGGCCTCCTCCTGTAAGGAGTCTGCACCAGTGATCTCAGCCAATGGCAGGAGGTGGGCAGGGGGAGCCTGGAAGCTGAGTTCTCTGGGGAGAGAAAATATATAAGGTATAGCTTTCCATCTTTGCACTTAAAAAAAAAAAAAAAAAAAAAGGAAAGGCTAATTGATTCAGAGCCAAGGTAATTTAAAAGAAATAAGCTTTAAAATTTTAGAATAGTTTGAGATTTACAAAAAGTTGCAAAGAGAGTAGAGAGTTCTTCTACACTCCCTCCTCACCCCCTCACCCAGTTTCCCATATTATTAACATCTTACCTTATCGTGGTACATTGTGATACATCAGTCACAACTAATGAGCCAATACTGATACATTATTATTAACTAAAGTCCATACTTTATTTAGATTTCCCTAGTTTTTGTTTTTATTATTATTATTTTTTAACCAGATGTCCTTTTTCTGTCCTAGAAGCCTATCCGGGACACCCTATTATATTTAATTGTCTTATTTCCTTAGGGTCCTCTTGGTTGGGAGACTTCCTCAGACTTTCTTTGTTTTTGATGACCTTGACAGTTTTAAGTAGTGATGTTCCGGTATTTGTAGAATGGCCTTCATTTTGGGTTTGTCTGATGTTTTTCTCATGATTGTAGGGGTTATCGGTTTTGGGAGGAAGACCACGGAGATGAAGTGCGTTCTGGTCACATCCTAGCAGGGTCCATACTGTCAACGTGACTCGATCACCTGGCTGAGGTGTTGTCTGTAAAGTTACACTCCCCACCTGCCCTAGAATGTTCTCTTTGGAAGGCAGTCACTATGTGCAACCCACAGGTATGGGGTGGGAGGTAGGCTCCACCCCTTTGAGGTGACAGGGTTATTCACATAAATTGTTTGGAATTCTTCCATGTGGGAGGTTTGTCTCTTCTCCATTTATTTATTCATTCAGTCATTTATTTATAACAGAATGGACTTTTGGATATTTATTTTCTACTGGGGGTTATAATTTAGTACTAGGTTATTTATTTATTTTGTTGCTCAAATTGTTCCAGCTTTGGCCATGGGAGCTCTTTTGGTTGGCTACTGTGTGCCTTTGACATACCCCCATTATTATGGGTTTTTTAACTGGTTTTTTTTTTCTTTTTCTTTTGTCACTACGAGATGCCCCAGGCTCACCTTGTATATTTCCTGCCCCAGCCCTAGAATCTGCCATTTCTCCAACTACCCCTCACCCCTTTTATTGGAGAATTGCATTAAAAACCAAGACCCCGGCACCGAGTGGTTAAAGTTATTGTAATTTCAGTGTCTGTGTACTCAACTGAGCAATAAAAGCAAAGCACATAAATAACGATACCAGCAAGAAATAACTGAAAATCTCCATTACCAGCTCTGCCCCTTCTCGGGCTCCTCAGACACAGTTTTACGGTTGTAAGCCTGATGTGCACCTCGTTCCGAGTCCTGTTTCTGGAATCGTCTCTGTAGTGGTGATGCCTTTATGCACACACTCTTACCCGTTCATGGTGGAGATGCAGTAAGTATGTCTTGGAATAAATAATTCCTGCGCCCTGAGTCCTGTAGTGGCTCTTGGTCAAAAGCAATAAATTGAAAAAAGAACCCGATGGAAGAGAAGTTTTAGACACACGATGAGCTGTGTAGACAGAAAGCACCGCTGAGCCCCTTAGAGAGAGAGGGGCTGCTTGAGGCTGGGGTCCGGGGAGACAACTAAGAGATGGGGTTGGAGCTGGTCTGGTAGGTGGGGTGGGTGGGATGGGCTGGGGTGTTGTGGGAGTTGTATTGTGGAGGCTACACGTGCAGGGGGGGCCGAGTGGAAGCCTTGCACCCCACCCTAAAGACTCTGGAGCGTCACCTTTAGAAGAGTGTGTGCACGTGCACGCGTGTGTGCGTGTGTAAGTGATGTCATCTCTGGCTCTCAGCCACACTGGGAGGCCGGATCAGAGCTTGTTGCCTTAGCCCCTTGTGGGGTGCCAGTGGGAACAGAGAGAAGAGGGTGATGAAAGCAGAAGTCTCAAAGGAAGAGGGGGCACAACCCAGTGACTGCCCAGCGGGGTTGATGGTTAGGAAGCCGTGTCGGGAATGTCTGAGCTCCTGAGAACGGGGGGCCCCAAAGGGAGAGGATGCAGGAGAAGCCAGTTCTGAAGGGGGACATGGGCTCAAGTTTCAGTGGGTGCGAGGAGTCCGGGGCTGGTGACTCATTGACTTAATAATCCTGGATTCGGCCTCAAGAGAGGCCTTACGGCCGAGGGGAGGGATCCGGGCATCATCTCCTGGATGGCTCGGTGGCTGAAAAAGTCAGGGTGCAGGAGGGTGAAGGCACACACAGAGGACGAGGCCCGGCCTGCAGCCTGTCCCTGTCCCTGCCGTTGTCCTGGCTGTTGGCAGAGGGAGCTGCCCCTCGTGCCGGATGACCGATGAGCATGGGGTTGCTGAAGCACCAAGTGGGAGCTGCCGTTACACACCGTCTCCTGACACCATCAGTACTGGGTGGTTTAGGGTCTTTTTTTTTTTTTTTAATATTTATTTATTTGGCTGCGTCGTGTCTTAGTTGCAGCACATGGGATCTTCATTGTAGCATGTGTGGTCTTTCGTTGCAGCACGCGGGCTATTTGTTGCGGCGCGTGGGCTTCTCTCTAGTTGCGGCGCACGGGCTTAGTTGCCCTGCGACATGTGGGATCTTAGTTCCCCGACCAGGGATTGAATCTGCGTCCCCTGCATTGGAAGTGCAGATTCTTAACCACTGGGCCACCAAGGAAGTCCCGGTTTAGGATCTTTTATCTTGGGGCTTCTGTGTTGCTGTGCTGGAACTCCTCTGACAGACTCATTCTGAGGGAGTTTAACCCTAATGCTCTCTTCTTGGCAGAGTGAACCCTGCTCCTCTCCTTCCTGAGTCTGAGAGGATGCTTGAGAATGTGCGCCCCGCCCCTGCCCCCTGCCGCGAACTACGGGTGTGACTTGTTTCTGGGAGGGAGAGGGTGTGGAGGGCTCTTTAGCTATTTGGTCTGCGTTTTTGTCCTTGGAAGACGTGGTATATTGTATAGGGTTTTTCCATCATCCCTGCGTGCAGCCACCAAATTCTGACCACCATTTCCGCTCCTTCTGTGTGGAATTAACATCTTTGTGAGATCCACGTGCCTGTGGAGTGATGTGGGCAGTGTAGAAAGGCCCGGGGTGATGGAGCTTACCCAGAATTCCTGTGCCCCTGCAGGGGCTGTGGTGATGGGGAGAAGTGCTCCGGTTCTGGGTGTATCACCGGGACTTGTCGGGGGGCTGGGTGTGGGGGAGGGAGGGACTGAGAGAGGAAACGAGGAGGACACCATGCTTTGGGCATGAACCACCTGGAGGACGCGGATGCTGAGATGGGGAAGGCTAGAGGTGGAGCAGGAGGGAAGCCGGGGCGGCGCGGACAGTCCCAGGGAGGTGAGGACGTCCTCTGAAAGGGCTGGGATATTCGCCTGGTTTCCTTTTTCTGACTGTGCTGCTGATCACACGGGAATCTCTGAAAAGAAGATGGTTTCAGAAACAGTATTTGGCTCTGGAGGATGGAGCCCATGTGGGATGAGGATGCCCACATGGGAGGGTCTGGGTCCATCCCGCAGTGGTCTTCTCAGTTGGGCCGCACAGAGGTACCCCAGGTCCCTGGCCTGCAGTGTCACAGTTAAATACGGAGGAAGAACTTGAGTTTCGGGCCAGGGAGTTTGGCACTTCACTGGTTTAACATGAGGTGCTTCCGGAGGTATTTGTGGTCTGGTTCAGTCCCGACCCCTTTATTGCCCTCGTGGGAATGCCTTCCTTCCTCTCATTCTGTTTGAAACTGGGATTCTACAGCTCCTTGCCCTAGAATCACCGTTAACCTGTGACACCAGTGCCTCCTAGTAGACGAGGTTGGGAATCTAGGGCGCCCCACCTCCTGCCCCTGTCGGGGGCAACAGCAAGGTCGGGGTGGAGAGATTGTGCCTGCAGCAACCAAAGAGCAAACACATCGAGGGGAAATATTTGGTCCTTTGGGTGTCATAACATGCCATGAAGGGTTCGTTTTCCAAAATTATTATTTTGTAGTACGTGGACTCCTTCTATTTAGAACAAAATAAAACACTTCCCAAAGAAGAGAAGCATTTTAATGCCAACTTCTTAATTTAAAAAAAATTACGGTGGGGAAAAATAAAATGAAGTTGCATTTCTTTATGGTGATGGAGAAAAAAATCAAAGCCCAAACTGGGTCACATAGACAATAGCAGTAACGATGAGTTCTTTCGGTATCTGATTGCAGCTGAGAAAACAAAACATCAAAAACAAATTGTATTTCCACAAGGGAGTGGGAGGTGAGCTTTGTGCATTCCACAGGATTTTCACACAGTGGGTAGTAATGTGTCAGAGCCTAGGTGTTTTGACACTTGGGGTAAGACCTCTGCTTTCGCAACTGATTCGGGAGGGTCTCGTGAGCCCCCAGCTGCAGACCCAGTGCCAGGCAGGGCCTGGGCAACAGAAGGTAAACCAAAGTGCCTTGGAGCCCTAAGGCCTCACCCAGGGAATGCTCTCTTTTGAGTGTTCACACACACTCACGCATGATCTCATCTGGACGGTTTGGTTTGCAAGCACCTTGGCCAGGGAGAAGCAGCAAATTTCAGTCAACAGGAACACTGAAAGCTGCTTAACCTGATTGCAGGTGAAGAGAGCGAAGCCGGCATCACGAGTAGATGTAGCTGGAAAAGGAGCAGCAAGCCAGGTGCATCTCACATGGAAATAAGCCGCCCTGTACCCCCGATGGGAGGCACCTTTGTGCCCAGTCACAGACGTGCTGAGTGCTGCTCATACTCTTCCCCGCACTGCAGACTGGACGGCAGCCCCAGGGCTCCCAGGTCAGGGACAGGACTGGAGCTGGGGGATGGGTCTCTTGTTCAGAAGAGTCCTTAAAGTCAAGGAAGAGTGTAATACGTTTTACAACAGTTTTCTTATAGTGTGGGTAGCTTTTAAAAAATTGCCCCCCATGTGATCTCTCACTGGCCAGAAGCAGCTGCCAGGGGTCCCCTCCTGGGACATCTCTCTCCTTGTGGGCAGGGGCAGGCCCTGTTGATAGGCTGTCCTGGGGGCCGGTACATTGTGTCCTTCCTCACTGTCTCCCATCATGCTCCTAGAACCTGTCCTGTCTTCAGCTGGCTGGGAGGAGATCTCAGAGGGGTGTGCGGGCAGGGAGCCGGATCCCTGTGATGCCAGGGGGCCTTCAGGGATGACTCGTCTGGTGCGTTCATGAGGGTGAGCACCGTCAGGTTCCAGGGGAGGTTGAGGCAGGGGCTTCTCCGGAAAGGGTGCCTGTGGGGCCTGTATAGGAAGCATAACCCTTGGACCTTTGGCATCTGTTTAATGTCTGGAGGGACCTGTAGGGGAACCTAGCCCAGGAGGGCCCTGTCCAGAATAACATCAGTTTGCTAAGTAGTGACTTTGGGTGCGTTTCGTACGTTATAGACGGGGAGTCTGGGGCTGGAGGGGGTCTAAGGTCCAGCCCAGTTCTCAGCTCCTGCCTGACAGAGCCAGCACTGGAGTCGTTCTCCCTGCTTCCCCACCCGCATCACTGCTATCAGGTGGAGATGCTTGGCTGGCGTCTTCACATTTCCCAGCCGCCTCCTTGACTTGGATTCTGAGAATGCCGTCTGCTTCCCTTAGAGAGTAGCCAACACTTGGTGGTGACTTTCAAGAATGTGCTGGTAGCTCTTCTCTCTCCCATGCCTGGTTACCCCAGACCAGTAGTTTTTTGGGGAGGGGTGAGCACCGTATTTCTTTTGCATGTGGATTGGAACCCTTTTGGACTTCTCAGCTGAGTAGCCCAGAATGAAATGGTCTCCTTTTGTGTAGAGGGGGCTACTTGAGAGGGATTTATTTATGAGGGATGCGTGTGGCTTGTCCACTTACTCTGACCTGATGATCTGATCTGTGATCACACACCTCTCATGCATGGTAATGTTTCCTCACATTTTCAGCTGACTTGCTAATCAGGATATACATCTGGGTGACTTATTTTTAACAAAAATAATATATTTTTAAAGACATGGCTTACTGATATACAGTAGATTTTCTTGAATAGTTCCTGCTGGGGAGACGTTTCCTTATAGTGTGTAGAACTCATATTTTGCTGGTTAATGCCAGCTTCCCTAACATGAAGTATTAGACAAAAAGGAACTTATACATAATACTTTGCCAATTGTTAGAAATTAAGTATAAATTTTATTGGGATCCACTTCTGGAATGGTAGTATTAGGAGCTCCACAGACCTGTTCCTCAGCAAAACAACAATAATTGGTGAAAGCTGTTTTTAAGAAAACAATCAATTAAAATATCCAGAAATGGTCCTAAGGGTATGCAGCAAATGAAGAAACATTTATTCAAGAAAATCTACTGTATATCAGTAACCACGTCAAGAGTCTGTGGCACTTGAGCTGTGGCCAACTCCTTCCTGCCCAGCTTAGTACGACAGAAGTTATCCCTCTGGCTGGGTGTGGCCAAGAACATGTGGCTCCCCCCAGCTTCCATCAAGGGCTACAGTATCTCCCTCGGAGGGGCAAGCTGCCAGCACTTCTCACTCCTCTCAAGCTCCCGTGTTGCAGAGGCGAAATTCCAGGAAAGTGTACCCAGCTTCTACTCATGGGGTGGAGGCTCTGCACCGAACTGAGGATATTGGGGCCCCAGTTACCCTCTGTCATGCCAGTTTGCTCGTAGGGTGGAGGTCTAATTCCAGAAGAGTTAAGAAGGTCAAAGGCGGACCTCCCTGGCAGTCCAGTGGTTAAGACTCCCGCACTTCCACTGCAGGGGGCACAGGTTCGATCCCTGGCCAGGGAAGATCCTGCATGCCGTGTAGTGTGGCCAAAAAAAAAAAAAAAAAGAAAAAAGATCAAAGGCTACCCCCTCCACCCAGCGCTCTGTTCATAACGTGGGGTGTCACTCCGAGAGAAATGAGCTACTGTCCTTGACCCCAACTCCAGAGCAGTGACTCAGAGACTTTGCTGAGGAGGAGAGGTTGGCCACGAGAACAGAAAACTCTGAGGCTCTCCCCAAAAGTACTGAATTTATTTATAACAGAGTATGGGGAAGTTCAGACCTAAGCATGCTGTCAAAAACAAGACAAGGAGATCTTGGCGGTAAGAAGCTAAAAAGAGGCTGGTAGCTCCATGAGAGCAACAGTTGAAACTTTAGGCTAGCGAAAACCAGAGAAAGAGACAGCTAAGAAGAGCCCTCCTGGGGTCAGAACAAACCTCAAACACTGATATCAAAAATTGTTCCCTCAAAAAGGCCAGCATTTAATTGATCATGCTGCACAGCAGTTGATGCCCGAGGATATTGTCAAAAACAATAGAGCAATCAGCCAGCAATTCCTGGAGCCTAACAGCTGGATGTGATAACATCAGAGGCAGGCAGCTTTACAGAGAGATCGGGGAAGAGAAGAAGAGAGCCCGGATAAAACCATTGTCACCCCAGGGAGACTGTGCACACCCAAGGCAGTGTCCTCTGAGGAACAACATTAGAGGCTGCACACTGTGGGGAAAGTGGGGAGTCCTGAGGGGATAGACTTCACTAAACTAGTCCAGCTGATTCACTGAAAAAATAAGCAAACAGAAACAAGCCCTTGTGGGGAGAGGATCAGTATTTGAACTGCTACAATATATTACCTAAAAGGTCCAATGTTTAAGACAAAAGGATAACATGCAAAGAAACAGGTAAGTGTGATGGGATTCTTTTTTTTTTTTTTTTTTTTTAAAGCATCAGAAACTGCCTGAAAGAGGGCCCAGATGTTGGATTTAACAGACAAAGACATTAAAGTAGCCATTGTAAATATATTCAAAGAACTAAAGGAAATCATGCTTAAAGAAGTAAAGAAAGGTCTGATGACAATGTTTGATCAATTAGAGAATACCAATTTAAAAAAAAAAGTATGAAATGAACTGAATGGAAATTCTGGAGTTGAAATGTAAAATAACTGGCATGAAGAATTCACTGGAAGACCAAAACAGTAGATGTTAACTAGAAGATAGAATAAGTAAACTTGAAGATAGAGTGATAGAGATTATGCAGTTCAAATGATGGAGGAAAAAAATGAAGAAAATGAACAGAACCTCAGGGAAATGTGGGACACCATTAAGCACACCAACGTACACATAATACAAGTACCACAGGAGAGGAGAGAGAGAAACAGAAAAAAATATTAGAAGAAATAATGTTGAAAACTTCCCAATGTGATGAAAAACAATCTCCACATCCAAGAAACATAATAAACTCTAAGTAGCATGAACAGAAAGGAGTCCACACTGAGGCACATCATAGGAAAAAATGTTGAAAGACAAAGAGAAAATCTCGAAAGCAGCGAAAGAAAAAAAAAAAATACCGTCAACCAAGGATCTTATATCCAGGAAAGCTGTCTCTCAAAAATGAAGGTAAAAATAAAGATATTCTCAAATTGAAAAATAAGCCATAAAACCCCCCAGAGAATGTGTGGTCAGTAGACCTGCCTTACAGAAAATATAAAGGACGGTCTTTGGGCTGAAAGCAAGTGACCACAGGTGATTATTCAAATCCATATGAGAAGCCAAAGAATGCCAGTAAGAAGCCAAAGAATGCCAGTAAAGCTTATTATATAATTACATGAGACAGTATAAATGCATATTTCTCCCCAATTTTATAAAATAATACGTATATAATTATGTTTTTGGGGCCTAGGACATTTAGAAAAGTAATGTATTTGACAATAACAACATAAAGGAGGCAAACGGGAGCAAAACTGTATCGGAATAAGGAAATTACACTGCATTAATGAGGCAACCCAAATCCACAGGACAATAGGAAGAGAACCAGAAATGGTGAATAATAAGGTAGATGAAACAAACCCTGGAAATATATACTTGCTTTCCTTCTCTCACTTCTTAAAAAACACAAAAATTATATAAAGAAATAATTACTATATTTTGGGGTTTGTAATATATATATAGATATAATAATTATAATAATAATTGAACAAAAGGAGGAAAAAGGAATAGAACTATATAGGAGCAGTGTTTCCATATCTCACTGGAATTGTGTGGGTAAAGGAATTAAAGGTTACACTAGAAAATATTTACTTAATGCAAAGAAAAGCAGTAGATGAGGAAGAGAGGGAACAAAAAAGGCGGAGACTTCTATGCCCTTGCCACCTTCAAATTGTTTTTATTATAAGGGTATAAACTAAATATTAGAGTTTGACTGTGTTTCTTTAATTCTACTACATGAAAAAAAATTTTATTAGCTTTTTCTGGATAGAGCCCTCATCTGTCTCCCATTTATTCTGGGGCTTTTTGTCAAAGGTGTATTTTAAATGTATTCAGAGCATGTACACACCTGACCAGGAGGTTGTAAAGATAAAACGAGTGGCTGTGGCGTGAGGGAGGTGCTTGGACCTGGAGTTTACAACCTGGGGTTGGTGTGTCCTGGCTCTGCTACTGCTTTTGACCTTGAACTGGTCAGTTGTCCATCTCTGACCCTGGCTTCGAATGTTAAAAGGTCACCTCGAGCACTCAGATGATGACTGGGAAGTATTTGACCACAGCTTCCCCCATCCCCCTTCCCAGAGGATGAGACGTGGGGAGGGGAGAGAGGGGATTCAGGTTCTCTGCCTCAGTGTGAGAGCCACACCCTTTGTAAGCAGAAAGGGTAAGGGGGGCTGCTTCACCACCTCTGCTCCTGGACCCCTTCCTGGCAGCACCCACCAGCTCAGCTGCTGGACTTGTGCGGTGTGTTAGGTCAGAGGATGCCAGGTGCTGTCTGTTGTGCGAGGCATGTTGTTGTGGACTGAATTGTGTCTCTCCCACTCCCAGCCCCTACCAGATTCATATGCTGAAGTCCTAACCCCCAACGTGACTGTATTTGGAGATAGCGTCTCTAAAGAGTTAATTAAGGTTAAATAGGTCATGAGTGTGGGCCCTAATTGAGTAGAACTGGTGTCCTTATAAGAAGAGTACAAGACACCAGGGAGGGGTGTCCACGTGAGGGCACAGGGAGAAGGTGGCCGTGTGCACGCCAGGGAGAGAGGCCTCAGGAGAACCCCAACCTGCCGGCACCTTGGTCTTGGGCTTCCAGTCTCCAGAACTGTGAGAAAAGAGATCTCTGTTGGGTGAGCCCCCCAGCCTGTGGTGTTGTGTTATGGCAGCCCGAGCAGACGAATACCCAGCTGCTGTGGAATCTCAGAGTTCTTTGTTGATACCCACCAGCACTGCCCCACTGAGGAGCCGGGAAAGCCATCCCACTCAAAATTATAGACATGCAAGATAATCACAAATAAAAAGGCTGGTTTGCAGATTGTCTTCTCTCTGTTCTCCTTCAGATCTGCTTAATGACCAGCCTGGTGGCAGAAGCCGTCTGAGTGCCGGTGTCAGCCTGCCTGAGGGCTGTGGGTCTGGGGTGCACACTGATGCACCAGAACAGGGTCGCCTGACAGCAGTTATCCCAGAAATGCCAGGTTTGCCTTGCATTTTGATCTCCTCCCTATTTTCCCCCCTAAAACCGTGGTGGTGGATAATCACACAGTATTTTTAGATCTGCTTTGCAGTTTCTCTGTGCAAACCTTTCCTCGGGTACATGGTTTAATCCTCTCATCCAGCCTTGTTTAAGGTCTACAGAGTGCTATATTTATTTGACTTTATTTGAACTTTCAGGGCTTCTCAGAATATTGTTCCAAGAAATCTAATGTTTACAGAACTCCAGAATTTAATGCCTTAAAAGGCTTAGCTACTGATATGAGTGTAGGTTTTCTTATGACTTATTTCCCTCCTTTTTTTTCTAGGCCATCTAGGGCAGGCTAGCTAAAAACTCCCTTGGAATTAGTGTCAGAAGGTCTTTTTTTTTTTTTTTTTTTAATTAATTGCATTTTTTAGAGCAGTTTTAGATTCATAGCAAAATGTAGCAGAAAGTATAGAGAGTTCCCATATATGCCCTGTCCCCACACAGAAAGTTGTTTGCTTGCGCCGTTGTAATTTTACAAGGACAGAAGGGACAGATTCTCCTTTTTAGAGAAGTAGTATATTTCTTGGCTAGATTGACGACCTTTAGTGATCAGGTGGAGGGTGAGTGTCAGACCACCCATCTCTGTCTGCAGCTTGAATGAACTTGGGCCTGGCACCCAGCAGAGTCTCACCACATCTACCACGAGCCCAAGGGAGCCACAGGAGGTGTCATTGGCAGGCCCAGGTCTAATTCCTGGGGAAGCCTCCCCACTGCTCATAACCCAGGCTGTGTCATCCTCCAGAAAGAATGTGTCATTTAAAGATTTAAGTCCTAACTCCTACATTTTCAGAGCATTTTTGCCTTTGTATCTCATTTGACTCTTAGCAAGACCTAGTGTCACTTAAATTTAACTGAGTAACTTGGGATCTACAAAGCCTCCACACACACTTTCTTAACTGAGATTTGCAGCAAGTCTCTAAGGTGGGGATGTCTCCCCAACTTGATGACAGAGGACATGGGCTCCGGGCAGAGCCTTCCCACAGTCAAACAGCTGGTCGGGGGTTGGGGATGGAGATGGGATACCGTGCCCCGGGCCCCCTGTCTCCTGAAGGGGGCCTGTGTGCTGCTGGATGCAAGCCTTATATCTGAAGAGTTAAATTCATTTCTACATATACTTGAGTATTTAACTAGATCAAGATATTACGTGTAGCAAATTTAAGTTAAAACATTTATTTAAAGAAGAATCTCTGTGCATCAGTACAATGCAGTCATGGTAGAAGTCATGCCCCCCTGAGGGCCTGCTGTTCAGGAGGTGCCGGGAACCGTGCTAGCTCTGCGAGGGGACCAGAATGGGGGCCGGAGGCCGGAGTCCTGTTGTGCGGCCCAGCCTTGCTGGTCGTCCTCAGGATGGTGGGGAAGACGCCCCTCTTCTCTGCACTGTGATGTCCTCGCTGAGGCAGGGAGTAATGACTTCCCTGGGGCTGGGGCAGACTTTGTGGTGAGGAGCAAATGACAGAGCAGAATATACACAGTTCATGCCATTTTGGGCAGGCCACCAGTGTAGGATAATAGATTGGGGAGGAAGGGCTGGGGAGGACAGAGCCACACCCAGCAGGGGACACCCAAGTGCCCAGAGTTTGTGCTTTGCCTGAGATCTGATAGCTGAATGACACACCTGAAGCAGACCAAGAGCACGACTCTGTGTCAGCTGCGTTTCCCTGAATTTCTCTGCCATTGTTTGTGGTTGGTGAGCGTCTGATGCACTGCGCACTGCTCAGCGGAGTGGTGCAGGCCGAGCGGAGGGATCCAAGACTTTAGTTGGATACACTGGTGCCTGCTCCCTTCTGGTTGAGTATTGGACACATGTGTGTTCACACCTACCCGATGGGTGTGTGTCTGGCCCCTTCCCCAGCTGGTCCTCACTGAAACCTGGTGATGGGGCTGCGTGATGGTCCTGGGGGTGTCGGGTGATGTCTGTGTGGGGCCGTCCCAGTCACCCAGAGGAGGAGAACATTCCACCGGGTGGAGACCTGCCTCCCTGGCTCTCCGTCAGTGACCTGCCTGCTCCCAAGGGGGCGGGACCTGAGGTGGCTTGGAGGGTGTACCTGCTGCCTGCCAGCTTCTGTTTTTTTGTATTTCTACAGATTTCTTCTAGTGGGAGGTGGGAGCAAATCTAAAAAACGAATTTTGAAGGCACATTTTCCCTGGTCTCTTTATTGCCCAACTGCCAAGAACGTTTAAAAAAAAAAAAAACGTGAAAGCACAAGTAGAGATTTTAATTAGTTTTCACTGTCACTGCTCTTGGTGATGGTAACTTCACATAAGATACATGACAGGGAGACACTTTGTGGGGGCCTTTGTTCTCAGTGTGTTCTCTACACTGTAGAACTCAACTGTGAATTTCAGAGAAAAAGAAATAACCCTAAAAGGTTTATCTTGACACTTATAATTATACAGAAGTCCTGACTCGTTAGCATTCTTTTTCTAAACAAAAAGCACAATGAGCCTGGACTCTTTCTGGAACAAGGAGACCGCGAAAGAAAGGGAAGATGCTTCCGGCAGCTTCCTTGAGTGGTCTCATCCCATGTGGTTTACGGTGAGCTCATCGGGGGAGGGCCTCTCAAAGGCGAAAATGGCTCTCGTGTAAGGTGCTTGCTAATAGACCTGAACTTGCTCGGCCTCTTCAGTTACTAAGTGGTTTTTAGTTCCTTTCCTGGTTGTTGCCTTGTTGGGTTTCACTTCTGATTTGTAGAATTGAATAGCGCTTCCTTCAGCGCTAGTGAGCATGTGCCGGCGTCAGTCGTCTTGTTGACAAAACGGCCTTTGAACCCCCTGGAGACCTGCCAGGACAAGAGAGCTGTCCTTTACATGTTGGTCATAGATGTTGCCTGTCTGTTCCGGGGCAGGTGCCCCCTTGGCCCAGCCTTACGAGGCCTGAGCTGTGGTTTGTACCAAGTGAGCAAGAGGTTTGTTTTCAAAAGCCCAGGGCGAGGGTTCCAGAGAGCACAGGAGTTGCCTGCTAGCTGGAGCCCAGCACTGTGGTCTGGGGTCAGTGGCTCCCCAGAACTGACCCTGTCCTGGCCCTCCAGCCCATCCCCTGTGTCGCCTGCAGCACCAGGCTTCCCCGTTCCGTGAACTCACTGTCCCTGAGCGAGCCTGGACCTTTGAAGTCAGCTCCGTCCACGCTGCATCTGGACAATCACTGACTAGATTTAAGGGTTCTTCCTCACCTTCCCCACAGCCCAGGGCGTGCATTTCCCTTTTGTCTGGGCATTGTCTTGCCCGAACATCTTACTTCATCGGTAACACTGGTGGGTCCTTGCAGGCAGGGACCCTCCTGACTCGCCGTGTGTCCCCTCGGAGTGCCCGGCCCGGTGCCTGTTGAATGAACGAGCGAGCAGCTCTGGTTCCCGGTTGCAGGCTCCCGTGAACGCTCAGGGGGTCGCAGGCCCCCGGGCCAGGCTTGCCAGTGGAGGGCAGAAACACCCGCAGAGCTGCTGTCTGCCCCCTGCCCTTGGCCCGTCCCCGTTGGCCTGGTGGTCGCTGGAGGTTGGCAGTGGTGCATGGCTGGTCTGCCGTTGAGTGTGAACTGGGCGCCGGCTGGCACCTCTCCCACCGCAGCTCGGGTGGGCGGCTCTGAGTGCTGCCCCGAGAAACGACTGGGCCTCCAGTCATTGCCTGCAGCTCTCTTTCTGAGTTGCTTTTCTTGGGTTCCCAAAATCCCTGCCACCATGGGCTTTGCACTCAGAGCTGTGGCCAGGCTGCCGTGGGAGAGGCTCCCAGAAGGCCTCCCGCAAGGGTCCTCTTTGCTCTGGTCAGGAAGTCACTCCATCCAGGCCACCCTTTGAGGGGCGGCCTGTGAAGGGCAAACACAACTGGTGGGGGAGCCACGGGACCCTTCCCCCTGCGCCGTCCTCCCGCTCAGCTCTGGGAGGGAAGGATTGGGAGAGGCTGCCTGGGAGGGCAGCCCGGGGTCGGTGGCGGGGGGGATGCTGACTTCTCTGTTGGCCGTGCCCCCTCCTCCTGGCGCAGGGGCATGGGTGAAACGTGGGCCAGAAAGGGCTCCCTCCCGTGGGCCAGACCCACCTCCGGCCGCTTCCCCGTCTCGCTTCCGTCACATCACAACCGCGCAGCCGAAGCCAGAGCCCCCTCTTTCCAGAGAGGTCACATGTGACACAGGACTGCCTGCCTTTTATTTTCCTACGAGAATACGGGGCACTGAGGTCCTCTCAGAGTCTCCTCTGTGTCTCCCACCCAACAGTGTTCCATTTTAGCAGCTAGAGTGGCAGCGAATACACCACTTCACCAGAGATTGACGTGTCGTGAAGTTGGCAGACCGAGCGCCCTGCTTTATGTTCCACAGCACACAGAAGATCGAGACATCTCTCCCTGATCTGGGTTTGGTGGTGCAGAAGCTGAACTCAGCCTGGTTGGGTGTTCCCCGCTGCGAGGCCTGGGGCAGGCCATCCCAGTGTCCTGGCTCACTGCCTTGTTCCAGAAATAACTTTGTCTTCCTGGCATTTCATTGATCTGTGGTTGTTGCTTCGCGTTAATAGCCCTTTAAGGAATTTTATTCCTGCTCAGAAAGTTTTATATTCTCTCATGAATAGAAGCTAACTTTGACACTTCTGGCTTAGAAAACAAGCTTTCCTAGCGATTATAAAAATAAAGTGAACCCACCCTCCTCCTGTCATCTGAAGCACGTGAAACTTTCCAGTTACCGTCAGGGCCGCTCTGGCGATGGCCGCGGTCTAGAAGGAAACATGGGTGACAGCGGCGTGGACTGGCCAGTGCCTCGTCGGGCCCACGCGCCATCCCGCACAAGGTGCTGGAGCGAGGGGTCCAACAGGAGCCGGACGGTGGCACCGGGCTGCCCGCGGCTTCCGCTGATTGGAAGCACCGGGCGGTGTGGTGCTAGCGCACAGACGCCAGAACTTGAGGGTGAGCCTGAGGCCTTCTTGTGGGATAAGCCCTGGCAGCTGGATCCTCCTTTGTTTTCCCCAAGCTCCGTCAGCATGGGGTTCGGAAAGTTAAAGTCCTGCGCTAATAACCTGTTTTCTGGTAAACGGAACCAAAGCCCGGCGTCATGGCTGCTCGCTGACCAGCGCGTGGAGCTGCATTGGGCCAGGTCTGACTCACCCCTCTGGGGGCTGGTGTGGACGCCCAGCTTCCCTGCCAGGAGCGCACTTTGCCATCAGGTTTGCGAAAAAATACCGGCAGGTCTTTGGGACTGTAGTGTCTCCTGGGCGGGCTAACCCTGGCCAAGGCCTGTGTGTCCCCGCGTTGGGCCCACTCCGTTTCCACGTCCAGCCGCTGCCCGAGTGGGGAGCTGGTTCACCCCCCCTGCAGCGCGGCCCTGGACAGGCCTGGAGGAGGACGTGGGCCTTTTGGAAGGAGGGGAGCATGCGTGTGTTATCCTTGCCTCGTGGCGTGTGCGCCACCAGCGTGAGCTGGGGACGGCGTGCCGGCTCCCTCCGCAGCCTCCTTGACACGTTCTTCACATACTAAGCCAGGATATTCCACAGTGAATGAATCAAAGCTGTTGTGAACCGTCCAGAGAAGGACATGATGAGAGAGCCACGGTAGTCATGCAAAGAGCAGAGGAACCCCTGCTAGTTGTGTTAACGTGTCGGCACCAGAAGGAGGTCTTGAGTGACGACTTGCTGGTTTGGGGGTCAGTGTATTTCCCATCCTACTTTCCCATTGAAATATAACGCGTCTGTACAATATTCTATAAGCCACATCTCCACCATCAGAAATGCAGAACATTATATACATGTTTTCTTACTTCAGTATCAGTTGATATTGTTGGCTAGGTTTTGTCTGTTTATCCTGTTCACAGATTTTTGTGTTTTTTAAAAACTTATTTTGAAATATTTTGACAAAAATAGGTTATTTTTGTCAAGGAGCTTAATCTCAGCTTAGGAAAAAAGAAGCAAACATGAAATGATGCAAAAAAGAAGCTGTTCTCATCCTAAGGTTCTCTTTTGCCTTCTCTAGGAAGATCTGTTTCCTCTCTCGTGTCTGTGGTGCTGACTGTGAAAGCCGGACACGGGCTCAGGACTGAGGAACCAGAGCGGGCACTTGTAAAGCTTGTGGCTGGTGATGGAGAGGGAAATATTGTTTAGTGTGTCTTGAATCTGCAATATGTTCTTCCAGGAGGTCCTGAAAAGGGACAGAGGGAAGAAAGTAATATTCCAATAAACATTGTAAGATTAAAATGGTATTTGTGAAAGTGCTTGAAAATCAAGGACCTCTACGAGTGGACAAGATTGTGCCTTTTATTGATATGAGCATTTGTTTGTAGCTTGAATTACTGTGCCCAGCGCTCTGTGTTGCGTTTGGGAAAGAGACTGGACTAGTGAGACCCTTCTTCCGGTCCTGACTTCCCTCCGCGGCTCACGACCTTAGAGAAGCCTCTTTAGCCCCGTGAGCCTGGGTCCTGTCTGTCAGACGCCACCAAGCAGCGAGCGAGGTCACCTGGACGGGCGTTTTCTACCTGAGAAGGTTTTCTTTCCATGGGGACCAGGTGAGGCAGGTGAGCGGCCGGGGTGTGGGTGGAGGCGCCCCGGACTGGTGGTTCGTGGTCTCCTCCTCTCTTGGCCTTTTCATGCGTGTTGGAAACGTTACAAGAAACTTGATCCTTTACGTGAATCGGCAGCAGATACAAAGTCCAGGTGGGAAAGACATACGGCTGCCTCTTGATTTCATGTAAAAGAGCAAAACAACATGTTGCCGCGGCTTGGGGTGGCCCTGCCGTCCGGGATCCCTAGGTCCCCACTCAGTCCCAGGAGTGTCTCTGCGTCCCCACCCCTCTGCCCTGTTCGACAGCCCCCTTTCTGGGGAGCGGTGGCCGCTGGCTGCTGTTATTTTGACCAGCTAGCTGCGGGGTAGAGCTCAGTGGCCATTGCAGGCATTCCTGGCCTCAGGCCAGGCAAGGGGGGGAGTGGAAGGTGTGGCCCGAGAGAGCTTCGAGTCACTCAAGGTCATGTCTGTGCAATAGTTTCTGTACTGCAGCCCCGTCTGTCACGTTAAATGAAGGTAAACTTGAGTGCATTTGTGTCGGGCTTCTGTTTGTTGTTATTTTGTACATCTCTTTTAGCTTTAGTAGTTTAAGAGCTCCAAGAAAAGAGTTTATACGTAATTTATGTTTACGTTATCCATTTTAAATAATATAGAAAACAACAAACGCTGGGAGCTCTTTGACTTTCCAAAGTTTAAGGACTTGCTATAGGGTCTCTCCATTCAGCTGCTAAAACCTGTGACTTGAGATGATTCTGTCCAGCCTCCCCCTCCCCCCTCTTTGTGGGAACTCTCCCCACCAAACTTAGGTGTCAGGGTGGCACCCATGCTACAGTGTGCCCCCTCCGGCCGGGGCGGGGGGGGGGGGGACCTGGCCCAAGCGAGGCCCTTGGGTCACCTTCCCCGGAAGAGAGCTGGGCTGGAGACTCGGGGAGGATCCCTGCGTTCAGCCTCTTCAGTGGCTCCGGCTGGAGAGTTTGAAGTGGGGCTCTCGGCCCTACTATGTGCACAGGGTCCTCGGCAGAGTGGGGGGATGACGTGGGCGAGCAGAGGGAGCCGAGAAGGGTCAGACGTGGGGTGCACAAGCCAGCTCAGCCATTTTCCTGCCCAGGTTTTGTAAGTCAGCTCAGAACCTTTATGAAGACGGGCTTTTCTGTTTAAACTCACCTGAATCGGACTCTCCAACTGGCAGCACCAGGTCCTGTCTGTCAAGTATGGTTTTTTGGCCACGATAGGAGTGCCCAGAACCCGCCCCCGCCGTGACAGCCCCGTCGCTGAACCCCCGGGGACTGGGGGGGGAGGGGCCGCAGGGGCAGCAGAGTAGAGGGCGTTGCTGCAGCTGGGGTGTGGGCCCCCGCCCTGGGAGGGGGCCCCCGCCCTGGGAGGGCGCCCCCTTTCGGCACTGTGACCCTAAGGAGCCTTGAGCAGCTGCGGCCACACCCGCATTGGCCATTCCCTTCGCTGAAAGGACAGACCTCTCCCAAAAGGGAGGAGGACAGAAACAGAGTCTGGGGCGGCTTCTGCCCTGGTGGCTGGAGGAGCTCAGGGCCCAGCCTCCAGGTGGCCAGCTCCGGGTAGGGGGAGGTAGAAACAGGCACCAGGCCAGGCCCTACAGCCTTGGATTTGCGTGGAAATAGAGAAGAGAGAGAGTCTTAGGCAGTGAACGGGGCACACGCAGCCCAGCGCTGGGGCTTAGAGCGCCCCCCAGCCCTGGGCATCCAGAGTTCTCTTCCAGCTTTGAGTGAGTGCCTGTGGGTGGGACCTCTGCATCTGTGATGACACCTTCCTTCATTGGCTGGTGGGGCCTTCGTGGAGCCCCACCCGGACGTAAGCTGACCCACAGGTCACGGGGAAGCCCTTGTCCTGTCCCCTTTGGCTCTCGGTCCCCTGGGAACTGCATGTCTTCATTGACAGTGGGAATCGGTAAATACTGGATGGTTTCCTCCATCCTTTGCACACCTGTGTGGAAGTTTCTGTGGAATTGCTGAGAGGCCAACACGCAGACGAACTTTCAGTTAATTATGTGAGGGCTTCGAGTGGCCAAGTTGACAGAGGAGCACGACGTGAGGCTTGTCACAGCCGTGGACCTTCTGGGATAGAGAAGAGTGCATTGTCCCCAGCACTGACGGGCGGCTCTCGCAACGGACTGTGGCGCTCAGGGTCTGCGTCATCTTTGTTCATGGTGTCCTGGGGAGCTTATGCGATGATCAGATGACAGATGAAGCCCGGTGCGTGGGAGTGAGAGGAGTGACATAAAGGACACTGAGTCGATTCATCCCAAGAAAGAGCCTTCAGAATCCCTGGTTCCGGCACCCGGGGCGCCCCTGCTGGAACGGGGAGGGGAACAGCACAGGGGAAGGTCTCAGAAGAGGTTTCACTAGCACCAGAATGGCCCTCAGAGGGCCCACCATTCATGTTTCCACTACGTTTCTTGTGATGCGTTTCCTGAGCAAGCCTCCTTGTTCATCTCTGTGTCCCTGAGACCTGGTCCACAAGAGACCTGAGATGGTCAGTTGATAGAGAAGAAAGCGCAGGAGGTGTAGAAGCCAGAGAGGCGAGGCACCTGCGGAAAGCAGCTGGAGGGTGGGTGCGGGGAGAGGGAGGCTTGTCGTGGCAGAGGGACCACAGCTGCTGCTGGTGCCGCGTGCTTACCAGTAACACGCGTCTCCTCTCCCAGGAGTGAGCACCCAGACCCGCGGTGCTCTCACAAGCACTTTGAAGCAGTTTATTCAGGGCACCTTAGTTTCAGACTAGTTCCTGCTGAAATTCCCCTGAAGGTTCGTGGTTTGCAGGCGAGTCGCAGGGGCTGAGCTGCAGTTCTAGACCGGGCTGTCCCCAAGACCCCCTGGAGGAACTGGTTTTCAGGAAGGACACACGGGAAGCGAGAGAGCTGCCCTGGCG
Source organism: Eschrichtius robustus (assembly GCF_028021215.1). Lineage (NCBI taxonomy): Eukaryota > Metazoa > Chordata > Mammalia > Artiodactyla > Eschrichtiidae > Eschrichtius > Eschrichtius robustus. Next base: position 87,589,858 of record NC_090838.1, read on the forward strand.
TCCAAAGAAGGGCAGCCTCACAGAGGGCAGCCGGCCGGGAGGTCTCAAGAGCGAGGAGGCCGGGGCGGGAAGGGTCACAGGCTCGCCAGCGCTGCGTGGGGACAGACAGGGGACTGCAGGGGGACGGTCAGAAGCCGGGTTGAAGTCCGGATATCTGGGGAGGATACCACTGGCACGAGTCGCTGATGGATTGGGTGTGGGTGTGAGAGGAAGAGGAGTCCAGGCGCTTGCACTGATCTTGTTTCTTGGCTGGAGCCAGTGCAAGGCTGGAGCCGCCATCGACCGAGGTGGGAGAACTGAGGGGCCGGGGGATCGGGGCTGCGGCTGGAACGGTCTGGGCTTGTCCTGCTCAGGGCACCACCCTGCCTGTTGTCCACCCCGCCCCCCCCCCCGCCCCCCCCCCCCCGCCACCGCCGCTGTCCTTTAGAGCAGCGGTCCGCAACCTTCTTGGCACCAGGGACCAGTTTCGTGGAAGGCAGTTTTCCCACAGACCCAGGTTTGGGGGGTGGGGAGCAGGGGGAAGACGGTCCAGGCGGTAACGCGAGTGATGGGAAGCGGCCGATGAAGCTTCGCTCGCGCCCGCCGCTCACCTCCTGCTGTGCGTCCGGTTCCTAACAGGCTGCGGACCAGTACGGGTTGGGGGGTGGGGGACCCCTGCTTTAGAGGAATATCCACGGCCCACCCAGTGCCTGACTCTTCCCACTGGAGTCCAGAGATGTGCAATGAATCTGGGTTAAGGCACTAAATTCTGTCAGCTGCCGCATTCATTAGACTAATGAGGCAGGTTAGTTAATTAAATCGGGTGAACTCATTGCCACGCTACCTGTTCAGTGTCGCTGTCAGCGAGCGGGACTTGGGGGAATAGGAGGACGCACGAGGTGACAGATTGATTGTCCCTTGCTGAGCGCAGGCCCAGTGCAGCCCTGGGTCGGCTTGTCTGTGTCTGCAGGTGAGACTGTACACCAGTTGCAGCACATTTCTTATTATCCTGTGCTTGCCTTTCTAAGACACATCATTTTCTGGCAGTTAAATGCCAGCAACACTGAACTGATGTTCTGCAGCTCGCTCACATGTTAGGCCTCGTTCTTGGAGTCCCAGCCAAGGCCCCAGGCCCTCCCTGCACAGGGGCTAGAGCAGGAAGTAGGAGAGCTGGGTCCTAGGGGAAGGAGGAAGTGGCCTCCCCACAGGCTTTCTCCAGTGCAGCGGAGCCTGGGGGCCACCCTCTGGAGAAGAGAATTCCAAGGATGTCCAGCCCGAGGCACAGCCCTGGGGTGGGGGCAGGGTCTCCTTCCACGCTCCCCTCTGACTGGGGCACCGTGGATTCCTCCCACCAGCGGTCGTGTCCTCATCTTACAGGTGAGGAAACCTCAGCACAGGGAAGGCGCCCTGTGGAGGTGACATGGCTCCCAGTGGCTGACGCCAGTGCCCGGGCTCCCTCACCAAGCCCCACCGCCTCCGGGAAGGGTCCTCGGTTCACCCATTCCTTCCCAACAGCAGCCTGTAAGCCTAAATTTTAGGGATATTATTAGAAAATGTGATGACTATAAACTGAATCACAGCAAAGTGCCATGGACCTGGGGGAGGAGTTGTGGTTGGAGAACCCAGGGAGGCTGCGGAGTTGTACATGTGAAGAGGCTGAGCTGGAGGGAAGGCCTTCCCGGCTCGCAGATGCCCCAGGAAGAATGTAGTGTGGACCCAACACGTGGGAGGTTAGGAAAGCCCAGGAGAGAAACTCCGCGTGTCACACGGAGGCCTTTGGTGCCAGGCCCTGTGTGGGCTGTCGTGTGTTTCTCTGTGTACGTGCTTGCTCCTCGGGGCATCCCTTGGTGGTAGTGCTGTTATTCCTGTTTTACAGATTGTGAAACTGAGGCTGGGAGAAGCTCAGTAGCTCTGTCACTCGTGCAGGAGGAGGGGTCTGAAGTGACATTAACTGAGCAGGTGCTTGGACTCATGGACCAGCTCTGGGCCTCTGCTGGTTGACCCAAGCATCCAGGTCCCAGAAGGGCAGGTGTCGAGAGCGCTGTGGACCGGAGTGTCTGGGGCCTGGTGGGCTTGGGGCCAGAGCACGGGGCGGGGGCCAGAGCACGGGCCTGGGGCCAAGCTCAAGGCCTGCCTGTGTGCCCCCTCAGAGCCCTCCCAGGTGCCCTCCGCCCTGGTCTCTGTTCCTGGGGCCTCTGGCCTTTGCCGCAGCCAGCATTCCTGGCTTTTTGTTGTGAGGAGGCATATTTGACTTTGTTAAAAAATTAAGATCTTTCCTAGGTAGTTGGCTTTTTTAAACAGAAAAAAAGGAAGACCTGCTTGCTTCCACTATTCTTTTTTTTTTTTTTTTAAAGCAAGCATCTGCCTTTTTAAAAAATAATTAATTAATTAATTAATTAATTTTTGGCTGTGTTGGGTCTTCGTTTCTGCGCGAGGGCTTTCTCTAGTTGTGGCGAGCGGGGGCCACTCTTCATCGCGGTGCGCGGGCCTCTCACTGTCGCGGCCTCTCTTGTTGCGGAGCACAGGCTCCAGACGCGCAGGCTCAGCAGTTGTGGCTCACGGGCCCAGTTGCTCTGCGGCATGTGGGATCTTCCCAGACCAGGGCTCGAACCCGTGTGCCCTGCATTGGCAGGCAGATTCTCAACCACTGCGCCACCAGGGAAGCCCGCTTCCACTATTCTTATGCATTTTTTTTTTAACATCTTTATTGGAGTATAATTGCTTTACAGTGTTGTGTTAGTTTCTGCTGTATAACAAAGTGAATCAGCTATACGTATACATATATCCCCATATCCCCTCCCTCTTGTGTCTCCCTCCCACCCTCCCTATCCCACCACTCTAGGTGGTCACAAAGCTCCGAGCTGATCTCCCTGTGCTATGCGGCTGCTTCCCACTAGCTATCTGTTTTACACTTGGTAGTGTATATATGTCCATGCCACTCTCTCACTTCGTCCCAGCTTCCCCTCTTATGCATTTTAGGGTGGGGAGAGGCACGGGGGGTGGAGCATCCAGTGGGCAGAGAAGTCCCCAAGGTGAGCAAATTAGAATAAAGGAGCCCTAACCCCCAGGGCCCCTCCTCCTGCCCCGCCTCCTGGAACCCACCCTGTGCTCTGCTTTTGGTGGCTCCTCCCCACCCCACAGCCGGACTCTGCTTTACATCAGGTGGCGGAGGTTTCCATAGCGTAACGTCTCTTCTGTAACCCTCCTTGGCAGCCTGCTCATGATTTCTGTTCAGGAAAGGTGTGTGTTCCCCTCACCCCGGCAGCAGGCTTCTCCAACCACAGCCATTCCGTCGCTTTCCTTGCATCGGAACTTGATTGACAGCATTTACATTTCTGAGTCTTCCCGTAGCACACATTCATCCGTTCCAAATATAAGCCAGAGGAATTTTCTGCTGCCATTGGCTGTTGTTCTGGAACATTCACAGTCCGGGCCTTCCTGGTCCTTGCCCATATGCCGGCTCTTCCTTTGCTGGTGACTGACCTGGGCAGATGCCCGCGAGCTGTTGGACGTTGGGCGCTCTGAGCCTGCACTCTGGCCAGCACTGCCTTCTCCCTGGAGCGCAGCCTCCGGTTTGCTGCTCACCCTTGCCCTTGGCCGTTGCAGAGACACTGCTCCTGTTCCTCTGTGTTGGCCTTGCCCATCCCTCGTACCCCAGCTGCCATGACTCTGCCCGTTCGATTTTTGTCATTGGCAGCTGCCCCCCAGCCACTGTGTGCCCGCCCCCAGGTTTGTACCCACGCCATGGAGTTTGCACCCACGCTGTTGTCATTCTCTTATTCGCTGGGCTTTAAGGAATTGGTGGCCCTGAAGTCCCCAGTGTATCAAGTTTCCTCTTGGGTGTAGACCAGGGAGCCCTGGGTGGCCTCAATTCCCAGCGGACTCCAGGGAACCCGTGGGACCAGAGGTTGATTTTGGTGGCAGTGGTAGTGATGGGTCCCTTTTTCTCTCTTGGTTGGATTAACTTGCTTTCTCAACTAATATTAAGGCCAGCCTCCACCATAGGGTGTGTCTGGAGTGGTGAGGTCCAGTCCTCGCCAGGGGATATCGGGGTGGGAGAGGGGCAGGAGAGAAATCAGGGTGTCCCGAGCCTGACCTGGAGCTAGAGAGGGAATGACAGATTTGTCTGGTTGACGACCTGCTAAAGTGGATTTTTTACTTCTCTGTGCTCCTCTCATTTCCTGGAACTCTTCCTGCCACCTGTGGGTGTTTTTCTCATGAACTGGGCTACCTCATCCAGAGCACAAAACATCATTCTTTCCCAAGCCTCGTGCAGTAAGTTTTAACTTGTGGTTGTAATTTGTATTTTATTTATTTATTATTTTTTAAAATATTTATTTATTTATTTATTTTTGACTGCGTTGGGTCTTCGTTGCTGCGCGCCGGCTTTCTCTAGTTGCAGCGAGCGGGGGCCACTATTCGTTGCGGTGCACGGGCTTCTCATTGCGGTGGCTTCTCTTGTTGAGGAGCACGGGCTCTAGGCACAGGCTTCAGTAGTTGTGGCACGTGGACTCAGTAGTTGTGGCTCGCGGGCTCTAGAGTGCAGGCTCAGTAGTTGTCGCGCACTGGGTTAGTTGCTCCGCGGCATGTGGGATCTTCCCGGACCAGGGCTTGAACCCATGTCCCCTGCACTCACAGGCAGATTCTTAACCACTGCGCCACCAGGGAAGCCCCTGTAATTTTTATTTTCATCGTAACCGTTTATTGAGTGCCTGGAAAGCGCCAGACTTTAGTCAAGCTAACTAACATTAGCTGCTATAACAACCACCTACCCCCCCCAAGTCTCCCACAGCACAGGTTTATTTCTTAGTCAGGTTAAGCTCAGCCTAGGTTGTGTGTGGGGAAGTGGTGGGGCGGGGGCTCTGCCTGTCCCACAGTCTGGGGACCTAGTTTCCTTCCACTGAGTGACCCCACCTTACCCTGGGGCCGTGGAATTGCCCACCAGGCCCCTGCACATAGCTGGGAGTCCAGGGAAGAGGGGATCCCACAACCACTTCACTGTCTGCATCTAAGCTGGTGTACATCCTTCTGCAGTGGTCACACGCCGCTGGAGGGACCAGTCCGTCAGTGAGCCTGGTGGCAGGTGTGGTCTGCCTCGGACCTTGATGGTTTCTTACCCAGTAGGTGCTTGTTAGATCCCTCTTCTATGTTTAGGCTTGAGCTAGGTGCCCAGGAGGATATGGAGGAAGCAAGGACTTTAGGTCTGGCGTCCACGGGACACAGGTGCCTGGCTGGCTCTCCTGCTGCCACACAGGAAGTGCATCGTCCTGAGGTGTAGACCGCCTGGTGGGTTAGCAAGCCTCTGCGAGGAAATGTTAGCAAACTCAGGTTTGGCTGCTTGATGCCCAAAAGCCAATACTCGAGAGCCAAGTGCTGGCAGGAACGGAAAGGCTGCTTTGTTCAGGAGGCTGGCAACCTGGGGAGATGGGGGACTTGTGTCCAGAAACCAACTCCAAAGATTCTGCTCGACCATGAAAGTTTTTAAAGAAGAATCATTTGGGGAGGGGCTCAGAGTCGTCTTTATCTTCTACCTTCTGCAGACTTTCTTCTGATTGGCTGGTGGTGAGGTGACAGGGCAGTGCTCCAGGAATCTGGTGCTCAGCCAGAAGTTACCATCCTCCACCTGGGTGGGGTCTTAGTTCCTGCAGAAGAACTCAGAGATGTTTTGTTATGTATATTCCTTGAGGGGGAACCAGGACCCTGCCCCAAGGCTGCACTGTTGTGTCCTGACTGCTCCTCCCTTGTCTCTGCATCCCCTCCCTTCCCTGATGAGCAGCTGTTTGAATCTGCCCTTTGGAGCTCCGGGAAGGTCAAGGAGGCTGAATGAAGCCTATTTCCTACAAACAAGAAACAGGGGACACAGAGAGGACTTGTACCCAGCAGGGCCCCACCGGGTCCTGCTCCACTGCAGAAGGGCTGTTGGCTGCAGGGGAGGCTTCCTGCAGGAAGGGGCAGCTGTCTCTCTGGGGTTATAACCAGTGTTTTTCGGTGCCAGTGATCAGTGTGACACCTCATCCATCAGTGACTGTGGCCATCCTGGATTGGGGGATTTGAGAGAAAGCGCTTCCTCTTTCTGACTCGTGAACTAGCCTCCTCCTCAAGGGCTGCTCTTACTCATCTTTCGTCTGACCTTCCCTCTTGGAGAGCAGAGCACTGGGAAGGGTTGCCCTTGGCCCGTTTGCTGCCCACAGCAGTGACAGCGATAAGGTGGGGAGGGCTGGATTGGCAGGGAGAGAGCCAGTGGTACGGGGCCTTCTGGCTTTGGGTTGATGCCAGTAGTTCATCCTTTACCTCCACTTGACCTTGAGGAAGTCACCCTGCCTGGATCTCCGTGCTCATCATGCAACTCCTTTTAAGATGATTTTGAGAAGACCCCAGTGTTCTGACAGATACCAATGGAGCTGGCCTCCCCCCTCAACTCCTGCTCAGCAGAGGTTACTGAGCCAGAGGGGCCTCCAGACCCCTGCCAGGCCTGAGGCACCTTGTTCTGTGGAGGAGGAGGGCAGGCCTTCCCAAGACCGGTTCCTCTAGAAACTTCCGACAGTCATTGGTGACCCTCAGGAACCCCACGAAGCCGTGTGAGTCACAGCGTCCTCTCTGTGGACTTGCTGATGCTCCCTCGGCCACATCTCCCTGCCCCCACTGGGCGGAAGGGACGTCATCGGCTTTGCTGCTGATTTGATGGAAGAGGGGTCACATGTCTCTCACAGAGTCAGGAGCCGAGGCAGTTAGTTTCATGAGTTACTGCTTCTCTCCTGCCCCGAAGAAAAAAATTCCAGTCTCCTAAACAACTCCCACTCCCTCTCTGTCCTCTTTAAGTCATTTTTCTTGCTAATGAGCTCTGGTCTTCAAATGGGGCTAGGAGGAAAACCAGGGACCTTGGGAATATCAGAATCCTTGGTGAATTACCTTCAATTAATGAGACTAATAAAGGGAAGTCTAGTTCAGCTGTGCAAATCAGCCTTCGTGTTCTGGGTCCTGATGACTTAAATCGCAGATCCTAATTAGATGCCCCCAAATAACCATGAGGTGGCTTCTAAGGTCCTTGTGAACTAAAAGCTTCTCTGATCTGTGAATTCTGTTACGTGTAAAATTAGCCTGTAGATGTTCCCCTTCAAGCATTTCTGTCCCCAGAGTCTCACGGTACCAACCACCCTCCAGGGGAAGGGACGGGCTGGTGGGGACGCTGCAAGGGCAGGGGGGTGGGGAGCCTCCCTTGGGCTGGCGGGATGCCGGGGTACAGATGTTGTCCTCTGTTAGGTGGCATGTCTCCACTGTCCCGAGTGAAGGGGGGTGACGGCAGCTCACTAACAAGCTGAGCAGGGCAGCCAGGCGGGGCGAGGGGATGCCGGGGACACACAGGGAAAGGTCATGCTCCGGGTGCCGCCTCTACCTCTGGCCAGCGTGGCGGCAGCTTTCAGTGACGCGGGAGGATGGCAGTAAGCTGAGAAAGACAACGTTTCCCCGTGGTCACGCCCCCCAAACGTGGCCGTCATCTTGGTGTGGTCTCCTGCTGGCTCTGTCCCGTCTTTTTAAACGGCTTTAACCAGAGAACAGGTAGAACATTTCATTAAAAACACACAAGATGCAGAACTGACATATACACTTTTTCATGCTATGCTGTCTTTATTATAGTCATTAAAGGAATCAGCCTTTTTACTGGGTGTAAAGATCATTCATACACAACGCAGTGAATTTCCCACAGTAAAGTCACTCATGGAACCAGCACCCACATGAGGAGACAGCACACACCAGAGCCCACAAGCCTCCTCACACCCTCCCCAGTCAGTCCTGCCCCTCAGAGACACCACTGTCCTGACTTCTGACACCACAGACTCGTTTGGCCAGTGCCCGAACTTCACAGAGATGGAATTGCCTAGAACATGCTCTCGTGGGTCTGGGTTTCCCCCTTGACATTGTTCCTAAGAGTCATCTGTGTTGTTTTGTCCATGCTACTGTTGATGGACACTTGGATTGTTTCTAGTTTTTGAATATTATAAATGTTACTGCTTTAAGTGTTGGGTTTTTTTTTTTTTTTTAGATTTATTTTTTTATTTGGTCGCACCGTACGGCTTGCAGGATCTTAGTTCCCCAACCAGAGACTGAACCCGGGCCCTGGCAGTGAAAGTACCAAGTCCTAACCACTGGAATTCTGCCAGGGAATTCCCAGCTTTAAGTGTTCCTTGCAGCTTTTTTTTTGGTGACCCTAAGTGTGCGTTTCTGTTAGCAGTTGCACTCTGAGTTACATACCAGGTCACGTTCAGTGTGGGGAGGTACTGCCAGTTTTCCAGCATGGCTGCACCATCTTACACTCCACTAGCAGTGTATCAGGGCCCCATTTATTCTGTCCACATCTTTGCTAGCACTTGGTACTGTCTGTCTTTTTCATTTTAGCTATTCTAGTAGGTACGCAGAGGTATCTCATGGTTACAATTAGCATTGTCCTGATGACTAATGAGGTTGAAGGACTTCTTATGTGTGTTGCCTTTATTATGATCATTTTAACAGCCATATGGTAGTGTTTTTTATAGATGTTCCAGAATGCACTTATCTGTAGCTGGGCATTTAGATTGGTTCCAGTGTTTGTCATTACAAGGAGTGCTACAATTAGCATCTCTGGACCACTGGCCAGAATTTTGTTATTGTTTACGGATTTTGATAAATAATGTCAAATTGGTTTCTGAAATGCTCGAACCTCTCTAAAATGTTATCAACAGTGTAGGAGAGCCCTATAGAGTTTCCCCTAGGTCTGCCAGCAAAGCACATTCTCATTAGAAGAACAAACAAACCTCTTTTAGACGCCTACTTTAGGTAACTAAAGGTGTATTTAACATTGCTTTCCTCATTATGATTGAGTTTGGTCACTTTTCCAAAGTATTTTCTACATGTATCCCTCTTTTATGAATTCATACCTTTTGCCACTTGCATTTTTAGTGAGTTGTTTTTTTTGTCAAGTTGTGTAAACATTATTGTAAGATACAGATATTAGTACTGCAAGTACTTTCCCAGTCTGTTCCACTGTCATTGCATATTTTTGACTTGTATGCCTTTTGATGTCAGCAGACTGGTGAGTCTTCCCCTTGGTGACTTCTTCGGGGCCTCCCCAGCCAGGCTACTGCCCTCTCTGCTGAGGTGCCCAGGCCCAAGGTCCCTGCGGCCCCAGTGGGAGGGGGAGGAGCACAGCCTGCAGGGATGTCGGGTTTGTCCGAGGGCTGCGCGCACTGATCCTCCTGTCGTCTCCACCACGGACTCTGGAAGTTCCAGATGCTCTCGCTCTGGGCCCTGCGGTCTGCCCTGCAGCCCCCAGCAGTGCTGGGCCGAGTCGGAGCCTGGGTGTTCCGATCCGCGGGAAGGCGCGCGGGGCCAGGCAGTGGCGGTGGGCTGGGAGCTAGGTGGGGTTTGCAGAGCCCGCTCCCGTTCTTGCACATTTGCTTCTCACTGCAGCCCCGTGAGGTGGGTGCAACCACCTTCATCTTAGACACCAAAAAGCAGAACCTCAGAGGCACCCAGGTTCTCCCAGGGCCTGAAATTTGTGAGCAGGAAGCCTGGGCCTCAGGCTCCTTATCTCCTCCTTTCCCTGAACCGCATCCCAGCTGCCCAGCAGGCCCTTTAGGGCTGTCCCCCCTTCCCCTGGATCACCCCAGGACGGGGGATAGGAATGGGCACTTTCCATTTCTCGTTCTTTGGGGCTTTGTGCAAAACCTTTGTTTTTGAGTCAAAAGGTTAGATTGGGGCGTGAAGCTCAAAGGAACATGTAGTAGCTCTTGGCTTCCCCACATTTCTAGGCATTAAAATTATAACATATATCAGTACATTATAATAAGCATTCTCGAGGACTTCATGCTTGACTAGCTTGTTAAGTTTATAATTTTCTGTTTTTAGATGATGGATTTGGATGTGCTTCTATGAAGAAATGCCACGTGTCTCTACTGGTCCAAGGACGAACATGTCCAGTAAGTTAGTTGCTGGGTGAATTAACCCAAGAGTGGGAACACAGGCCCTTCGGGTGCAAAGGCATTGATGCACTTTGAGAAGACAGGGGCGTTTGGATATATGGGGACCTTTGAGAGGAGTTACTAGTCTAATTATCTTAACTCCTAAAGGTTGGTTCCTTCCGGAGACAGCAGGGATTGTAGCACATAGGGTTAGAAGAATATGTGAAACTCACTCCTTGCTGGGTAACCCACTTCTCAGAGCAGAAAGTGAGTTCTGTGCTGGGCCGGAGCATCTGTGTGGCTCAGCCTGCAGTGGCCCTTTGCCCAGAGACCTCCGTATCCACAGCACAGCACTATCCACTGAGGCGTAGATTGTCACGTTTTGTGGGAAAGAAAGCCTGAGTCTGATACACGTGAAGTTCCTGTACCCCTGGGAGGGAGAGAGCAAGGTTGGAGACATGCCTTTGGTCTCCACTGTTCTGCTATGCTGTCCTGGTCAGTGGGCGCCAGACCTCTTCTTGCGTCTCTTATCTTTCTAATGGAGATGGTAGTGAGCTGAGTTATGATTGTAAAGAGGCTCTGAGACTTGCCAGTGGAAAAACCTAATAAAGCAAACAAGAAAATATCAAAGGCCATAGTTGATGATTAGATCTAAGCCATCATTTAATGTGGCATGTCTCTGTTGAAGAGAACATGATTTCTTTACGGAATCCCACGGACGGACCGTGCTGGCATGTGTGTGAGTACAGAGGAGGTGACTAGACAGGGCCTAGCTCATCGGACTCTTTGTCCTGGCCCCTCATCTGCCAGAGGACCCTGGCTTTGCTGCATCTTGTCCATGTAGGTCAGCGTGCTCTCTCCATGAGGGCACAGTGTCTCTTCGTCACCATCCCTGTTTTTTTGTTGTTGTTGTTGTTTGTTTTTTGAAAAACACAGTGTTTGTTTTTATTTCTCAGGACTACTGCCACCTTAGGGGACTAGGGCTTGGTGACAGCGCTTCCCGGGGAATCAGGCGTGGTCTGACCCAGGAACAGGAAGCACATCGTCACCAATGACATCATGACAGCAAGAGAGCACAGCCCTCGCCATGGCACCAGGGCCCGTGCGATGCAGCGGGCTTCCACCATCGATGTGGCAGCCGACATGCTTGGCCTCTCTCTGGCAGGTGAGCCTCACCGGGCCTGCCCGCGGGTCCCATACTGTGGCAGCGCTGGGAGGGCCAGGCCTGGCATCCCTCTGCTTGAACTGGAATGGGGGGAAGTCAGCCCTCTTCCTGGGAATGGCTTCCACTGGAACCTGCCCGCCATCAGTTTTCCAGTTTGCGTGGGCACCTCCAGGGCTCATTTGCCAATAGATAACGTGGGAATGTCCACAGTGCCTGTCTGGCAAGTGCCCAGACCCTAATAAAAGCCCTTTGTGTTGTGAGTGTGCAGACCCAAGTGGGAGGAGTTTTGGTCTCGGGGTCAGAGACTTCTTAGGAATCTCAAAATAAAATGTTTAGCAAACAAAGAAATCATCTCCTGTAACAGTTTGTGAGGGAAAAGAAAGCAGAGCGTTGGATTTTTCTTCCCAGTTTTATTGAGAAGTAATTGACGTATATCACTATAAGTTTAAGATATACAGCTTGATGGTTTAATTTATACATATTGTGAAATGATTGCCACCAGTGTGTTGAGTTTTTTGCATCAAATCTGAAAGCAGGGAAAAGTTCATTAAGGGTGATTTTTTTTTCTGTCATTTCTTTTTTATCCAGGAAGTATACAAGATCCAGATGAGCCCATTCTAGAATTCAGCTTAGGTAGGTGTCTTTTAAATTTTCTTGTCTTAAAATACACGTTGCTTAAAAACAAAAACAAACACTCCACGACTGGCAGGAGTGTGTCTCAGAGATGTTGCTGCTGCCACCACTGCTGCCCAAGTGCTTCCGGGGAGATGAAGCTCTGAGGCTGGTGTGAACCTCCTGTGGGTGGGAGGGAACCTCGGGGGGCCGCCTGCCTGCCTGCCTGCGGGGCTCGTGTCCCCCAGCACGTGCTCCCTGCCGGCTGGCAGTGGGGAGGGGCGGGAGGTAAGCCCGCCCAGAGCCGCAAAGACAGCCTCCCCTCCCCTCTCCTACCCCCTGGGAGGGGCAGGGAGGGGTGAGGAAACGGGGCTTAGGGCCAGTGCTGTCCGCCCGCGGCCACAAGGCCCTGTGGGGTTGCATTTAGCTCTCTAGCCCTCGGATCCGTGCTCCACACGCGGAGGAGCTGACCCCTGATGCTCTCCCTCTCGCGAGCGTCAGATTGAGAGAGTGTACCAACCACTGCCGTGGGCTGCACTGGCTCCGGGCTCGGGCAGTGTGGTTCGTCGCAGAAGGTTCTGCTCCAAGGCCCGGCACTCTTTAGTGTTCCTCTCCCCTTGTCCGTGAAAGTCTGCTGAGTGACACGCACCCACCTCGCCCTCCCTACCCTTCTTCCTCTCGTCCTCCTTCTGTTGGGCTTATTCCTCCAGGCTGGAGGCTCTCTCTGGAGAAAGTAAACCACCCCACTCCCCACTCCCACTCCCCCCAAAGAGACACAGAGATGCTGGCCTTTGGAACCCAGCCAAAAGGGGCCGGCCGGCCACCCATTCACTGTCGCGGAGCCCGCGGAGCCCACCGTACACCTCAGCCTCCTGATACCACATTCTTAGAAACAAACTGACTTTTATTTGTGCTCGCAGAGGTTGGTGCATGCGTGTTGATTGCAGCTTTATTTGTAATATCCAGCACTGGAAACATCGTCCATCAGCAGGAAGATTAACTATGTTGCATGCATACAACAGACAGCCGCTCAGCAGGGAAAAGGACCAGTCACTAATACACACATGCCATGGGTGCATCTCAGAAGCACCGTGCAAAGTGAAAGAGGCCGTAATAAGAGGCCATGTGTTGTGTAATTCCATTTATGTGAAACTCAGAAGGATGAATCTGTAGTGAGAGAAAACAGGTTAATGGTTATCTGGGAGTGAGCCTGAGGACTGACTGGAAAGGGGCACAGGGAGCCCTTTGGGGTGATGGAGATGCTCTGTGTCTGGACAGTGGTGGTGGGTCTATGGGCGTGTATGCTGATCAAAACTCACCGAGTGCTGCGCTTAAAATGGGTGCATTTTACATACAAATTATACCTCAGCGGTGATTCAAAACAAAATGAAAGCACAGATCACTAGACCTTTGTGGAAGGTCCACACCATGAAAGATAGAAAAAAATAGAACTTGGAAGAAACAGAGACATTGAAGAAAGAAGAAAACGTCAAAGAAATTATAATGTGTATCCTCAAGAGAAGATGGTGTATCCATAAAAAAACCCAGGAAACTATGAAGAAAAACAACAACTGAAGAACATGTACAGTCTGAGAAACTTAAAATATAACAGAGTATTTTAAAATTCAATAAAGGTTGGAAGATATTTGAGGAATTATCCCAGAAAGTAAAATTTTAAGAGCAAACTAGAAAATGGGAGAGAAATGAAGAATTAGCAAATTCAGGAGGCTCAACATTTAGAAGAGAAAATAGGAAAGAATGTAAGGGACAAAATTAACAAGAAATTACACAAACATCTCTCAGAACCGCAGAGCCCATAACAAGGCAAGTCACGGTGAAATTTCAGAGCACTGGGAATAAAATGAAGATCCTAAAAACTTCCAGAGAGGAAAAAACCAACTGGTCCTCCCCAGGGGATGGAACTGGCCTGGAGATTCTTGGGGACATTGGAAGCTTGAAGACAGTGGGGCCACATCTTTAATATGAGTGGAGAAATATCTCCAACCTGCAGTTCTCTGCTCAACCAGATTATCGATCAGTGTGAAGGTAGGAAGACATTTGTTTCATCATACAGACTCTCAAATAAATTTGCTTTCCCCACATCCTTTCTCTGGAAGTTAGTGGAGGATGTGCTCCACCGAAAAGAGGGAATAAACTGAGAAGAAAGAAGATCCAGGAAACAGAGTCCAACGCAGGAGAGAAGTGAAAGAAATCCCGTAATGAATAGTATTCGCTTAGCTTTAATAATGCAGAACATGGATGTAACAAAAAAGTTGAGCTAAACTGAGTTTAGAGAGAGAATGAGAGTTGATATAATTAAGTTAAAAATCTTCACCACTATAATAGAAATCTAGAAATCAGGACATTTCTGAATCTGGCAAGTCAAGGGTGGTAATGTAGTCATATTAATTAGACAGATGGAGGAAGAAACAGCTTAAAAAAGTGAGGGTGAATTTTATGTTAAATGAATTTTGCCACAATTAAAAAAAAAAAAAGATGAGGAGTAGGAGTCAGATAATTGAATGGTCAAATATTTTATCTTAAAAATAGAAGTTTAAAATTAAAAAGCACTCATTTAAAAACCTTTAATAGAGAAAATGTAAACCCTAACAGAGAGAATCACAGTTGGCATTTTGGTGTATATTCTTCCAGATATTTTTTAACACCCACACAGGGTAATACAGAAATTTTTGATGATTTTTAGTTGTGGAGGTGATGGAATTATTTACAAAAATGTCATCCTAGTGTTCTTAACATGGTTTTTTTTTTCATGTAGGGAAATATCACTGGCATCTTTTCATTTTAATAAACGTGGATCTGCCACCTCATCGTTTTAGATGCCTACATGGAATCTATTGTATGGCTGTGCCATATTTTTTTTAACCAATCTCCTATTGCTGGACGTTTAGGTCTTTCCAGTTTGCCATTATAAACACACCAGCACAGTTAATGTACTTGTACATGGATCTTTCATATATTTTGCTGATTATTTCCCTAGGATAAACTCTTGGATATAGAATTGCTGAGTCAAATGATACGCACTCGAAATATGTTTTACCGGTTTACATCAATAGCATTTATTCAGCTGGGACTACAGATGCTCTGGTTGGAGAGACAAGACCCGCATATCAGAGATTAATGGTTTCTATGGAAATGTGCCAGAGGAGTGATGTGTAAGTGATCAACAGGAGACGTGACTGTGGGCTGAAGAGAGAAAGCTTCGTGGAAGCCATGGAACTGAGCTAGGAATTAAACCTTGTGTGAGATTTAGACAGGCTGGGTGGGGACGAGGCCAGGAGAGAATGTCACCCGTGGGGAGGTGTGTTCTGAGAGTGGCAGTTGGCCCATCAGCCCTTAAGCTGATAATCAGTCTTTCCAGCCTTGGGCCACCTGCTGTGTCTCAACCTACCTGCCATCACTTGCGCTTGAGAGACTCGGATGTTCTAACCTCGCATGATGAGAGGGCAGGCCAAGAGAGACCAGACCAGGGTCACCGATGGGGGTAGCTTAAAGGAGGGAGAGCAAATGGAACAGTCAAATCCCTGATTTCTGTTGAGGCAGACATAGTAGAAGAAATAGAATAGAATTTTTAGAAAATAATAAAACCTTAAAGCTTCTGGAAGAAAATAAATAACTCACAACCACAACTTGAGGGTAGGCAGAGCTTTCTTGGCAGAAAGTACTAACTCTGTGTTTTAGTTTGCTATTGCTGCTATAACAAATGACCATAACATAGCATCTTAAAACAACGCAAATTTATTATCTTACAGTTCCCTTAGGTCAGAAACCCAGAGGGCTCAGCTGGGTCTCTGCTTAGAATCTTATAACACCAAAATGAAAGCTTCAGCATGGATGTGGTCCTTTCTGGGGGCTCTAGGGGAGAATGTGTTTCCTTGTTCATTCAAGTTGTTGGCAGAATGAGTTACTTGTGGTTTTAGGACTGAGGTGCCCCATTTCTTTGCTAGCTCCCGGGTTGAGGCCTGTTCTCAACTTATAAGGGCCACTCACATTCTGTGGCTGTGGCCCCTTCCTCCGTCTCCGAAGCCAGCAATGGCAGGTTGAGTGCCTTTCATGCTTAGAATCTCTCCTGTCTCTCTTTTTTTTTTATTGTCACATCTTTCTAACTCACCCTTCCACCTTCCACTTGTACTTTTAAGAGCTCATGTGATTAGATTAAGCACACCCAGATAATCCAGAATAATCTTTTCATGTCAAGATTCCATGACCTTAATCACATCTATGAAGTCTTTTTTTTTGCCTATTATTATAATATATTCACAGGTTCCCGGGATTAGAACGTGGATACTTTTTAGGGGGAGGGACATTTTTCTGCCTGCCGTTCTCTAAAATTAAAAATCTAAAATCAAAAAATCAAAAACTGTAGAACTCTTTAAGCAAATGAATAAATAAACCACAGACTGGGAAAAAAAATATTCACAACACATATACCTGACAAAGGACAGATCCAGAATAAAATGCTTACAAATCAACAGTTAAAAAAAAATCAACTCAATTTAAAAACGAGCAAAAGACTTGAGCAGACTCTTGACAAAAGAAGTTATAACAATGAACAATAAACACATGGTGAAAAGATGTTTAACATTATGAGCAACTGGAACTCATGTAAATTGCTGGTGGGATTGTAAAATGATACAGCCACTTTAGAAAACTGTCAGCTTCTTACAAAGCTAAGTGTAGCCTGTATTATAAGCTAGAAATTCCACTCCTAGGTACTTAGGCAAAAGAAAGAAAACATGTTCACAAAAAGATGTAAGAATGTTTATAGCACCTTTATTTATAATAGTTACAAACTGGAAACAACCCGAATGTCTGTTAACAGTGGGACTGATAAGTAAATGTTGGTACATTCATACAGTGGAATATAATTCAACTTTTAAAAAGAAGAATGAAATATTGGTATATAAACAATACAGAGGAATCTTAAAAATGTTCCGTTTATGTGAAATTCAAGAATGGACAAAAGTGATAAAAATCAGAAAGTGGTTGCAGAGGTAGGGGAATTGACTGGGAAGTATGGGGGGAACTTTCTCGTCTGATGGGAACAGGTATCTTGTTTTGATGAGGGTTACATGGGTGTATATGATTGTCAAAACTCATTGAACTGAAAACCTAAGGTCTTTTTTGTATTTTATTATATTCCAATAAGTAATGAATATCCATGAAGATGTATGAGAAGATAATACAAAGAGATTAATTTGCAGAAGTAAATTAATTTGCAGAAGTAAACATCAGTTTCTGAATTTTAAATCACCAGTGAGCATTTTAAAAATCAATGAGAATGATGAGAGCAGGAATAAAGACCTCTAAAAATCCTCTCCTTCATAAAGGCAATGAAAAAATGGTCAAAATCAGTTGTTTCAATTGTCAAGATATTGAAACAACCTAAGTGCCCATCAACAGATGGATAAAGAAGATGTGGTATATACAGATACAATGGAATATTACTCAGCCATAAGAAAGGGTGAAATTTTGTCCTTTGCAGCAACATGGATGGACTTGGAGGGCATTATGCTAAGTGAAATAAGTCAGACAGAGAAAGACAAATACTGTATGATATCACTTATACGTGGGATCTAAAAAATACAACAAACTAGTGAATATAACAAAAAAGAAGTAGACTTACAGATATAGAGAACAAACTGGTGGTTACCAGTAGGGAGAGCTGGAAGGGGCAATACAGGGGTGGGGGGAGTAGGAGGTACAAACCACTGGGTGTAAGATAGGCTCAAGGGTGTATAGTACAACATGGGAAATATAGCCAATATTTTGTAATAAGTGTAAATGGAAAGTAACCTTTAGAAATTGTATAAAAATGAAAAATTATAAAATTTTTTAAAAATATCAATTGTTTCTGAACTCTGGGAATTAACCAAAGGCTTACAGCACTGTGGGGCATGTTCAGTGCCCCTCCAGAAAAGCCGCTTCTTTTTATGAGTGTTGAATGATTTACCATTACCATATGTTTCATCAGTTACAAGGTGGATATTTTTTCATCTTTTAGTATCTCTTTAATCAGAAAGTGTCTTACAATCAGTGGCATATCATAGACTAACGGCAGTGGGCCTTTTTTTCCCTCTCATAATGCATTTTACAATAGATAGCATGTTAGATTCAAAGACGTATGATCATTTTTCCTGTGGGTCCCTTCTATGATAGAGTTACCTTAAGTCTCTCAAAATGCTTAGTACGTTTTCTAACTGAAACAGTTCTACAGGGCACCTTTTGTTCTGAAAAGTCACATGTTTAGTAATCTTACATTTGACATAAGTCTTATAAGGAGAATAAATGAGCAATGACTTCCTTAAAAAAAAAAAAAAGCTTTGTTTATTTTGCCATAGAATTTTAATTTGCTTCCAACATACATCACACACAGATCTGGGGACACCATAAGCTAAGGCAGCGGAAGTCCTGGATGCGGGTGTGTGTAGCTGGGTCTTGATTTCATCAACTCTGTGGCTGCTTAGCTCCAATTAGTCATTAAGGTCAGACTTTATGGGTCAGACCCTTCCTATGTCATCCCTTCCGTGGACGTAGAGAGCCTTCCATTGGCAGTGCCTGCATTGCTGTCCTGGGGGCTGGGGAAGGCGGGGAGGAATGAGAAGGGATTGCTTCTAATCTGAAAAATCACCTCCCTGTGACAACTGACAATGCGATCATCTCATCCCTTTGAGTGTCATTTACTTCTCTTGCTTTCTTTGGGTGCATTTGGAACAGAGAACTAACTAGAGCCTGATTTTAAAGATTCATTTCTATTTTATTTTTATTTAATTTTATTTATTTTATTTCTGTTGTTTTAATTCTGTAGCTTGCAGTGAGCTGCATACGCCATCGCTAGATCGAAAACCAAATAGCTTTGTAGCAGTGAGCGTGACCACCCCACCCCAGGCGTTCTGGACGAAGCACGCGCAGACGGAGATCATTGAGGTGGGTGCTGCTGGCCCCTGGCCTCCCTTCGGCGGCTCCGTGACAGTGTTTCTGATCCCGACGGGAGGGCTGTTCAGTGGCCTGAGCACCTGTAGCTGCAGCTGCATTCCTTTGGATCGTCCCTGTTCTTCCATGGCTTTTCAGTACATTGGTATCTTTCATCACACTTACTCATCTGGGTGGCATTTATATTTGCCATATCCTTTGCAGTTATTATTGATTGTCTATTGGCAGGCTGTTTCTGAACAGTGGTCCTCTAAGGCTGATTGCCTTTTAAGAGGTAAGACCCGATTCTTCCTTGTCACCTCCAGTTGGCTGCTACTTTTGGACAGGTGTGCTCATTAATCAGAGTTTGGAGAGTGTTCACTCTTAACCAACCCTCTTACTAGGCGTACCTTTATTTTTATTGGTTTTTATTTTTATATTCTTTTGAGATGTGTGCTATGTGTTTACTTTTTACATTAAATGAAATGATATGCATTCGCCTGGGGAATTTTACAAAATTTCTTTAGATGAGCACATCGTGTAAGTTATGAAACTAAGTGTAGGAGTTGGCTGGTGTGAGCTCCTGTTGGATTGTGTTGGTGACGTGAGCCTCTAGGTGAAGTATCTCCTCCCTGGCAATCTCCACCAAACAAATTGCATTTCCCCTTCTTTCCCAGTTTCACATTTTGGAAGACAGACACTTTTTCATTCTCTTAGAAATGCATTTCCAAGTTCAAGCCAACAATTCTGTTTTCTCAGCATTTGTCGAGCACTGCCTACGTATGAAGCCTAGTGCTGGGTGCTGCGGATGATACAAAGACCCTTGAGGCCCCGTCCCTGCCCTCAAGGAGTCTGCCATCCTGTGGGTGAGGAGGCGGGAATGAGCGTGGCTCGTGCAGACAGAGCAGAGTGTGGTCTCTGTTAGAGCAGAGAGACGAGGACGGTACCCGGAGGACGAGGTCCCATCCAGCTCATTGTGTGGGTTTGGAGAGTAACTTGATCCTGTTCAGTGTGTGCAGAAGACACAGCAGGAGCGCAGGGAAGCGGGGGTCTTGCCGGGCCAGGGCAGGCTTGTCCGCAGCTGTGTTTCAGGGAGGCCCTGAGTCAGAGGTCGCTGGGGGAGTGACAGTGCTGTGGGGCCTGACTGGCAGCAGGGAGGAGTGGAAAGAAGGGGCCATGAGAGGGAGGCTCTGGAGGTGGAACTGGCGGGGGTGCATCGATGCTGGTAGTTGAGAACAAAGGAGAAGAAGGCACCACAGCAGGTGCCCGGGTCTGCAGCCTCCTTGGACAGAGAGTCAGAGAGGGTCCGAACCAGCGGATGGAGGGAGAGGTTGGGTGGGGCTGCGGCCCCAGCTGGCCACCTGGGGCGGGCACTGTCCAGCAGGCGCTGAGACATTGGAGCTGGAGCTGCAGGTACAGACAGGAACCGCTAACTGTTTGGCTGAGATCGCTAACCACCGCCTGAGGAAGAGAGTCTGATGTAATGGCGCTTTGGGGGGCAAGGCCGGGCTGCCAGGAAGTAGCTACCTACGATTGAAACACTAGCAGCTAGTCCTCAGAAAGGGATAGCTCTAAGAAAGCCGGACCGTAATTATTCCAAGCCCAGGATTCTAGAAATAACCAACTCTGGCCATTCATATCCTCTTCCATCTGCCTTTGTACATCTTAAAGGAATAACCCACAGTAGTAGATCCAAATACATAACTCATCTGAAGTTGTAAGACTAAGAATACATGTGGACATTCAACTCAGTTTTAGAAAATCCTTCCTGCTGAGGGAGGAACCCTTAGAATGAGCCCTTGGGCCCAGCTTGTGTGGTGGTCTGTTTGTTGTATCTGGGCCCAGAAAACTTTGTCCTTTTTGGAAAACAGTGTTTTGGTTATATGCATCCATGTAAGCCCCATTCGCATTTGTGTTGATCCAAGTTGGTAAGAATGTTAGTTTCTTCTTCTGAGAATGTTGGTGTATTGCAGAAGCAACCAGTTCAAAAAATCCAACTCTGTATTCTGATTCTTTTTTTTTTTCTATTCTAGGGAACCAACGATCCTATATTTCTAAGCAGTATTGCCTTCTTTCAAGACTCTCTTATCAATCAGATGACACAGATCAAGCTCTCCGTGTATGATGTCAAGGATAGATCTCAGGGAACAGTTAAGTACCATGTTGTGGTTCATGGGCTATTCTTCCCTTTTTTTAAAGTTATGTAATCGTTTGAGAGGTGAACACAAGATTGACTTCACTTCTGGCTCACAGATTAATGTCCAAATGTATTTGTCTTTGGGAACGTCTTTATGAGCCTCCCCATTGGGCTCCTGAGATGAGGTCAGATGTGTGGAGAGAACCAGCCAGCTGGACTCCCCAGGGCCTGGCAGTTGGAGCAGAGGCAAAGCAGATGCACTAATGCTGTCTCCCCCTCTTCCTCAGATGTACTTGCTGGGCTCTGGAACATTTGTCGTCAAAGATCTGCTCCAGGACAGGCATCATAGGTTGTATTTAACACTAAGGTTGGTATTTAATTTTGTCCCTTTGCAAGGATCTGGAATTATGAGGTCCAGGGACAGATGGGGAACGGCCCTACTTCCTGTACTGAGAGAGCACCGTGTCCCCAGAGGCCAGTCTCTGGTGGGGGGGACTTGGTTGTCATTGAGGAGAGAGAAGAAAAGCCTGTCAGAGGGCCTCTCACGGAATGGAAATGTGCAGTGTTCATAGGAAGTATGCAGACCCAAAGGAAAACCTAGGTATACATCTAATAATACCAAATATATTTTCCTGTTATCTGTCCCCTCCCTAATAGGATGTGATCTCCCAGGGGGCAGGGATGTTCCATGGTTTTGCTTGTATCCCAAGACCTAGAACAGTGCCTGCTGCTCAGTAAACATTTGTGGAAGGAAGGAATGTGGGGAGGGGGGCGGGGGGGACCCCACTATGTTGGGGTCAAGGTGTCAGTCCTTCCCAGATTCATTTTAGGGGTAATTCCCACCCTGACATAGTGTCCTTTTTTTTTCAAAATAATGTAAAAATTGGGGAAATAGTCCCAAATAGCAAAGAAGATTTTGACACAGAAGATGAATTCCCTGCTAGTAGTGCGACACTTTGAAGATACGGAGATGATGGAGTTGAAGGCGTTGGGCAGGGCTCACCCTGCTGTGTGTGAGGAGAGCTTGACTCAGGACGAGGAAGCGGTCTCGGGGAGAAAAAGCAGGGTCGCCTGGGGGAGGGGCCGTTAGAGAAAAACACCCAGGTGCATCATACGCCAGAGCTGATTCTAGTTGGATTAGGGTTCAGTGTCAGACGTGGGCATCATCCTTTTTATTTATTTATTTATTATTATTTAAAATTTTTATACATGTACATTTTATAGTCATATATTAAGCTCTTACTGTGTGCTCTCCTGTATGACTTCACCTAATACTACAACCCTAGGAGGAGATATTAGGTAATGTTAGGGATGAGGAACCTGAGGTCCAGAGAGGTTAATTAACTTGCTCCGTGTTATCCAGCTAAGAACTATCAGAGCCCACATACAAATCCAGGCAGTCTGATTCCAGAGCCTGCACTTTTTATTTTTTATTTTTTGGCTGCATTGGGTCTTTGTCGCTGCGCGTGGGCTTTCCTTTGGTTGCGGCGAGCGGGCTTCTCATTGCGGTGGCTTCTCTTGTTGAGGAGCACGGGCTCTAGGCCCATGGGCTCAGTAGTTGTGGCTTACAGGCTCTAGAGTGCAGGCTCAGTAGTTGTAGCGCACAGGCTTAGTTGCTCCGCGGCATGTGGGATCTTCCCGGACCAGGGCTCGAACCCGTGTCCCCTGCATTGGCAGGCAGATTCTTAACCACTGCGCCACCAGGGAAGCCCCATCGTCCTTTTTAAAAGGAGCTAGAGATGACCGTCAAACAGAGAGCCTGGGGAGGGACTTTTCCAGGCACAAGAACCGTGAGAGTGAGTCACAGAGGAAATGGTCAGTGGATGCATGTGACCACATAAAAATTTAGAACCTGGCTAAGCCCCACAGCTTAGATAACAAAGCCAGAGGCTTCAGGGTATCTCTGAATGAATCAGGGATTCACTGGGGCTTCCCTGGATGAATCAGGTGGGCCCAGGCAGCCAGCAGCCACCCTGAGGGGTCTTAGCAGTAAAGCGGACCAGGGCTAGAGTGGTGTCAGCTTTACCATGAAGGATTCAGAGGCTTCGGGAAATCCTGGGTGACCTCAGCTTACTTGGGGTCCTGGCCTAGGCCTTGAGGCTAATCAGAGCTTGACGGTGGGGTGGGAATGAGCAGAAAAGGGGTCTAGTGCCAGAAGAAGATGCTCTCCAGTCCCGATTCCAAGGTGTGTTCGCATCACTCTCCGGGGCGGGGTCAGCCCAGGGCTGATGGGCACCAGCCTCCCGAGCGGGCATTGGCTACCCCCGACCCCCGCTTCACCAGGCACGCCACCCATCTCTGGGGCCTCGTTGCCTCTCAGACACAGCCCTCTTCTGTGCCCCCGTCTCCTCACCTGCCTCCCCCGGAGCCTGTGCACACGGTAACTGCTGCCTGACTGACCAGCTGGCCCCATCCTGGCACCCCCAGGACCCCTTGACCATCCAGGAGGCTGAGCTTTGTGTTGAAGCAGAAAACGAAGCGCAGTCACGGCGCCATTTACCGAAGCGCGTTGCTGGTTGCAGGTCTGCGGAGAGCGACCGAGTGGGCAACATCACCGTGATGGGCTGGCAGATGGAGGAGAAGTCAGACCAGCGGCCCCCCGTGACCCGGTCTCTGGACACCGTCAACGGGCGGGTGAGCACACCGCTTTGCTCCTCTCCGTGAGGAGTTGAGGACTGTCCCGACGCACTTTGCCCGTGAGCTGTGGGGAGGGGGAGGCTGGGCTCCGCCGCAGGCGCTTCTCCAAGTAGAGAGAAGCGGGCCCCTGCCCCTGCTCCGGGCCACGCTGGCCCCTCTCCAGAGTGCGAGCTGCAGTCAGTCAGGAGGGGAGAGGTGGCTCGTGGGTGTGGAGTGAGACCCAGGTCATCCCTGAGGGCTGGTTACGGTCTTCCTCTCCCAGACGCTCCTACGCCTCGCAGCCGCCTGGGCCCCATCTCACATCTGTGCCCCCCCCCCACCCCGCCCCCCGTGTCACCCTCTGTGATGCACAGCCGCTCACCCAGACACTCTCAAACAACAGTTCTAATTTCAGAGCCCAAACGCTGGTAAGTAGGCATTGTAAAATACAGAGATCTCTCATTTTACCCCAAATAAACCTGAAACATCAGCTGTGGAAATACTCCTGGGCCTCATCTACCACTGCCCTTTCATCCTACACATCAAAACACTCAAAGACAAGGGGAAGTGACTTGGTGGAAAGTTGTGCGTTTCTAGAAGATTGTGTGGGCGAAGTATGTTCAGTGTCCTGGGAGGGGCTTCACTTGTCTGTGGCCGTGCGTTTCTCGTAGAGTTGATGGTGGATGTTAGTTTCAAGGGTTCTTTTATGACATGATGTGCTCTGGAGTCTGAGTCACAGTTTTCTCATGCTTTTCTGTACGTGTTTTTAGATGGTTCTGCCTGTTGACGAGAGCTTGACCGAGGCCTTGGGAATCCGATCCAAATACGCTTCGTTGCGAAAAGACACTTTACTGAAATCGGGTAAACAGCTTCCTCTGTTGGTACTCTTGCCACTCGTGAGTGTCCACGTGGGTTCGTGGTCTGCTTCCCCACCCGCTCTGATTGTCACGGCTGTGCACGCCGATTGTCACCTCTCTGCACAGCAGCGTGCCGTCCTTTGTGGCAGCATGTCAGGACCTCGTGACCCTCCGGGGAGGGGGCTCCTCCTTCCTTTCGCTCTGTCTCGATGGCGTCGGGCTCGGTGACCGGCAGCCTCCCCGCCCCAGTCCTAGCACCTTAGAGCCAGTGACACGGTCTGGGATGATGAGACCGCATGTCACAGGGCAGGGGCGTTCGGGCTCGGTCACTCCGTGGGTGTGGGTGTAAGTGTTTTTAACTCCCTGGAGGTGAATAGGAAGAAGACCCGGGGGCCGGTGGGGAGGGCCCTGCAGCGGCCTGCGCCTGCTCACCGCAGCCTGTCCCCCTCCCACCTCAGTGTTCGGCGGTGCCATCTGCCGCATGTACCGGTTCCCGACCACCGAGGGCAACCACCTGCGGATCCTGGAGCAGATGGCGGAGAGCGTGCTGTCCCTGCACGTGCCCCGGCAGTTCGTGAAGCTCCTGCTGGAGGAGGACGCGGCCAGGTGAGGCCCCCTGTCACGCGCCCCGTCCCATCTGGAAGGCTCGTGGGCGGGGTGGGTGGGGCACTGGCATCAGATGGGCCTGGCCGCACGCCCAGCGTCCACCGCCTGCCTGTTCCGCGGCCTGGGCTCAGTTTGCTCACCTGTGTCCCGGGGTTTCTGTGCGAGGACGTCACGAGACAGCGTGCCCGACACGCCAGCTGTGCCCCTGCTGAGCACGGGCTTCCCTCCCCGCCCCTCCCCTCCGGCCTTGAGAAAGTTAGACTAGCTGGTCCCTCTCTGGTTGTGGCTGCCTGGGTCACGGTTTTCTACGGTCCGGGCTCCAGAGGGCTAAGGATGACCCATCAGGACACCGATCCTCTGTGTCTCTCAGCCCAGGGCCTGCTTCACTGGTCCTGAGGCGGGGAGCAGCCTGAGAGGAGGTCCGGGCACTGCAGAGTATGTCTCCTGTCTGCCTAAGAGTCATCTCTGCTCCTTGCCTTCGAGCACTGTTAATCGTAGATGCAACACAGCAGCTGCATGAAGGAAAACAGTGCAGCCAGATCCTACTGTTTTAATACAGCTCTTTTGTTTTAATTTTTTTATCTTGAAAAAAAATTTGAACTTAGAGAAAAATGGCAAGAATAATGCAATGAGCTGCTTTATCCCCCATATGTGTATATTTTATTTATTTTTTATTTTTTATATAAATTTATTTTATTTATTTTTGGCCTTGTTGGGTCTTCGTTGCTGTGCGTGGGCTTTCTCTAGTTGTGGCGAGCAGGGGGCTTCTCTTCGTTGCGGTGCATGGGCTTCTCATTGCAGCGGCTTCTCTTGTTGCAGAGCACGGGCTCTAGGCGTGCGGGCTTCGGTAGTTGTGGCTCGTGGGCTGTAGAGCGCAGGCTCAGTAGTTGTGGCTCGCGGGCTCAGTAGTTGTGGCGCACGGGCCTAGTTGCTCCGCGGCATGCGGGATCTTCCCGGACCAGGTCTCAAACCCGTGTCCCCTGCGTTGGCAGGTGGATTCTTAACCACTGTGCCACCAGGGAAGCCCTGTGTATATTATATAGAGTTAATTTTTTGAAACTTCCTTTCAGCTTTTCCGTATTTGTAATATATTTACATAGCTACCATCTACTTTTCTATATATCTTCAGTTTCACTAAATTTTTAGTTACGCCTAATTTCCCACTGTTTGGTGCACTATAACTTGGAAGAATTCATTCATTCATTGTGTTGGTTTGGAGGGTTTTGTTGTTTCTCACACCGGCCACGGGGCCAGTGCTCTACTCACTGTGGTGGGGAGGCGGGGGTCTTGATGAGCGAGATGGACCGTGGGAGACAGTCAGTAACAGAACTTGGGCCACACGGGGCCCAGACGGGTCACTGGTGTGCGGAACCTAAAAGGGGCCGCAAGAAGGAGGAGGGTGGTCGGGGCAGGCTCTGAGAGACGGTGACACTAAGCTGACACCCGAAGCACAAGGAGGAGCCACGTGACACACGGGCAGAGACACGGAGAGAGAAGGGCCTGCAGCAGCTGAGGCAGACAGGCTCGGGTGCAGACCCAAGGCCGGCGGGGCCACTCAGCCAGCAACCCATGGGGACATCGGTCCCACCCAGCCTTGCCTGCACCGAGGGTTCTTTTACATTAATCTTGTTGATTTAATAATAATAAAATGGCACAGCTTTTTAATTTTTTTTAACTTTAGAAAATTTAGTCGATTCCTAAAACACTTCTATAAAATTAGCTTTTTCCCCCCCTCAGAGGAAAACGTGCATAGTATAAAAAGCCAAAGAGCGCAAAAAGGCTTTTAACAAAAAACATAAGTCTTGGGATGCTCAACTTTCTGATCTCCTTCCCAAGAAACAACCACTTTTAGCCGTTTTAGTGTTTTCTGCTATATTTCTAAATTTATGTATAGAGTACTCAATTAATCAACTTCAGAGATTAACTGCTGATTTCCTATGAAGAGGATTTTAGGTCTTTTATACTTTCCCCACCAGTTTCCTAAGTTTCCTAAAGTGGTTATCCTTTTTTTTTTTTTTTGAATCCATTTTGTGTGTTCATTATTCTGATTATGTAGCTATTATTTCCTGCTGAGCTAAGAAGTTTATATTTCAGTTCTTAAACAGCTTTCATTTTTGTGGATATAACAAATTCTTTTTTTTCTTGTCTTCTTCTCTATGCACTTTTAGATCTAGACAGTTCATTACTTACACAGATAGTAAAGGGAACGATAGCTAAAGTTGCCAGCTTCCCAGGGTCCTTGTCCCGGACCCGAATAGGATGACAGTGCAACATAAGGGGCCAGGTGGCCACAGCAGGAGCCACGGGCCCCCGTTGCTGAGCAGCCCGGCTCGCCGGACAGCTTTATACTCTGCAGCTCTGCTCTGGTGAGGGCAGAAAGCCCCATGCCTCCCAGAGTCCAGGAGGCAGTGACAGCCCCGGGTGGAGGGGATGGGGGGGGGGTGGGGAGGGCCTGTAGCAGTTGCCCTCAGGCTCCAATCCTCCTGTGCTCCGGGAGGGTCAGACTCAGGCTGCAGTTCAAGCCTTCACGCCCCTGTGGCCTCTGGACACATGCAAGGTCGCCAGGGTGCCATGGTGGAGCCACTCCCCTCTTCACTCCTTCGCTTAGTTTTCCCTGAACATTTGACTAAGTTCCTATGAAAAGCCTGTCTGTGCAGTTGCCACGTGGTCAGTGGTCTGCCTTTTTTACAGCCGCTCTTGGAGCTGTCTGCTGTCCTGCCCTGCTGCCGGCCCTCCAGACTCGCAGGGCCTTCCCTGGGCGTGACGCGTCCACATCCATCTGTCCTCCTGGTTGGCCAGGACTCCTGAGCCTCTGCTGGGAGGGAGCTGGCGCCACGGCCTGATGCGTGTGTCTTGCTTGCAGAGTGTGTGAACTGGAAGAGCTGGGGGAACTGTCCCCTTGCTGGGAGAGCCTCCGGCGCCAGATCGTCACTCAGTACCAGACCATCATCCTCACGTACCAGGAGAACCTGACCGACCTCCATCAGTACAAAGGTGGGTGCCCGCTCTCATTTTCCCAGCTGGAAATCTGGAACCCAGGGTCACTCCCATATTCCCACTGACAGACACTCTAATGGATTTTTAAAAATAGATTCTCATGTACGTGTGAGTTCTCTCAAATACGGAGTTTTCAGATCTTAATTGAGAAGACAAATGTGTGAATTGCATCGAAAGTTCCTTCCATGGTATCATCTGCCAAAACAACCGCTGTAGGATGAAATTCAGGAGAGACAAAGTCACAGGCTGTTGGTTCATTTTATTTCTTCGTCTTGGTCTAGCATCAGTGAAATGGCCAAAAGGATGCAGGCCGTTTGCCTGGAGACAAAGCAAGGCAGGGTTTTCTAGATTTCCCGGTTTAACTGTTTAGCGGTCCTTATATTTACATATGAATTGTCTGAGTGGAGCTCTCCATTTTGACTCAAAAGTGAACGTGAAATATAGACACATCTTTTCTTCTTGAAAGATGCCACTTGATTTTCAAAACATTTTCAGGGTAGGTTTAGAAGACTATGCTTAACTCATTCCCTTTTGGTTCCAAATGGAGTGACTTTTTTGGTTTTCTATTACTTTATTCTCTATCTTCAGATTCTTCCCTCCTTCCCCTCTTTATAATAGAATTTCAGCTTTTAAGGAAAATCATAAGCCCTTAATGTGGGGACAGAACATAGGAACCTGTCCCTAAACTTGGCTGAGAAACAGCCAAGTTTACAGGAGTGATGACAA
This sequence comes from Eschrichtius robustus, assembly GCF_028021215.1. Taxonomy (NCBI): domain Eukaryota; kingdom Metazoa; phylum Chordata; class Mammalia; order Artiodactyla; family Eschrichtiidae; genus Eschrichtius; species Eschrichtius robustus. Next base: position 87,618,418 of record NC_090838.1, read on the forward strand.
GATGATGGTGCCCTGGGTTTGGTTTGAATCTGAAGAACAGATCTAAGTGTATTTCTAAGACACATGGCAACGTTTGCCTGAAGGGACTCAGGGACCTGCCTGTGCTGGATGCTTGTTACCTGGGAAAGTCTGAACCCCCCACCACGCTTCTTCTAGAGCAGAGCTTCTGAGATGTCAGCGTGCTGCTGAGTCTCCAGAGAGTCTCGTGGACAGCAGGTCTGGGGTTCTGCATTTGTAACAGGCTCCCAGGATGCCAGTGCAGCCGGGCCACGGGCTACCCCGTCAGTAGCTAGAGAACCATCTCCCCTGGCAAAGTACAAAGCAGACGGTGGCTGGTCTGCGTTTTGCATACTGGCAAAATAAATTTGTCTTTTTTCACTAGATGGAATGTTTATTTCTCCTGATTGTTAGTGTAATTTATAGTCTCTTTCTCTAGGCAAGTAGTTCTTTACTTAGTTAAGTATTCTAATTATAGAAATAAGATTGTGAATATTTGTTAGAAAACACGGTCCGAACTCCTGAGCCCCCCCAGGGTGTACAAGGGGACACGTTAGCGTGCTTTCCGGAGGCCAGAACCGACGCTGTGTAGCGTTGGCCCATCTCGATAGACCTGGGGTGATGAGCAGACCTTCTCATCACTTTTCAGGATTGAGAAGTGTTGCTCCCGTCACACCAGCTTCTTAGATCTTGGATGCCGGCAGCCTCTGCAGTTGGAACAGGCACTTCCTGGCACGGGCCCACTTGCTTTTTATAGTGGTGCTGACATCATGCTGCACAAAATCCTGTCCCTGTGTCAGACCTGTTGGTTGACAGCTGATGATGGGAAGGCCTGGTGTCGCTCCTGAGCCTCCGAGGGTGGATCCACCAGGCCCCTTTCACCACCTAGGACCCCGAACCAGTCTCCTGGCCGGGAGCTGCTCTCCCTCAACGTTTCACCCCCATCGTCTGGGAAGGAAGTGTGCTCGTGGGCAGCTCAGAGTTTCCGAGGCCACTGCTGACACACACCTGCATACCCACAGCAGCACCCTCAAACTGTCCCTTCTCCACCCACCGTTCATGAATGGGGGATACAGGCTGACCATCTTTATTTTCTCACATTCCGTTCCTTAGGTCCCTCGTTCAAGGCAAGCAGTTTGAAAGCAGATAAAAAGTTAGAATTTGTTCCCACGAACTTACACATACAGAGGATGAGAGTTCAGGACGATGGAGGATCAGGTAACCGTCTCGCTGGATCACATGTCACTTCCTTTCTCCCTGAGCTGCCCCACATCTGCCCCAGCCTGCCCTGTGTGTGCTGCTGCTGGGCGCTCGGCAAAGAGGCACAGCCCAAGGGCCTCCGGAAGGCCTTTGTGGAGAGCTCAGACCCCTTCCTCTTGTCTGTCCTCCCTCCAGCTTCCCTTTGTGTTGCTGTGGCAGAAAATTGCCCACAGGTCATCCTTCTGAAGGAGGGATGCAAGCTGAGTGTCGCTGGGTAGTTGCCCTCTGCCCTGTGTGACTCTCCCCTGAGACAGACAGGCCCCTCGTAGCCGAGATCATGGTGCTTGGCTCCAGAGACCCTCGGGCAGCCCGGGCTGTGCGACTGAGGGAACCACAGGCTGCTTGGAAGTGGGCTGACTGGGGGATCCCAGAGTTGTGTACGTATCCCTGTAGCTGGCTCGTCCACAGGCCTGAGCCCAGAGTAATGGAGGAGAGCTTTCTGTCATTCAGATCAGAACTACGACATCGTCACCATCGGAGCGCCAGCAGCACACTGCCAAGGCTTTAAGTCAGGAGGTCTCCGCAAAAAGCTGCACAAATTTGAAGAGACCAAGAAACAGTAAGTTCTTGGAGGGGGTCTGTCGTCCTTGTACTGCCGTCTGATGCTTCCTAGGTTAAAAAAACCAAAAAACAAAAAAGTCAAAACCGGACCACAGAAACCTCCAGCATCCGATCTGCTTTTGCGGGGCGGGAGGGGCTGCCTTACGGGCCCTGTGCTGCTCTGTGTGTGTGACTGAGCTGGGTGGGTGACGAGGCACCCGAGCCGTGGTCCTGTCCCTGGAAAATGGCAGCGGATGGAAATGCACCTGGAGAGCGGTGCCCCAGGCGGCGGCCCTCGTGGACGCTGGGGCTCGGCTGCCCTTTACAGGCCCTCATCGGTTGGTTGAAGGTCACAAAGCGTGAAGCCGGGGAGAGGTCGTTTCCTCTCCTGGAGGATGCTGGCGGTCAACATTCCCAGTGTCAGAAAGGCTCACGGGGCTGTACGGAGTTAACCACGCTGAGCAGGAAATTGGGAGGTGGGCGGGGCGGGGCGGGCCTTGCGGAGCACGCGGTGAGGGGCGGGGCCTTGGGGGCGGTGAGGGGCGGGGCCTTGGGGGCGGGAGCCGAGGGGCTGGCCGGGCGCAGGCGTGATGGTGACGCAGAGCTGACGGGTCTGGGCCTGGCCCTGGGGCAGAGTCAGCACCAGCGCTTGGAGCCTGCTGGAAACCAGCGAGCGGAGGGTGCAGGGTGTGCTGTGGATCAGAGGGGACGGGAGAGAGCGCTAAACCGAGCTGTTGTGCTGGACGCTGCGAGGCGTGGGTGATCTTCCCGAGCGTCACTCGCCAGACTTACCTTGACCAGGGGGCGCAGGTGTAGGAAGTGGATGCCATGCGTGTAGCCGATGCCCTGGGCTCCTCGGACCGTGAGGTGGAGGAGCCACGCGAAGGCCTCAGGCTCGCAGAAGGTGACGGAGACGAGCCTGTGCTCAGGCTGACAGGAGAGAGGAAGGCAAGTGAGGGGAGACGGCAGAGGACACCGATGGAGCGAGGTTCTGGAGGAGACGGGGAGGCGAGGTCGGGAGAAGAAGGTGGGGCTGCAGAGAAGGAACAAGCTGGGGCCGCGATGGGGCAGTCTGCGCGGAACGTGGGCTCGAGGGGCCAGAGCCGAGCGCTTTGAGGATGGTGACGCCAAGGCCCGCCAGCCTCAGGAGGACCCGCAGGGCAGTCGGAGGAGGCTTAGTGCCGGCCAGAGCCTCAGGCCCCAGGGCGGGAGTCAGGTCAGGGCTTGAGCAAGGTGACCTCGGACTGCACGGGTTGGGAAGAAAGGTCAGGTGCAGTGGTCGTGGGCCGAGGGGCGAGCAGACTGGCGGAGAGCAGCTGGGGAGTTGGGTCAGGGCTGTGCGCAGGGCTAGGCGGCATCTCTGGGAGGCCCCTGGCAGCCTCCTCGACCTTGATTCGTCCCCACCAAGGGCTCCTCCCAGGGCAGACAAGCCAGGCCACCAGATCCCCCCGAGGATTCACCGACCCGGTGCCCCTCTGGGAATTAGGACAAAGGCGAGCTTCCTGTGCCACCACGCTCTGCACAGCCAGCCGCGTGTCTGTCGCAGCATTGCATGTGGCCGCGTGGAGGTGCGAGTGTGTGACCTGAGGCTGGCGTGGAGGCCCCGGAGGAGAAAGCCGCTCAAGAGGGCTGTCCCTGTCCCAGGAAGGTTGGGGTGTTGATACCTAAGTATTTGGCATGTTAACTTCAGTACCTCTTACTCCCTAAATGCTTCTACAGCATTTTTCTAATATACTATATACATTTTTACTTAATGTCCTACTGATGTCATAAAACCACCTGCAGGAATGGTTTGCACCAGGGGAACTCTCCTTTCGGCGCGGGTGTTACTCGCCCGCATGGGACGTCTCCCTGGGGCTCGAGCACGTGCGCAGACGTTGCTCTCAGCAGTGAGCATGCTGGGCTCCTGAGTTTGATCGTCCCTGTAGTCGGGGCCTCGACAAATGATCTCCAGAATTTTGACAAAAGAGAACTTGTTTTTTTAATTTTTGTTTTGCATTTGCCGTTTGCTAACAAGCTGCTAATATTTTGTTTTGGTTCTTTTCTTTAGCAGTTTTGAGGAGTGTTGGTGAGTTTTCTGTCTGTGGAGAGTGTGTGTTTGGGTCTTGCTCTCGTGCAGAGAAAGACTGTCCCCTCCTCTGAGGTGCTTCCCCCTCTGTGCCCCCGTGGGCTCCTAGTTGTAGCCTCATAGACAGAATTCTCCTTCCAACTGCAATGTTCTGTGATAATGAATAGCCCTTCCCAGTCTGCTGTGTCAAACCCTCCCAGTCTGGTGGCAGTTCATTGCTGTGCTCACTCGAAGCGAAGACCCAGTTTTGTTCCTCCAGGATATGAGGAGCCCAGGCCGGGCAGGTCCCCAGGTGCTGGGGTTTCAAGTCAACCCACTGGTGCGTTTGGGAGTCCCTTCCTGGCTTCTTTTACAAGAACCTATGGCTTTTCAGTTTTCAGTTCCCCTTCACGTCTTGTAGGAATGAAGCCAGCTTACATTTTTATGGTATTTAATAGTTAATGGAGATTTGTAAAACAGTATTACTAGGGCCAGTTTTATCCCTGGAGGGCAAACCAAGAATTAATACAGCCAAGTGACTTTTTCCACCAACAATGAGAGGGCAGCCAGAAACCACCATGCCTGCTGCCTGGGGTCCCCACTGCCGTTCCAGGCCTCCCCAGACTCGCCCAGGGCGCTTGCCCCGGCCCAGAACAGGGGCTCCGCGCTGGGGCTTGTGAGGCACCCGTAGCCCTCAGAACTGCTGCTGTCGTGGAGCTGGAGCAGCTCAGGGGCCGTGGCTGGGCGGACGCTGCTGGAGATGCCGGGGCGCTGCACGCTGAGGACACCCTCCCCCGTGGCTGAGGCTCTGCAGCTGCCCCCAGTTTAGGCCTGTGGTTGGGCTCCCACGCTCGTGTGTTCACGGTCATCCGTGAACAGCAGCTCTTTGAAGTGTATCCTTTCTCACTCCCGCCACGTTCTTCCCGTGTTACTAACAGGATCTGTGGGCACACACAGTGAGTGGGGTGATGCTTTCTGTCCCGCTTGTCGGAGGCTTTGTATTTGCTGAAGAGAACACACCCATCTCCATACACACGTGTACGTGTACGTGCAGCACACGTTACGTGTGTTCTCTAAATATTGGCTCCTGGGAAGAATAAATTTTAAAAATCCTGTTTTGAGATTGTATTCCTAAGACTCAATTGTCTTAAATGGCAGCTATTCATTTGGCAGTGATTGCAGATTGGAAAGCAGCGTGTGCACCTCGTGCTGTGCAGGCTTGACCGCAGCCTGCTGCATGGGCTTCTGGCAACTCCATCATTTTTCACTGTGGTGTCTGGGCTTGGGGTGTTGTTTTTTCTGGGGTGCTTCAGTTTTTGTTTTTGCATGTTTACCCCATAGTCCGTCAGGGGAACGGGCAGGGCGGTTTCTTGGTGACCCAGCTTCGGGTTACCCTGGAAAGAGCCCAGCAGGGAAAGGGCTCAGTCCTACCGTGTGACCCTCACCTCCAGGGGCAGCAGTGGAGGGTGTGGTCCTCCCTCTTCCCCTAAACTCAAAGGGTAGCTCTTCGAGGGGACCAGTCAGGGCCCCTCCTTACATGAAGGATGGGTGCCTTATACTTCTCCCTGTTTCCCTCAGCTTCCTCAGGTGGTCTGAAAAATAAACTTATAATATTGGGTTGATTGGGGATCTTAGCTAAGAGACATGCAATTTACCATCTCCATCTAGAAGGTCCCACGAAGCCAGGGACGTGGAGTTGGATCCCCAGAGGCTGGTGTTTGTGCCGGGCAGTAGCTTTGACATCAGATCCCAAGATGCACATGCTGCTCGGTGGCAGGGAGGGGGGGACGAGGGAAGGACTGGTTTTCAAAGCCAGTGAGGCGTCCAGGCCTGGCCTCCAGTTCGGCATGTTCTCCATGCCCCCTTCATCTGATGGAACATTAATTTTTAAGCAGGGGAGTCCCGGAGCAGGGGAGAGAGGATGGAAGCCCAGTTTTCTGGGGACTTGCTAGGGTAGACACACGAGGGAGGGTGTGGGTCTGTGCACAGAAAGTTTGAAGTCCTGATTGGCCAAATGAAAAGACAGGTTTCTTTTGGCAAAGTCCAGCCCCCTACTGCAGTCTCCCTTCACTGCGGTGTGAACCACTCTGGTGTCAGCAGGTCTCCACTCAGGTACTGCTTAAAAACTGACAGAAGAGGTTCTTAGCTGAAAGATTATGAGCATCCAGGTAACTACTGGGTTCAGCATCTGTACACACAGGTAGAAACACGGTAAAAATACAGATACATGCAAATATGGATAAAAGACTTAATTGTATTTTAACATTTCAAGCCTCTGCTGTACAGACAGAACGGATCTCCTGAGATTTCCTCTTGGCCATCAGCAACTAGCCTAGCCTGGGAAACACCCCTGAGTAACAGGAGGCTTCACCTCGTGCTGGTTGTGGGCAGGGGCGGGGAGGTGCTGCTATCCCCATCGATGGGGAGAACCCCTTAGAAGCTGTTCTCATCCGTTTTAGTACGTCATCCAGCTGTCAGTCCATCATCTACATACCACAGGACATCGTCAGAGCCAAGGAGATCATCGCCCAGATCAACACCCTGAAAACCCAAGTGAGTTACTACGCAGAGCGGCTCTCGAGGGCGGCCAAGGACAGGTCTGCCACTGGCCTCGAAAGAACACTCGCCATCTTAGCAGACAAGGTAGGAGAGGCTACTCTGCTGCAGGTGGGTGGGGGGTCCCTTGGGTTTCTGAAAACCCCTGGACACCTCATGTGTGCCTAGAGCTGTCCGCACAAATGGTGACGTTGGGATGACCTTGAAGGTCTGACTTCAGACCCTGTTCCTACCAAGGCCTGGGGCGGGGGTTGGTGACTGGCCCATGGTCACAGAGCTGGATGGGGGCAGACCAGCGACAGAGCCCGGAGCTCAGGAGCCTCAGCCGTGGCTTCATGCACTTGGCTTTCCAGGGAGCGCACAGGGGTCCTGTGGAAGCTGGGACAGCTCCTCTGCTTCCTTAGTGACTGCCTACTCAGCACATTTTGGGCCACATTTCTGTTGTACTCACAGTTCGAAAAAAGAAACTGAATTATTATACACACATAAGATAAGAACAGTATAATTTCATTGGCTTATATATAGTCCACAAACCAGCTTCTAATTAACTGTCATCTGATCCTGATTAAAAATTGACGGATGATGCTTTTTCACATGACTCAGTGTCTCTCTCCACATACGTGCCTCCGCCAAACACACACGTGCCCATAAGCACACACACGTGCAGGCACAGATTCTGGTCACACTTCCCCACTCACACCTGCTTCACTGGGATGAGCTGCTTTTCCCCGTCCGAATGTCTTGTATCCTTCCCGTGTGTTTGCCCAGTAAAAAGACTGAGAGCCGGGGGTTAAATCCACTCATAAAATAAAGGTGACGTTGTCAGATGTCAAATTCTGAGCCACAGAGCCGCTGTTGCGTGCAGAATTCCCCAGAACCGCAAGTGCTATGCCAGGAATCCTGCTGCCCGGGGCTTCAGGTATTAGATGTGAAACATAAGACCTCAGTGGTTAAACTGTAGTGAGGCCTGTGCCCTGGGATGGAGGGACAGCCCGGGAAGCCAGTGAAGGCTGGCACTGGGCTCACCCCGGGCCCCTCCTCCAGCCATGTCAGGCTCAGAGGCCGGCCGGGGTCCAAGAATGTCAGATGCTTCTTGGCCTCTCTGTCGTCCTCCTTGCGTTCTCCAGGCTTCTGTGGGAAATTCTTGCTGAGATTCAGCCGGGCCTGTCGTGCGGCAGCCTTTAACCTCGGACGTCCCGAGGGCTGCAGCTCTTGGGGTGTTGGCACCATGCAGGAGGGCAGAGGGGGGCGGGCTGGGTGCTCTGAGAGGCCGGGCCCCGCAGCCCCACCTGGGTGCTCAGCGGCCAGGTGCGCGTGTGTCCCTGCAGACCCGGCAGCTGGTCACCGTGTGCGACTGCAAGCTGCTGGCCACCTCCATCCACGGGCTGAAGGCGGCCCGACCCGACTACATCGCCTCCAAGGCCTCGCCCACCTCCACTGAGGAGGAGCAGGTGATGCTGAGGAACGACCAGGACACCCTCACGGCCCGGTGGTCGGGCAGGAACAGCCGGTCTTCCCTGCAGGTCGACTGGCACGAGGAGGAGTGGGTGAGTCTGCCGCCCCCGCCCGTCGCCCGGCCGCCGAGCCGGCTTGGGAAATGCGAGGCCTCGCTCCCTCACGGGGGTCGGGCCCAGCCTGGGCCTGGCCTCCTCGGCCTCCGCTGGCCGTCAGCCCTTCCGGGACCACGTCCTTCTGGAGATGTGGGAGCTGAGGTGCTGGGCAGCTGGGTGAGGATTTGGGAGACGCCGCCCTGACATCCCGTCACGATGCTGCTTCCGCAGGGTGGGCTCTGAGCGCAGGGTCTGCCCCTGGAGGGAGTGACACATCAGGGACTCGTGTTTGTCATTTGCTGGGGCTGTTCTTCGGCGGTGTCGTCCTGGGGGCACCGGATTACCGGCGGCAGCAGCGCGCTCCCCCAGGCCTGCCCTGGCGTCCTGAGTGCTGCCTGAGTTTCTGCAGGGACCCCCCCCTTCCCCGTGCTGAGCGATCCACCGCCTCCGCCTCCGTCCAGAAGACCTCAGTCTCCTGCGGCGTTTGTACGAGGGCTGCTGGGAGGGAGGAGGGGACGAGGGTGCTCCCGTGGCCCTCGTGCCCACAGTGGCCTCCAGGACAGCGGCTAGCAGACGTCCCACAAACTTCAAAACTGATGCCCACGGGGCACTGACTTGCCTTTGGAAAAGCAGATGCAGCTTTCACGGGGAATTCGAATTGTCTCGCCCTCTGCGTCTTGCGGGGTCTCAGTGGGCACGGCGCCCGGGGGGGTCGGTGCGGGGGGCGGGCTCTGCTTCCTGCCCCGTGTCTCCCGCTGGGAGAGCTGACCCCGCGCCCCTTGGGTCCGCCAGGAGAAGGTGTGGCTGAACGTGGACAAGAGCCTGGAGTGCATCATCCAGCGGGCAGACAAGCTGCTGCAGCGGGAGCGCCTGCGGGGCGAGGGCTGCGACCACGGCCTCCCCGGCGCCGGCAGCTGCGCGGGCAGGAAAGGTAACCGGGGCAGCCAGGCCTACTGGATCCGACCGGAGGACCCCCTCTGCGACACGCCCCCCTCACCACGCCCCCCCGCCGCATGCCGCCCTCACCCGACCACACGTGCGTACGCACCCCGCTTCCCACCGCCGCCTCGAGCGCTGTCCGTGTGTCCGTGTGTGTCTCTAACTCCACGCCCGCCACGCAGACTGCAGGGAGGCCGCTCAGCAGAGGGGGTGTCGCGGCACCCAGGGCAGCGGGGGCGGGGCTCCCGAGCCTTCACGGCTGCGGGGCCCGCGTGTGAGCCTGCAGGCGCGGCGAAGGCCGGACCTCAGGGCCCTGCCGGCTCACGCTGCCGCGTCCGGGAGGGTCGGGCTCCTGGGCTTTTCTGGTTTGTCAGCCCATCCGGGAACCCGAAGGAGGCCGAACGGTAGATGCCTTTCTTGTGAGATTGCTTACCGTGTCAGTCATCGAGGAAAAGGTGAGGCGTGCAGCTCTCTCTGGATGAGAGCTGGTGGCAGGCCCAGTGGACTGGTCTGGAAAGGCTGGTTGTCACTGGCTGGGCGTGCTTTTATCCGGCAGAGGCCTGCTGCCCTGGGCCTTGCTCGTAACCCAGTCAAGAGGGTGGGCCGCGCTCCCACGTCTGGGGGCGCCAGTCAGGTTCCTCTGTTCGGCGCCACCTCCAAGGTGGGGCTCTCGGTAGACGGCAGGACGCTGGCGTGAAGCGGCACGCTTCAGAAACAGCCTGCTGCCTGCGGAGACAGGGGGCATGACCAGACGCTCTGCCCCGCTGTCGCCTTACAGCTGGGGGCCACGTGCCTTCTGAACCCAGCGGGTCCCTGGTCCCTGCAGCTCTGGCCTTTCCCCGTAAGAGCTGGTGGGGTTGTGCGCCGGGCAGCTGAGATCCAGCCGCTGCCGCTGCCTCCTTGCCCCTCTTTGGGCGGGTTAAGGCCCAGCTGGGCCAGGGATGGGCCGCTGGCAGCGGGACTTGTCATTTCTGAACCGGGCAGCTTTCATTCAAGGCAGGGTCTCGCTCCCTGTCGGAGCCTCTCGGTGAATCCTCCTTTGGTTTGTCAGACGCCCTCCGCCTCCAGTCTGCCTGCAGTCTGTCCCCAGGGTGCGCTCTCACTTGAGCCTGTGTTTCCCCGGTGTCCGCGTCCTCCACTCTGCCATCTGTGAGGGGTTCCACTTTCAGTTCCCCAAACCTGTGTTTGGTTCATGGAACTGTTTTGTCTTTGTTCGTGCTCTCATTTTTTTTACTGTGAATTGTGTTTCTTTAAAACAATTTCTGGAAGTTCATTGCTCATTTCTCTTTAATATTGTCTTGCTTGCAATTTAAACATTTTTCTGCAGATTTAAAAAAAGTTACTGATTGGATTTTTTTTAAATGCAGGAGAGAGTTTATTTAACTGGATATACTGTTGCATTCATAACTTAAATGTCCTCTTTTTCTAGGCACGTCCCGTATTGTTCAAATATATAGACAAATTTAAGTGCAGTTTTAAAGTTATTTAAAGGAGCATTTATTTACGATATTTAGGGCTTGACTTGTACCTGTGTGTGCCGTGCAGATGAGCTCTGTTGTGCTCATGGGAGTAGGAAGCGTTTGAGAGAGTCTGACTCTGCTGATCAGCGCTCAAAAGAAACTTATGAAACCATATGCCTCTAAATTACCTGCACGTGATCCTTAATTTAAAAATCTGAGCACAGCCGGGAAGCCGTTCAGACCTCGGCATGATCGGGAGGATCGGGAAACACCAGGCTGTGAGCCGTTTGTTTTACTCAATCTCTTGTCCTCAGGGGCCAGAGCTGGGCTCTGTCGTGACTCCCGATGCCCTTCCCAGTTCCTGGGGCACTTGTTTTGGCCTAATGGGCGGGTTGTGTTCACGCCAGCATATTTATTGCCTGTGAACAACTCCATGCCTCTTTGAAAGGCGTTCTCTCTTTTCATTCCAATTCTCTACCCTGTCCTGGGTCCTTGGTTTTCATCTTTCATCAAGGAGTCGCCCCGCCTCAGCCCCGCCTGGGGTCAGGGCTCCGCAGGACCCACTGACCAGTCCCCCACAGCGGGGACCGCAGAGGCTCCGTGAGCCTCCCTCTCCTCCTGGTTTTCCACCCACGTGACCCGCCTGCAAACTGTCAGGATTTGGTGACTTCCATTAGCTCCCCCACACACTCTCTCCTGGTCTCCTCATCCCCGAAGAGTCCCTCAAACCCTGGACCAGGTTCCTCTTAACCTGAGATCTATGGGTTGCACCCCAGGTCTGCATACCCCTGAGACTGTGTGCTAAAATCTGCATGTGTGTGGAGCAGTCCGCAGCGGTCATCAAATCTCAAGGGCCTCTGTGATCTAAGAGGAGATCCCTCTCTCCCGTTTGATTGAAAGATGAGTCTACCCAGTGGGTTGAACCCCTGATCCCTTCTCAGGCATGGTCCCAGCCCAGCAGTTTGGGATCACTGCAGATCATGAAAACAGGCTTCTAGACCCTTCTCCTCATAGAGACTCGGGATCTTGGAGGAAGGGTTATGGAGAGGCAGAAATCTGTATTTTTCCAAGGCCTGGGGTAATTCTGATTTTCGCCAGACAGATGTTGAACAGTCACCGCTGTGCCTCACACACCCCACGGTGGTTTCCCTCTTTGTGAAGTAGGCAGTCTCAGGATATTTGAGCTCTAGTGAAGACGCTGAAGTCTTCAACACACAGAGGCCTTTAATTTTGCTCTATTTTCTGTTCCGTTGGCCAGTTTAAGAAGTCGTTGCCAAAGACGATCCCTGCCACCGCCCTTCTGGACAATCCAAGTTGTCAAAGTCTCCGTTCAGCGGGTTCTGGTTATTCTTGAGGATCTGAAACTACCTGTTTCAGGATCCTAAAATGTTCTTTGAACTGAAAAGTTTAGACATAAAATAAAATAAGCTTTTAGCCCAAACGATCCCTTTTCAAACTTGTTTGTTTCAGGTGGCACACCCAGTTAACCAGGAATTTTAGAGTTTTTAAGGGAGGAGAGAAATTGAAATGAGTACTTCCCGATGTGACTCAGTGTAGGTGAAATTGAGTTAAACTTGGCATTCTTTGAGGGACCTGGAGGGATGTTCCAATTCTAGACTTCCCTCAGTCATAAAGGTTTTGTATTTGGCTTAATCGTAAAGATTGGCATGCATGTGTTTGGTATATGGGTTTCATGACTGGATCCTAACCTTTTGGATCTCAGCAGCCGACCTTTAGCCCGGGCTCCAGAGTCAGTCAGGGCGGCGGGCTCTGAGCTGCACGCTCGATTTACTGGTCAGTCTCTCTCACTGCAAGTTTGCTTCCAGATGTCGTGAGCCAGCGTGGGCTCCAGCACATGCAATGGGATGGACGTGGGGGCCTTATCTCATTGTGACACGTTAACCTGCTCTCCCCGAAGAGCGTGTCACGTTGAAGTACCAGCAACGTGAATGCTGGCGCCGGTGGATCGGGCGGTGAGCTCCAGGCAGCCCGACCACCTTCACGTGACTCCCGGGGAGGAGGCAGGCAGGCCCCCGGCCTCTGCTCCGAGGCTCAGTTTAGCCAGCTGCTGCTGCAGTTGCTCTAAGCGTTGAGTTGCTCGTGTTTGAACCGTGTGCCGCTCCTTAATCATCCGTGTCGCCCTCCATTTCTGTGCAGATGGCAGTCCCCCTCCTGAAGAGTCCAGCCCAGGTACGTGGTTTCCGCTCAAGGCTTCTGCAGATGTCTTCTTAGTATTCAGGGCGTGTTTGTAGCTAAGCTGTCAAAGATCGCCTTGTACTCCCAGAGTTAGGAGAACATTTTAGGAGTTTCCTCATTGTGAGGGATGTAGCGACTTTCCTTAGGTTTGGTGAGGGGCCCGTCGGGCTGGTATTGTGGCCGGAAGCAGGCTGCCACGTGCGTTTCTGTCACTTTCCCGTCCTAAACCCTTTTCAGACAGTGTCCGCGAGCACGTTAGGCTTCCTGCAGTGGGTGGCCTGGTTAAGAGAGGGACATCGTGGTACATGACGCTTCCTGTGATTTCACCTGAACTTGCGAGCATCCCATGGAGGGGGAGGCAGATAAGAGGCAGCCGTCCAGATGCTGTGGCATTGTAATCACACAGCACCCTCTCTTCTGAGTCTGGCTGCAGCCTTAGACTTCCTGCCAGGCACTGCTGTGGGCTTCAGGTGGAGTTAGTGCTAGAAATGGAATCTTTTTGACTGCATTTGCACGTAGAAATCAGTGTTTGTAACTCTAGTTCAGGGGTCGGCCAACCACGGCTCCAAGTGAATCCCATCCACCGCCTGCTCTTGTAAATACCATTTTCCTGGAAATAAGTCACGCCCATTCGTTCGCGTACTGTCCATGGCTGCTTTAGGGCAGTGCCAGAGTCCAGTAGTTGCGACAGAGACCCTGTGGCCTTCAAAGCCTAAAACGTTTACTGTCCAGCCCTTTACAGAAAAAATGTGCCGACCCCTGCTCTAGTTCATATCGAATTTCCTGGATGCGGCTTGTGGTTTTCCCAGAGGGAGCGTGAGACCCCCAAATACGATGTTGTGGGTTTTTTTCCCCTTACACTCCAGAAAACAGCTACCCAGTCAGCCTGAGGATTACATCCCGCCCTCTGACTGCATGTAAATATGCCATAGCGGGCCACCTGCCGTATGTCTCGGGTGCAGCCAGCTGTGATTGTGGGATTTGCCGCCCTGTTCCCGTCAGCTCTCAGAGCACCCCTCACTCACACGGCACCGGGTGGTTCAGCGCCGCTCACGGCCGTGACTCCAGAACCCCGTTTGCTCTTCAGTGGGTAATCTGATTGGGCACCTCATAACCCCCCCAGTTTGCTTTCAGCCCCTCAGTTTCTCTCTCCAGAAACGTTAGTTTGGTCACGAGCAGGTCTCCAGCTCCAGTTCCCTGGGCCCTCCCCAGCACCTCCCCTGGCCTGGGCCTGCTGCCCCTTCCCACCTGCCTCTGGACTCCCAGTCCCCCCAGCTTGCCTGCAGGACAGGTCGGTGCCTTCTCAGTGCGCCGTCTCCCCCGAGCCCCGTGGCGGTGACCGTCCCCAGCAGTTAAGGCCAGGAAAGGGGGTGGCAGCCTCATGACCCTGGCCCGAGGCAGCTCGGGGCTTTCCTCGGCTCTGCGTGCCCTGCCGTTTGTAGAGCTGAGGGGAGGTCTAGTGGGTTCCCAGGCAGCACTCAGGCAGCCTGGCTTGTACAGCTCTCCTCGTCTTCTGTGAGCTCTGTCACTTCCAGAAGCTTTGGTGGCTTGTCCACAGTTGATGTCAGATGGACTAAAAGGTCCCCTGCCAAGGGTTCCTTTAGCTTTTCCCACAGAGCTGTATTTAGTCTGAGTTAGAACACGTGCATTTTCTCTCTCTCTCTCTCTCCCTACTTTCTCCTTTCTCTCCCCTATTAATGAGAAAAAAAAAAAAAAAAACCACAAAAGCAAGGCTACCTAAAGTAGCACAGTCCTGGACTGGCCACCATCAGTGAACGTTACAGGCGAGCAGTGAGGTCAGGGGCTTGTCCCACAAGGGGAATCAGCTCCACACCAAGGATGCTGCTTAGTCGCTGGTGTTTTGTTCACAGCCGGACTTTCTCGATGTGGGAGGCAGAGTGAACCCCTTCACCAACCCTAACGCCCCAGACACCCGTACGTAACTAGGTTCTGGTAGAAGTCTCGTCACTGTCCCTGAAATTTATTTTGTTTGGAAGTTTTGAAGTTTGGTTTCCCCTCGTGTTGACCCAAAATGTATTATCCCCAACGACTGTTCGCTGCGTAGCCAGATGTGTGTACAAGTGGCCATTCTTTTTGTGTGTCTGGGAAGACACTTAGCCTTTCTGAGGCTGTTTCCGTACCCGTATTACTAGTCCTGTCTCTGTGGATTAAGTGAGAGAACAGAGAGTGAGGCACTCACGGGTATTGACTTAAGGGCTGGTTGATGCTCCCATTGAACTCCGGAGCCATCCAGGCACGGCTGAGCCCTCCTCTGGGCGGACATCAGGCTCAACTCCCGCCCAGGGCCACATCTCTTCTCCGGAACAAACTCTGAGTGTTTTTTTTAACCATTCTTCCAATTCTACAGTTTTTTTCAGTGTCTTTTTTTTTTTGGTTTGGTTGTTTTTTTTTTTCTCTAATGCAGCAAAACTAAGTCATTCTTATGTGGATTTTGTTTAAACAGAAGTAGGCAGAGTAAAAAATTGTATGCAGAGGGCTTGCTCAGTCAAATAAGACCACTTGTATATTCTGATCATTTTCAGGTTAAAATGATGATGATTTGCATATTCATTACATATATATATTCATGTTAAGTGGAAAAGAAAGTAAAATTGGCAACACTTGCTCTAAGAGTGTTTACTTCTGAGGTGAAGAATAGTCTTAATGACTGCCTACCTTTCCCCAAACTGCTTGGCTATTAAAACTTAATGCCCATTTGGCCTTTTTTGACAGTTGTTGAATATAATTGACATGGATTCAACAGAGTTCTTCAAAGAAACAAAAACATGGTCTCTGAGAATTTTAGAGGAAGAAAGACGTGGATATTATCCACTACAGTCATCCCATTTTACGGCGAAGGGCCCCCGTGGCGGAGGGGTCAGGGGACCTGCCCGCGGCTCACCCACCACTGCTCAGTGGCAGCCGGGGCCTGGGACTCACATTTTCCACTCCTCCGTGCAGGGTTCTTTGTCACTGTGATTTATTTGCTACGACCTTTCTGCTGTAGACTTTCTAAGTTTAAGCCTGCTTTTTTCCGTTACCGATAGAAACCCCTGTCCACGTACAGCGTGTCTGCATATACACTTAGATCATTTCCAAAGTTTGAATGGCTGTGTAGACTTGAAAATCTGCGTTGACCAAACACTGAGTACAGGGAAGTCCTTCTGTAGGTTTTAGGCGTTTCTCTGAATTTGTTTCTCAACAAAGCGTGAAGCACACAGTTTGAGAGAGCAGAGCCACAGCTCCCTTCTCTCTTTTTAAGATTCTGTTTATCTGAGACGGAGCTGACCATCCTAGCAGCTGCACTGCTCACGAGGCCAGGGCCTGTCCTGAGTGGGGCGACGGCCACGGGCATCCTGTGACCCGCACCCCGTCCTAGGAGGGTGCCCTGCCCGGGCTGCACACCACTGCCTTTGCCGCACTCCGGGTGGGCTCACCCAATGGTGATGATCTAGTGCCTATTTCTGGGCTTGGTGGCCTGTTAAAAAAATATAACTGATGGGGGCATGTCTTTTCTCTTCTAAATGTCTTTAAATAGGAAGGACCAAAAAGAGCCAAAGCTAAAAATACCTTTCACTCTGTTTTGCTCCCCTGAGGTTCTATTTTTTAAAAGTTGTTTTGGTTCAGGGTCAAAGTTTCCTTATATTCCAAAAATAGGAAAACCCCACTAAGCCAGGAATAGAGGGAGTCCGGCAGGAAGGTGGCGGCAGGGAAGAAAGCGCAGGAGGCAGGGACACTGAGGGCTGTGGCTACAGACGCAGCCCCGGGGAGGGTCCTTCCACAGTCGTGGGCGGGGCCTGTGCCCGCTGCACAAAGGCTCGGCCAGGCTGGGTTGGCCTTGCTCTGGAAGCCCGGGGCTCTGCCTCGCCACCTGGATCAGAGAAGCCAGACAGCAGGTACCCCGCGAGGGACGGCGGTGCCGGGGAGGCACTGGCCTCCGCAGACACGGTGTGCTCTTGCTGAGTCGTGACTCCCAGAGCTCGCTGTCATCTTCCTTGAAAGGAACAGGCGGGGCCGTGAGTGTGTAGAGTCCCCAGAGGGGGTGTCAGTGGTCCCCGAGGAGGGCTGATGGTGCGTTTGCTGGAGAAGCTGCAGGCTAGGAGGGCAGAGACCGGGGCTGAACTTGGCGCCACTTCTGGGCCGTGCGGAGGCAGGAGGGGCAGGCCGGGTGGCAAGGCCGGTGCGGGGCTGGGGGCTGGGGGCTTTCGAAGTGCCGCCTTCTGAGCCGACCGCCCCTCGTGCCAGGTGAGTGGAGCGAGGCCCTGTACCCCCTGCTGACCACCCTCACGGACTGCGTGGCCATGATGAGCGACAAGGCCAAGAAGGCGATGGTCTTCCTGCTCATGCAGGACAGCGCGCCCACCATCGCCACCTTCCTGGGCCTGCAGTACCGCCGCGACGTGGTCTTCTGCCAGACGGTAGGTGCACCTGTCCCTCTCGTGCCGGTTGAGGAAACCAGCGTGGCGCTGTGCCCTCCCGCCTGTGGCTTCGCCCGTGTGGCCTGAGGCCTGGGTGCCGGCCTTGGAGGGAGGGGGAGGGGAGCTGCTGGATCGCAGGTGCTCAGGAGGGTCTGGCTTCACGCCTGCTCCCCGGGAACCTGCCCCGAGGAGCCTGCTCACACCGGCCCTAGTGCCACCTTTGTTTTTCCCTGCAGAGGAGTTCATTGAGGGAAGACACGCAATCTGTTTTCTGGTTTATAAAGCAGCAGGTATTAGGCCTGCTCAGGCACAACTCTGTTCTGGTGATTTCGATTTCCCTTCAGAGGCGGGAAGAGCTTAAATGAGCATCACCAGTTTTCAGATGCCAGTAATCTGATTAGCAGAGTGAACGGTGGCAGAGGCTCGGTGGGTTCTGTGCGGCTTCCTGTGCCCGCGAGGCGGGGGGTGTGCACGGGACACCTCTGCCCAGGAGACTCGCGGAGGGACCTGTTCTCCACTCCTGCCCCTCGTCGTGAGCACCCCGCTTTCCAGCCTGTGCTGATCTGGATCTGTGGGCATAGAGGCCCTTCCTTTCACCATGGGGAAATAATTCTGGGCTTCCAGAAGGTTCTGGCCCAGGAGTGACCCCAAGGTCGGGTCGGAAGCTGAACCAAAACCAGACCGACCTTTGGAAGCGAGCCCTCCCGTGGCCTCTGCACTCCTGGTCCCAGGCCCCGAGGGTGAGGGGCCGCCGCAGGCAGAGCAGCGCAGCGCGGGTGCAGGAACCGGGGTGGGCCAGGCGCGAGGTGAGGCGGTGTCTGTCCCCTGCAGCTGACCGCGCTCATCTGTGGCTTCATCATCAAGCTGAGGAACTGCCTGCACGACGACGGCTTCTTGCGGCAGCTCTACACCATCGGGCTGCTCGCCCAGTTTGAGAGCTTGCTGAGCACCTACGGTGAGCCGCCTGGGCTGGGGTTGTGAGAGCCTCCGTGTGTGACCCCCTCTCGTCTCCCTAAGTGGTTTTCTGATGCACAGGTAACACATACTGATTAAAATGTATCCAAACATACCCCGATAGGTGACAAAGAACTAAAAAAAGTCCTACATAGTTAAACACACACACACACACCCGCTTGTGGCCCATTTCTGCACCCACTAAATTATTAGAAGGCAAGTTGCTGGGTCAAACAGTAGGAGTATTTAAAAAATTTGTTGATATTTCCAAATTGTCTTATAAATGCTCTCTTCTCCTCACCTTCATTTTCTGTTTATTTCTTCTTAGAAGGTAAAAACGGTTAATTTTTTTAAAGTATCTGTTCATCTTTGGAGTTCTAAGACGTTGAAGAAATATCAAAAGATCTAAAGAATAGGGAAAGATCACAGCACCTAAAGAGCCGGCTTTGCCTTCTGAGGTTCCCACGTGTAGGTCCCCCACCCCTCCCTTCGCCAGGAAAGGGCCGGGAACTACGAGGCGTGGTTGCACCAGCTGCGCTTTTTAGCGCGGCCATAGGACTTCAGTAGTGGGCTTTACGCACGGAGAAGTGAGGCACTTGGCCAGCCTCCCCCCAGCTCTCACCGCCTCGTCCCTCCACCCTGAGCTCATCGCTGTCCTTCCGTGGCCACGCCGAGTCCAGGGGAGAGCGCAGGTCCCCTCTGCCTGACAGCCCTTTCCCTCTCTTGCCTCCAGGGGAGGAGCTGGCTATGCTGGAGGACATGAGCCTTGGGATCATGGACTTGAGGAACGTGACCTTCAAAGTCACTCAGGCCACTTCTAATGCGTCAACCGACATGCTGCCCGTCATCACAGGAAATCGGTAGAAATGTTTTTTCTGATTCTCAGAACTAGCGCAGTGTTTTAATCTGTGTTCATCACATGTGATGCACGTTTCATTTTTGCTTTATTCCGTTTCATTCAGCTGGAAACGCTCGTCCCAGCCGGCTACATTGATTTCACAGCCCTGTACAGGTCGGCGACCAGCAGCTGGGAGATCTCCGAGCCGGGCCGGGCTGCTGTCCCGTCCTGAGGCCAGCGGGGCCTTCCCCTCCTTGCTCGCCTGTCTCCCATCTCGCTGTCGCAGGCCTGACCCTCCTCTTGCTCTGCGTTTCAGGGATGGCTTTAACGTGCGGATCCCCCTGCCGGGCCCCCTGTTTGACGCCCTGCCCCGGGAGATCCAGAGCGGGATGCTGCTGCGGGTGCAGCCCGTGCTCTTCAACGTGGGCATCAACGAGCAGCAGACGCTGGCCGAGAGGTGCGTGCCGGGCCACCTCTGTGGGCCAGGGGCTGCGTCCGTCGGTCGCTGAGCTGCTGGAGAGGGTGTGCTTAGTCCTCTTCGGGCTCCGAGGGCCACGTGGACTTAGTTATCCCTCCTTCCTTTAAGTTCAGCCGCACACCGGGCTCGTCTTTGGTGCTGGAACACAAAGATGAACCAGACGAGGTCCGCGTCCTCGAGAGACTTGGGCTGGCAGCAGAGAGATGTGGCTGTGAGGATTACGATGAGTGCAGGGAGTAGGGGCCCTAGTGAGGTCTCAGAGGGTCTGGGAGGGCTTCCTGGAAGTGGGTTTTAAAGAGTAAGTGGGAGTTGGTCATATGAGGAGGTGAAGGAGAGACCTGGTGTCCCAGGCCAAGGAGCCTGAACAGAGGCAGGTGGGGAGAAGCCACGTGGGGCTGGAGGCTCAGGTAGCAGGCTGCAGCGGGCAGGGGTGAGGACGGAGAGGCCTGGATGCCAGGCATAGAGCCACGCCTTGGTCCTAAAGGCCTGCGCCTCGTAAACTCCTCCAGGGTCACCTGCCAGGCAGCAGGGAACAGTCACGTGTGCCCACATGTGCAAGAGTGTGTGCAGGTGTTGGAGAGGAGGAGGGGATTGGGTGTGTGTAGCTTCTAATGACCTTCTACTGGTACGTGAAAACCTTTCCTGTCACGTCATTACATGCATGTGATCTATGTGTTTTAGAACTAAAAGGTATCTTAAAGTACTTGCTGTTAAGGACGTTTGGTCTCCAGGACGATACGCCATATTCCTGTTGAACCTTTTGAGCCCAGTGGTCAGCGTCCATGGATCCCCCGGTGTAGGGTCCTCCCCACACGGTCGGAGACCTTTCAGTGGGACAGGACACCATCAGAGTCACATCTGAAGAAGATCATCTGCCGGCCATGTGCTGGAAAGATGTGAGGGGTCTGATGTGACGAGGGGGTTGTCGGGAAGAGTCCGGGCCAGAGGCGGTGACCTGGATCAGGCAGGGGCGGTGCAGATGGGAAGGGACAGACTGGAGAGCCAAGACGTGGTCTTCAGCAGGGCAGGTGTGAGAGGCGACGAGGAGAGGAACAGAGCAGGCCTCTAGGTGGGTGGTGAGTAGCTGGTCCTAACCGGGAGAGGGGTCACGCTGGGGGCAGTTGGGGAGCTGGCCTTAGGCTGAGGGCGCCAGCCCAGGAAGCAGAGATCTGGAAGGTGTGGCCAGAGGTGAGGTGCCCACTTCAGGGAGAGTGGGCAGCGTCGGGGCCTCCAGCAAGGAGGTGTCCTCAGGAGGAGGTAACATTCCCTGCGTCTGGCAGCTGCTGTTCCTGACTGCAAGAGTGGTTTCTGAAAAAGGTGTTTCTGGAAGGGTTTCTGCAAAGGGTTGAGGCCAGGACAGATTGGAGTGAGTAGAGGGCCAGGTGGCGGAGGACATGGCAGTGGACGGGGGACATGGGGAGCAGGGTCTGTGCTCTACTTGCTTGTCTGCTCCTAAACAAGGCCAGCTCACCTGTGTCCCAGGGCGACCTCAAGGGAGCAGGTGCCTGGAGAAAAAGCCATTTTGGGCATCAGGGGTGGTCGGGTTGCGGTGGACACACAGGAGGGCATCCTGCCCCCCAAGGGATGACTTTGGGACTGTGAAGAGGCTGCCATGCGCGGAGGTCGCTGGGCAGGAAGTGGTGGAGGGGGTGTGCGTCCAGGCCTGGGACTCCAGGGCTGTGTGTTTCATGAGCACCTGCACCTTCCTCACGGGTGGCTTTCCTCCCGGCTCCCCGCGGGCCTGGCTCCCTGTGTGGTGAGGGGAGGGCTGGGGCCCTGCGCTCCGTCCAGCAGGAACAGCTGGTCGAGTCTGGTCATCCAGCAACAGGGCGACTTCCGATTTGAAGATGGGACTGTCCTGATTCCCCAGCCAGAGCCCCACTGCCGGCCCCGCTCCTGGGCGCCTCCGGAGTGGGAGGACGGAGACCCGGGGCCGCGCGGCGGGGCTGCCCAAGGGCCTGGGTGTCTCGCAGGCATGCCTGTCACAGTCACGCAGGGTTCCTGCTCATGAAACATATTCAGACTTGTCACCAACACGGGAGAGATGACCTTAAGCTTGGGGGGGAGGAACGTGGCTTAGAATCTAGACGTGCGCCACAAGGATCGAGAGAATCGACATTGTTACCTTTAACGCAGTCACCGTGGCGCTAGAAGAAAGCGACATTAGCCAACTAACGGTGTCCCCCTGTGACCTCCGAAGGTTTGGCGACACATCTTTACAAGAAGTTATCAACGTGGAGAGCTTGGTGCGGTTAAATTCCTACTTCGAGCAGTTTAAGGAAGTTTTGCCAGAGGACTGTAAGTACTTCTTCACTACGGCCGGTCTCCATCCGCTGTCTTTTGTCCCTTGTGGGGTCTGGGGTTTGCTTAGCGACCTTCCCGGTGCTGCTGCTGACCCTCCCCTGCTTCCCGCCCTGTCACCAGTGTGGTCGGCTGCTCTCGTGCCCGAGGTCACCGTGCAAGACATGAACGAACGGGCTGAGGACAGACCCTGGGGAGGGCTTGCGTGGAGGCGGGGCCAGGTGGGCGCAGCGCCAAGGGGCCCCGCTGGTGTCTAAGGGGCATCTCACAGTCGCCGTGTGGCGAGGCTGCGGCGGGGCGGGTGGGCGACCACGCTGCACAGCCTCGAGTGGCTGGAGGCCGGCAGGGACTGAGGGCTGGCACGTGGGGAGGCGGGAAACACACCTGGAGCGCGGGGGATGGAAGGGTCTTAAAGGCCCGAGCGAAGGGGCTAGAAAAACAGGCCTGCGAGATGCCAGAGGATGGCAGGACCGGAGATCCTGCAGGGCCAGGTCGGGGCCCGCAAGCGAGTCGGGGGACATGGTGTGGGCACAGGAGCTCAGGCGGGGGGCCTCAGTCTCCCCATGAACTGAGGGCGTGAGCCCAGCACTGGGCTTGGCGGCTGTGAAGGAGGCTTGGGACGGGTGCTGTTGGAGCCATCGAGGCTCTGGCCCTGACCACACATCGGAATTCACTGGGGAACCTGGGAAAACCCTCTTGCCAGGGGCCCGGCTCAGAGTGTAGGGGGTGGGGCCTCGGCCTCGGGAGGTTTAGAAACTCCCCGGGTGATCCCCGTGTGCTGCAACCAAGCTCCAAAGCGATGATGTTTAAGAGGTCAGTAAAATGCTTTTCTGAGGACTCAGCTGAAGGTCATGGCACCTGGGCTCTCGGGATCCCAGATACCGAGTCATCCTCATGTTCTTCCACAGTGATCATAGTGACCAGTGACAGATTTGTCAAGTCCTTGCACGTGCCAGGCTTTCTACACACTTCCCATGAATTATCTAACTGATCCCACAGCACCCTTGGGAGGTGGGCTTGGTTTCATACCCATTTGACATATAGTGACACTGAGGCATGGAGGGCAGGTCCCCCAAGGAACCTGGGTCAGGCCAAGTGGCCTGTGGCCAACGCCCACCTTCCGACTGCTCTGGAGGCAGGGACAGTGCCGGCTGCCCAGGCTTGGACTGATGGGACGGGAGCGTGTGCTGGGCCAGCCCCCGGCTAGGGTGCCCTGAGACGGAAGGGCCACGCTGGGGGATCAGGAGCCTTGTGGTCAGGAAGGGGGAGACTTGTGCTCAACATTCTGGAGGGCGGCAGTTTCCAGTGAGGCAAAGCCCCGGGAGACGTGAAGTGGCCCCGGGGGTACAGGCCCGGGAAGGGCGAGGCCTGCGGGATCAAAAGCCAGTAGCACTGCCCACGGCCCAGGACGCTGGGGGTGCCGCAGCCCGCCTGGCCCTCAGCCCAGCAGTTACGCCCGTCCGTGAGGCTGAGGAGATGGGGCCCACCAGCGAGTGCCCCCAAGTCTGCTGGGGCGCCAGTGTCGCTAATTGGGCCGGAGGTCAGGTCGTGCGTCTCCTCCAGGAGGCTCTGGTTCGCGGCCTCTGGGTTCCCACAGCCCCCATCACACGCCGAGCCCTCTGGCCCGGTCCCCGGAGCAGCGTGGTGCTGGGCACCGAGCAGCAGCGTGAAGTGGTTGGCGTGGGATCCTGCGTGCACCGGGGAGGTTTTGCGGTGGAAACGGACGCATAGTTCCATCCCACAGTTGGTGGAGATTTGCAGATTCAGGCCCCCTGGCTGTTTTCCGTAGATGTGACCTCGAGGCTCTTCTCTTCTCCTCTGGTGGTCCTGGTGTTTGAAAATCCCAGGCTTCTGAGGTGAGGTGGTCTGACTGATCTTCCAGCTAGAGAGGTCCTGGAGCGGCCTGGACACTGTCGCGGTGGAGGAGGCTGCCCTTCCCACCTCCCCCAAGGGTGGCGGCCCCCCTCAGTGTCGCCACCCCCAGCCCTAAGCGTCCTCCAGCCCTGGCGGCGGTTCTGAAGACCTGATGGATCTCCCTCACTCCCTCCCGTTCTCGATGATTCGAGCTCCCCCTCCAGCCCCTCGAAAGAGCTGAAAGGCGGCCAGGCGGTTGCCCTTTGCAGGCGGCACTGAAGTGGCAGTGAAAAGTAACGGAGTGCTCCCCGTGCTGGCCACCAGGCCCAGTCCCTGAGCACAGGCCTCCCTTCTTGCTTCAATCACACTGAACCTCCGGCTCCGGCCGGGACTCATCCTTCGGCCGTGTCCGGCGGCGCTGGCTGCCGTGGGCTAAGTCCCCACGGGCGGCCCCAGCTCCACGACCCCGTCTCTCTTCCAGGCCTACCTCGATCTCGGAGCCAGACGTGCCTGCCCGAGCTGCTGCGGTTCCTGGGTCAGAACGTGCACGCCAGGAAGAACAAGAACGTTGACATTCTCTGGCAAGCTGCTGAGGTGAGGGAAAAATTGTTAATAGCAACAAATTAAAACCTCAGCCAGGAGTGAAGAGAACAGATTTCTCCGTAAGGACACAATGAGAGTTGCCTGTGAGTTGCTTACTTTAGGGCTGCCTGGATTCTGATAAGCTTGACACAGAAGCTACCCCCTCGGACGTGGAATAACCAGGCTGATGACAGTTGTCCCCTTCCCAAGCCCGCATGGTCGATAACCAGCTAGAGCTCACGGCCTGCTGCATCTTTCAATAGGTTCAAAGGGAGATCTCTGGGACCTTTGCCATCTCTTTAAACAATATTTCTAGTACACTGCTGCTCAGATCTCCTCATTTCCCCTGAAATGAAGTCCTTATAAGACCTCAGATACTTTCTCACCAATTTGGTTGTGGAGTTCCTGCTCTGAGCCCGGGCATCAGAGCAGTTTCACAGCTCGTCATTCACTCACCCCTGATGAGGGGACCTGTCCACACTGGGACTCACACACAGAGTTGGAATATTATTAGTCGGGCCTAATTCACACATGGGGAGACCCGCCAGCACCCCAAAGTGGCTGATAGTCCCCCCACAAAGACTGGAGCCTGGTGCTGCAGACTGCCCTCTTGTGCAGGGACGCACCTGTGGCCACCCTGCTGCACCTTCCAGAACCTCTTGGAGCTCTGGATCCACCACCTATGAATGTAACTTTCTTTGACCCTATTTGTAGTTCTGGTTTATGCCATGTGTCTGGGTCATGAACTCTCCAGCCTGTGGAATTCAGCGAGCACGTCCACGTTCACTTCATCAGTTATGATTTCATTAATTCACTCTTCACCTAGCTCAGGGGCTGCTTAGAATCTTTTTTTTTTTTATCTTTTTAAAAATTTTTTGTGTATTCTCACAAGATGCCCATCTTCCTCCTGATGGTCTTGGCTGAACTTGTTTGGGTCCTTTCTGTCTTGTCCTTCTCCAGACACAGTGCTTAGGACCACACTGTGCCCTCTGTAGAGTGGCATCCCTGGCAGTGGCTGCGTGGTCTCGGCTGAGGCCTCTTGGCCCGAGAAGCAGCATGGGCCGTCTGTAGGGCAGCCTGCAGCGCCTCTGGTGGTTTTCTGAGAGCAGCAGGTCACGGAGCCCGCTGGCGTTAGGTCACGTGGTTCTTCGTGAGGTACCCATGTTGTTCTCACAGTGCAGCATCTCCTGCGGGTCCACAGGCCCTTGTCTGAAGCTCTCGTGGGCAGGTGTTTTCGAATTCACAGGGCTCCATGTTTCAGAAAGGTGATACGGTGTACAGGTGGTACCTAGGCGTGTGATAGGGTGCACATCACCTGTGTGTAACGTGGTGCACGTGGATGATTTCACATCCCCGGGGGCGTCTGGGGCAGCACTCTGGAATCAAACTCCTGAATACTGTCTTACTGAAAAGTATGAATATGTATACAAAATGGGATAAATAAAAATTGTAGATAGTTTGACATCCACTCAAGAGCTGGTCATGTTGCCAAACGAGGCTGCCACAAACTTATACCAAAAAAAAAAAGTCTTTTGTTCTAGGGCTTTTCTCGATTTGGGGACTGTGTGCCTAGGATTGCTCCTAGTGGTGCAGAGCAAGTGCTCCCAGGTGTCCTTCCATGGGGAGAGGAGGTGCCCTGAGGCGGCCTTTTCTCAGCAGGGGGGTTGCCCTCCAGGCGAGCCCCTCACTTGGGAGGGGAGGTGCGCTGGTCCTGTTCCAGGGCCCCGGGTCGAGCTGGAGGGGAGCCTGGTGGGCAGGTGGTGGCCACAGGGAAGTGGGTCTGCCGAGCTGTTCCCACCCGTGCCGACGAGGAAGAGTGTAGAGACCAGTGGGTCTGTGCTGTAACTTCCAGAAAGGCCTAGAGACTTGGCGGGGGCGGGGCATCCTGGGAGCTCTCTGACCTACTCCAGGGGGTGGGCAGCAAAGGGCTGGTCCGGGCAGAGCTGGGAAGGTGGGTGAGCAGACAGCGGGGCCCCCGGGAGGCAGCAGCGTCCTGTGGGAGAGGCCCTGGGAGGTGGCCCGGGGCAGCGACCTGTCCTGTCTCCCTCTAAGCAAAGCCTGCCTTCCCGTTGGCAGATCTGCCGCCGCCTCAATGGGGTGCGGTTCACCAGCTGCAAGAGCGCCAAGGACCGCACGGCCATGTCGGTGACCCTGGAGCAGTGCCTGATCCTGCAGCACGAGCACGGCATGGCCCCGCAGGTCTTCACGCAGGCCCTGGAGTGCATGCGCAGGTGAGTCCCCCGGGCCCGGCGGCCGCGCTCTAGTTTGGCTTTGGAGAATTCCTCCACGTCTGCCAAGTCAAACTGCAGGCACGTCACATCCAGTGTCCTCTTCTGAGTCAGGGGGAGAAAAGAGCCGGCGCTGTGTCTGAGCGGGACCGCACTGAAGCGGGCGAGCCGAGGCAGCGGGGAGGGAGGTGGCGAGCTCGGAGGTGGTGAGCTCGGAGGCGGCCGTGTGGCCGTACTTTGGCACCCGGTGTCCCCCGGCCACTCACCTTGCTATGGGTGCGACTCAGGGCCCGGGCATCCCAGCAGGCCCCGGCTGTTCCCATCCCGCGTTGCCTCTTTTCAAGCCGAGGGGAGACCGAGCGTCCGCAGGCTGCGCCGGTTGGCTCCGCTTCTCCCAGCAGTGGGCTGGGTTTGCTTTCATGAGCCCAGTGTCCAGTGAGTGTTTCCTGGCAGCAGCCCCTCCCCTGTCCCTGTGCCGTGGCCACCTTGCCCTAATGATGTTCTGATTCCGAGGCAGCAGGCGTGTTTGCAGAATGAAACCTGGGACTAAAACTCTGTCTGCTGTCGGGCGATGCCTTGTTTCCGGCACGGCTGGGGAGCGCCTCCCCTCACGTACCAAAAGAAAGGATAAGAAGCCTGCTCCTCCTGTCTTCTTCCATGTAGCCGCCAATGCTGTTCTAGTCTCGTCTCCAAGTCACTTCTACTGAATGTTCTGTACCATTTGTCCTCTCACCAAATTATTCAAAGCATTCAATTCTCTTATCCTTTCTGTATGTCTCTGCCGTTTCACCTTCTCACAGTCGTACACGAAAGCGATGCCTGAGCGCCTGCCTCCTGACAGTAGCATTTTGTAGAACTGGAACCGTTTTGTCCTGTTTGGTCTTTCCAAGTTCACCCAAACCTCGTGACCTCAGGGCTGCCTGTTGATGCACTTTTAGAAAGTTCACACTCTCCCTGCCTCGGCCTCAGGGAGGCGGTGGGGTCTCGGCATCCCTGGTGCGGTCAGCTGCGAGGCGGAGGGGAGGACCGGGCTGGTGAGACGCAGGCCGCCGGCCGCAGAGAGACGAGAAAAATGGAGGGACAGCTCTAGTTGTGGGGCGGATATTAGGGTGGGGTCCATGCCGTAGGCGCACGTCAGGTGTACAGTTGGTACCCCTCGGTCCAGGCCTCTATCCAGTCTTGGCTCCGTGAACACATTCGATGAAAACAATAGTTGGTTCTGACTGCGTCTGAGCACGAAGGTCTCGGGAGACCAGGGAGCGGGTGGCTCCTTAGACGCACGGGCGGCCCCATCTGCTGGCCTGCAGCCTGCCAAGGGGCTGGGCGGCCACCGACACGTGCACAGGTGAACTGGGAGGCTGGCAACACACGAGGCGCTCTCACAGCTTCTGTCACGTGGGTGATTGCTGTTCCTTGTAGGAAAATCAGAAAATCCACGTAAGCCCCTACTCCAGTGATTCCCGCAGCTACCCACACCCCACAGGACAATTCTCCGTATTCCTGCTACTACAAGGAACACGGCTAACATCCCGATGCGTGTTCACAGATGCATACGTATGAGTGTGAATGTGCTTAACCCACGCATTGGTCAACTTACCCAGTCCCTGAATAGTACACAAAACATATGCACAAACAGATGCGGTTAGATGTGTAATTCTGCCCACTGTTTTAGCCTACTGTTCTCAGTTAACTGTCTTGTGAGCATTTTTTCAGGTTAATGAATGTGGGCCTTATCATGTTTAGCACACCATAATTTATCCAATTTGCTGTCCTTGAATCTTTAAGCTGTATACGGTGTGTCAGCACTTTAAATAAGGGCGCAGTGAATACCCTTGTGTTTTCTCCTACCCACGTCTGCCCTGTTGATTCCTTAGGTTAAAAAGTGTACACCCTTGTAAGGCCTTTAATACAAATTGACAGGTTGCTCCCATACCAGTCACACCCAGTGTCCCGAGGGCCTGCCCACCTGCCCTCTGGGCAATCATCCTGCCACTGCTCTGAGCGCTTCTGAGCCTGGGAAGTCGGCCTTGCTTTCCTACATTACGGGCAGGGACGCCGGGGTCCTGAGTAGGGAAGGACCCTCCTCCCATGGGACGGGCATCATTCCCTTGGCCTCCCACTGCTTCTCTGAAACCCCCATCCGCCTCCAATCATGGATGTCTTTTTAAAGTTTATTTAGGTTTTTCTGAATTTTCTAAAACCTCTGCAGTGAACATATGTTACCTTAATAATCGTTGAAGAAGTTATTAAACACCAAAGCAAAGCTCGATGCCATCTCGCCTCTGCCGCCCCCGGGATCCTCAGAACACCAGCCCCGGGTGCCGTGCTCGCCACCCCCTTGTCCACCTGGCCTCGTGCATTTGTTACCATGTGACACTGTTACCCCGACCTCTCTGTTTTTGGATTATCCCGTGTGGGGAAGACGTCTGTTCATAGGCTGCAGGCCCCAGGTGGCTTGGTCGGTAGCCGGTGTTTCTGGCTGCGGCGTGGCCAGGAGCCGCGGGGCAGCCCGGAGCCCTAAGGAGGCAGCAGGAGATTGGGCCGTGCCCTGCGGGGGTTCTCTTGCTTTCTGGCTTGCAGAGCATGCAGACAGCGGGGTGGGGCGGCTGGGGCAGGTGGGCTGGGGGAGGGGCAGGGCTGACACTCAGGCTGTCTTGTGTCCTGGAGGCCCAGGGTGAGCACTGGCCAGTGCTGTGCTAGCAAGTGCTTGACAGCCAGCTCTCTCCAAAAACAAAAACAAAACCTGATCTGTCTTGTTTGCCGATTTCTGTGGCATAAACACTCCCACCAGGGCCTGTTTCAGGCTGCCAAGCGACACCACGGACCAGGGAGCTGGGAAGAGATGCGCACGCTTGGCTTTTGCTGTCGGAGCCCGTTCCAGCTCCCTGCTGGTGGTGCCCCTCCGTCCCCAGTGCAGGAGCCGAAACACAAGTAGCCCCTGTGGCCCCCGAGACTGCCCTGGCCGGGGTTGTGACCGTCAGTGCTCGTGGCATGAGAAGCGTCCCCCGTGAGAATGGCACATCCAGGGCGTCCAGGGTCCTCCGGGAGCCTCACCTCAGCACATTTCTTCGGTAGCACCAAAGGGGGACAGACCCCCCCCCCCCCCCCCCAGTTTCCAGTGAGCTGGGTTGGACTCCATTCTTGGTAGACCCCATCTCACAGAACGATGACTCGGA
Source organism: Eschrichtius robustus (assembly GCF_028021215.1). NCBI lineage: Eukaryota > Metazoa > Chordata > Mammalia > Artiodactyla > Eschrichtiidae > Eschrichtius > Eschrichtius robustus. The sequence goes on from NC_090838.1 coordinate 87,647,792, forward strand.
ACGGTAGCTCACACCCTGCCGTTGCGCAGCCTAAAAGCCGAGGCGAGTCTGGTGAGGGCTCTGCCTGCAGTTGATACTGAAGGGAAACGGTTATCACCTGAGTGTTTAATCAGGAGGCAGCTTTGGCGAAGTAAGTTGCACCACCTGCCGCTCAGGCACCTGTGAGAAGGTCAGACGCACCCGATGGTTCTTCATGTTCCGCCTGCTATTCGGAGTCCACGTCTGGCCGCATGTGCGAGCATGGCAGGGCAGCATGGCGTGTGCTTGGCAGTGAGGGAGTGAACATGGAAAACCATTTAGTCGGCCTACACGTGTTTGTTTTCAGTAGATTACAGTATTTTTTTCTTATTTTCCCTTCTCTTTCTCTCCTTTTTTTCTTGTAACTGTGCTCGTTTTGTTTTGGTATCCCTTTTACACCCTTTTCTGCATATCATCTTTTTCTTTGTGTTGTGGCTTCATTCCATGTTTTTTTAAATCTTATCTTTTGGTTCTCCTCTTTTTTCCCCATACTTTTGAAAAAATCCATTGCATGTATCTCTTCTTTTCCTTTATATTCTTTCCCTTTTTCTTTTCCTTTCTCCCAACCTTCTTCCTTTTCACAGCATTGGAACACGGGAGGTAGTCACCCAGAAGAACTTGAGCGGCCTGGTGCCCATCCGAGACTTAAGACTAGACCCCAGCCTCCTCTGTTCCATCCCTTTACTAGCTCTGAGCCCCAATTTACTGATTGCGTGGCTCTTCCTGAGCATAGCATACCTGGTGGCCAAATTGCGTTGCAAATGAATATCATTATGAGAAATTAACAAATCACCAGAAAAACAAAAGTGCCAGAACATGTCCAGCCACCGTGTACCTAACTGGACAGAAGGAATGTGTCAGAGCATGGTCCGCCAAGATATATTTCATGCCTTACAGTTTGACATTTTGTTGTTCTGAATTGTAAACACCTGCCAAATTATTTCACCAAGAGGACGTGTTCGTTTAAATTCTGTAGAGTTTTCAGTGCTTGTAACGTGTTCTTAACAGAGCTCTGTTACTGCTTTGTTTAGCTGGCCTGGAATTACTTGTACCAAATCTCTTACCTTCTGATGTAAAACTATTTATTACCTGTATATCTCTTGTGCCCTGTTTCCTAGAGAGAGGAATTCTGTCAGGAAAGAATTTGTATATTTGATACTATTCTTTAAATGTACTGCTAACCTTTCCTTTCCTTTTGAAGAGAAATGAAAAGTTTAGATGCTTTCTAACTGGCTCATCTAGATAAACCTATTTAATAGGACATGTACTTTCTGCTTTCATTTCAAAGCGTAGTCCCTGAAATTATAGTAGCAAACAGTTTGCAGAATTATAACATTTCCTTGCTTACGTTATTATTTCCAAGTTGGGATGACACAAAGCTGTGAAGACAGTAGCTCATTGTATCAAATCAGGCACATAAAAATAACATATTGCATGTGACTTTAGAATTACTCTTTTAAATCTTTGTCATTAAACTGATCCAGGAACTAATGCACAGAGTAACAAAAGGCTGTTAAAGTTAGATACATTTATTTTTCTTGAAATAGCATTTTTCATCAAAAAAAAAAAACCCCTGCATCTTTAATTCCAGATTCAAGTCCAGATACCTTTTCTCTCTTACAAATCGAATATGGTTAATTATGGGAAAAAAAATCAAAATTTACCAAAAAATAAGGCTTGACTTTTGGGCAGTTGTGCCAGATGGAGGTGTGAGAGAGAAAAGGCCACTTTGGTTTCTGTTCTTATCACTCTTAATTTGAACATGGCAATGTCTGTAAAATGGGAGGATTTGTAGCCTTAACATTCCTGTGTGGAAAAGGGTGGCTAGACACCTCTGAAGGCAGCAGAGTAGATGACAGGGAACCCCACAGATCCTGCATAAGAAACGGGCGGCGGCTTCTCTGTTTTCCAGCTCAGATTATGTTGTGCTTCTGTTTTGGCCTCCAGCTGGCTTTCCCATACATTGCATTTTATGGAAGTGGATTTCTTTTCACCACTCTAGAAACACTGGAGTGAATGTAGAGAAGCTGGCTTTTCCAGAAACTTTACACCCAGGCACGCACACAAACCCAGTCCACCACAAAATCTGGCCTCTCCATTCCCTCCCCCAGACTTCCAGAACTTACTCTGGGGTTTCTCTGGTTTGGCCTCAGATCTGAGTCTGGGTTCCGGGAACTGTAGAGGCAGTTACGACTGCAGAAGCAGTGGGTGACAGATGGCAGATGCAGACTTTAAACTCTGAGACGAAAGGGCATCCTCCTCACTGCTGTGTCCTAGACCCGAGCACTGCGGGAGCGTAGGGCAGCTGAGTCCACTCTCCTCACAAGTGCACTGTGGTCGCTCTGTCTTTTCTAGGATAAGTGAGGTGGCTGCTCTGGGGCACAGCTCCTGACATCTGTCAGGAGGGAGTCTCTCTCCAAATGCCAAGTGACTGGTGGTGTTAAGTTGTAGCAACACGACACTAGTCACAGGTGAGGTCCTGCCAGCCTGTGGCTCTTGTGGAGAGGTGTGTCCACCACTTGTCCTCCTCCACATCAAGGTGTACAAGTCGACTTTCTGAGACCATCTCGTTCCTTTATTGGAAAGAGGGCAGGCAGGGCTCACGGTTCACGTTCCATAGCTCCTAGCCTGTTCTGGGTAAAGCACTCCTGCTGCCCCCGGGGTGACACGTGCTGTGCCCACCTCCGGGCTGGCAGAGACCGTGGGCAGATGAGGGAGGCCCTTCTGACCAGAGTGTCCCCTCCTCTTCCCGGGTGCCACCGCCCAGCAAACGGGGGCCGCGGCCAGCTAGACAAGCACCCCCCCGCCCCCCAAGGGGCCTCACGGACACCATGGCCTGTCCCCGGCTGTCTGCCCCCGGCTGTCATGGTGCCCACCAGGCCTTCCTGTAGGCTTGGCTGCTAAGATAAGAGAGAAGTGGATGGAAGGAGAGAGGAGCTAAGATTCTTGGTTTTTCTCTTCAGGGGTGGGTCAGAAGGCAGTACATTCTAACTCTGCAGTCACGAGGTGAGATGGAGACAGCGCACCAGGAGATCAGACGAGGCTGGGGGTGGTGGTGGTGCTTTAGCATATCTGAGGAAGGAAGCTCAGCATGCCTTTGAGCTGAGTTTTCATGTCGCCAAGGCCTTATGAAGTCAGGCTAAATATATATTTGAAATCTTTTCTGCTTTAGTAAGAAACAGGCAGGATAAAACAAAGATGGGGAGATGATTCAAGAAAGGGGAGTCACTGGTACTTGGTGAAGGTTTTCAGGTTGCTTCCGAGCTAACGCTAGCGCTGAGGCAGTGTCAGCGCAGGCGACTCTGTGTGTTCAGGATCGCCACGGCACTCGTGTGTCCAGATGAGTTCCAAAGGGGAATCTCCCCTCTGGAAAGGAAAAACAGAGCTGTCACTAAAATCAGTTGCCACTTGGGGTTTCAATTCTAATTTTTTGTTTTAAAAAATAGATGTCCTTGAAATAATTTATCGATATAATAAAAAAAATCATGTAGCTTTGAAATAATTAAATCCCTCTTTCTAAAAATCTATCCAAGGCCACCTCAATGTGTATTATGGACTCCTAAAAATAATGCAGCCATTGTGAGGAATCAAAGTATTCTGCCTTAGGATGGAGGTTGGCCCCTGCAGCAGCAAACGCCAGTTACCACAGCACGGCCTTGCCTCTCTCCACACCTCAGGCCCCAGCCCCAGGCTGGAGCTTGTCTAAACACTGGGTGATAGAGTCAGCGTGCGATCAGCCTCATTAGTCAGATTTTTGTAAACTCAATCCAAATTCAAACATTTGAGGGAAAATAAGCACAATTTGATTTAAAAATAAAGTGTAATCTTGACTGTAATTTCATGTGTAGTATATTCAGCCAGCTAAACCAGTAATCAGCTTCTTTAACATGTAAATAAAAGGTAATGTCACAGTTCACAAATTCTTCTTCGTTCCTCAAAGCAGTCTGACATTTACTACTGATAGGTAGTTTTTGAAAAGTGTGTACATTTCTTTGTAAATGGAGAAGCCATATCTGAAATAGTCCAATAATGTAAGAGCTTCCAAAGATTAAAGAAGCACCTATATAGCTTCTGCTTTAAACAGAGTATTTTTATCTGATTATTGGATGTTAGACCAACATGGTCTTTACTTACTCTAGGGCTCTCTGCTCATATGGCCTAGGCGCTCAGTGCGGATGACACACATGTAGCTGAGGGCTTTGAGGCTCTCGTGACAAGAAAGCATATCTGAGTTACTGAATTACTTAATAACAAGCAGGTGGATACTTTTCTAAAATACCCGAGTTTATCTTCTGAATAAAATCACTGTCTTAGCAAAAATATTTTTCATGTTCTTAATAATGAGATTGTCATTTTCACTTTAAAAGGCTTGAGCAATTGCCACTGATATTTTTTTAAAATGCATGACATAATAGTCTTCATACAACTTGAAATATTTTTTTTAAATCACTGTTTCTTGGTAACTGCAAATTTTACATCTCATAAAGGGGATTTTGTACTAAATTTAGTATAGTTTATTTAACTGCTAGTCTTAGAATAATATAAAACTATAAACTTATACTGTGCTATAGGAAGTCATTCCTATTTAGAATCACTTTTGCCTGTGAATTTGATGTCTATCACAACATTTCCCAGAGAGCTCCCCTGAGGCTCCCATTTGGGAATGTGAGGCCTGCCTGACAGCTCATCCTCCTGTTGAGCATTTGCTTTGCCCACTGGGTTGCCATGACAACCCTTGATCAATGCAGCAGCGGAAGAGGCTGGTGGCAGGTTCTCTAGGGAAGGGCCCCCTGTGGGCTCTCACTGGCTCAGTGGCACTCGTGAGAGAGGTGACCACAACGAGGGCAGCTCACCTGGAGAAGGTGACCTCGGTGGGGTCACTTCTTCATGACGCCCCAGCGCCATCGCACAGCCCGCGGCATTGCTGTGTGCCCGGGACAGCTGTCTCCCAGGTTGAGACAGCATGTGACAGCCGCCTTCTGAGCCAGATGGTTTTGCTACATGTTGAATTCTGCAAGGAAAATCAGCATTTTGAATTTGAGACAGTTAACAGCTGTTGCTAATATAGAAAAATGCAGCTTTTTAAAGGCTTTCAGTAAGAGTAGCATTTTTTCCATTGAAATTGCCATGTGACAGAACCTCTGAACCACTAGTTAGGATAGACCCCCCAGATAACCAGACACGAAACACATGAAACCATTACCTTAAAAAAAAAAAAAAAAGTTGTCCTCCACTTCGATACAGTGCTGCTTTTGGAAATGCAAACCTCGCAGTCCCATACAGCCTGTGTCCATCTCTGTGCTTCTTAATTGCCTTGTTCAGAAACCCACCATCTTACGTGTGTATTGTCATAAATGAGTCTGGCATCCATTTAAATTAATCAGCCTTTTTTTTAATGCTATGAAAATAATCAGTTCATTTCATCTGAGTTTAAGTCTTTCTTTTTTCCTTTTTTACTGCTGTCATTTCTTGTGCTTGTTTTTTCCCCAGTGAGGGTTGTCGAAGAGAAAATACAATGAAGAATGTTGGAAGTCGCAAATATGCGTTTAATTCCCTGCAGCTGAAGGCTTTCCCCAAGCATTACAGGCCTCCTGAAGGGACTTACGGAAAAGTTGAAACATGAACACACGGTTTCCTCTAATTAGCTGTTATGTAATAAATGTGGGTACCCTCTAGTGTCATATATGAATTCTTCAAGAAGACCTGAAGGATTGGTTTTTACTTTTACGTTTTTAAAACTATTTCACTGAAGAGTCTATGGAGCATGTTTTTTGCGTTGGAACCCATAGCAGGTAATGTTGGGCTCACTAGTGTGGAGAGTTAACAGCTGCCCATTTAAACAGCCTTCAGCCATAACCACACAGATATCAACAGTTACCTGTATGAATCAAGCCAGGTGCGTCTGAAATGCGAAGACTTTTTAAAACGCCCACTTAGGCAGATGCTCACCTAACTTATTTTTCTACTGAGTAACTCAAAATTGAGCATTGATTTACAATCTACTTTTTAAAAATCTCCATGTAAAACGGTAAATAATAGTTTAAATGACTGGATCCCGGGCAGACCACTAAACGTTAAATGTTAAGGGAAGTTTTGGGGAGAGACGCTCGCTCTGTCTCACGCGGTCAGGGTGAGTGCTTCTGGTGCATCAGCCTGCCTGTAACAGCACAGGTGGAACCAGGAGTTGAAGTAAAGGCTGATAGATCAGCCTGAGATAAGACTTATTAGAAGACAACACCTGCAAAGCCGTCCACACAGTAGGGGCCACCCCTGTCCCTTAAAGAACAGGGTGTCTGCTCGAGGACATGAGGCCAGCCGTCTCCTGTTGCCGTATGCCCCGTGTGTAGTCCACGGCCCCAGGGCATGTCTCCCCTTCTTCCCCAGGTCAGGACCTCACACGTGGTATTGTCTGATGCCTCTCAGTCAACAATGGGGGATTTTGCGTAGAGATAGTGGAAGCCTAAATATTTTCAAAATCGGTGTCCTCTGGTGGGTTTCCCAATTTTTTGTCTTCTAGAAGACAATACAATCATGTTTGAATGTCTGATGAAAGTGTCTTTTAGGTTTGCAATAATTGTTACTACTCATTCTGTTATGTAAGATGGCTGTTGAGAAAGTTGAAATATCTCCTAAAATGAGATTTTGAAAGGGATTAATGGACCATAAAACTTAGGAATTTCATAGAAAATTATGTCTGGTCATCTATTATAAGATGATGATGAGTCATCTGCACATAGCAGAGTTTTTTCTTAGTTTATATGTTTTTATCAATTCTGTTTTTATCACTATTATGTTTACATGTTATTTAAAAGGCTGTAAAAGAAATGTATGTGGCACATATCCATGATACTGATCCTAATGACTTGTGAACCCTTAGGAAGTTCCTTTATCTAAAATTCTATATGTTATTCTTTGGGCTCCTCTAGAAATGCCACTTGGAAACATGTAACAAGCTTGGGCCTGGGGAGCTGAAGCACAGGCAAGACCACCCCTTGGCAGGGAGAGAGGGTGGGCATCAGGTAAGGGTGGAACCAGGTGACCTTTCAGATGCTTTCCTCCTCAGAAGTCAGTGCACACCTGGAGCCTGCTGTCTCCTGACGCCCACTGGTGAGTGTGAACTGGTGTGGAGGGTGAGTCAGTGAGGCACCCTTGGCGCTCACCAGCCCCCGCACAGCTGGGTTCACTGTGGAGGGCGGAGGTGGAGAAACTTGTCCCACAAGCCCACTGCACAGGTGGCAGCAGGTGGTATCAGATTCTCCTGCTGTATCGATCCATGTGCGAAGACAGCTTCCAGTATGGCTGACTTAGTCTTTCACCTCCACCATTTCATTTGTCATTTTCTAGTATCTGTATATTTCCATCTTTACTCATTTTAACATCATTTTTAAAAACTCCCTTGTATTTTTAATGTTACTCATACAACTTTCAGATTTTTTTTTTTTTTTTTGGTCTGAAGAGCATTACCTGCATTTACCAAAAGGGAATATAGCAAATGTTGTCATCTGTTAGCGGTTTTGCATGTGGCACCTTTATGTGAATATTTTCCTAATTTTGGCTTCATGTTGGATCACCATAAAAGTCGAAGACTTGGCTAATCACGAAGAAAATATTCAGGTTTCAGTATTCCACCTGAGCGTTACTCCCCCGCTCCTGTGCGGTAGTCAGTCTCACGGCGGCACTGCGCGATTACAAAGCTCGTTGAGTGGGGGCCACATTGCCCATCGTATCGTGGTGGCTGCAGGTACCCAGGTCACACGGGAGCTTTGAGTTTTCAGTTGGAGAAGGAAGGCAGTTTTACAGGTTCCCGTAAAATAGAGGTTCCATCAAGTGCTCCTTATATAAGGCACCCATTTAAAAAGAAACGTTGAGACGTACTGAAAGCTCAGATGTGACGTGGATTCTGTGAAAGCGTCTGCAGCACAGTTGCCTTTGGTTTCCTTTAAAAACGTACAAATACTGTATAATAACAGTTTTGTCCTTACACAATTGTATTTGCCAAGCTTAGTGCATTAAGGTACTTTTATTTATTTGTTTTGGACAGTATTAATATATATAAACATATAGTTACCGTTTTATATATCCTTAGCTCATTCAAAGCCATGTATGCTGTAAATGTGCTAGTCTTTAGAATGACAATAAACAGCTAACAAGATCATTAAACCTGGTCTGCCTGATTCATTCTGATACGTTAGGAGGACTGGTTCTGTGGCCGGCATCTGGCTGGACCATCTGGCTGGACTGATGGGCATTGCATTGAGTGCTCAGTGTTTGTAAACATGAGACATTTCTGTTTTATAATCCTGTTTTCACTTAGTTGGAAGTAGAGGGCAGTGAGGTGTGGGATTCAGCTTCAGACAGACTCAGATCCCTATCCTGTTCTACCTTTCACTGGCTGGTGACTTTGAGCAGCTTGCTTGCCCTCTCTGAGCCTCCCTTCATGTGCTAAGTATGAAGTTGCTGCTTTTGCCCTTGGTCCCAGTGCACATCAGATTTTGCGTGCACCCTGTAAGAGTGACGTTCCTGTCTCCCCCAGTCCTGTGGAGATGCTGCAGTTAAGCCTTCAAAGCCAAATGCTCTGGGAGCTCCTCTTCCCAAAGACAGACCCCCCCAGGCTGGGGAGCCTGACATGGGGCTCAGAACTCTCACTCCTGTGGGAGAACCTCTGCAATATAATTACTCTCCAGTTTGGGGGTCACCCACCCCCTCCCAGGTGTATGGGATTTGACTGTACTGTGAGTGTGCCCCTTTTACTGTCTCGTTGTGGTTCCTTCTTCATGTCTTTGGTTACAGAATATCTTTTTTGGTAGGTTCTTACCTTTTTTTTTTTTTAATCGATGGCTGTTCAGCAGTTAGTTGTGATTTTGGTGTGCTCAAGAGAGGAGGTGAACTCAAGGTCCTTCTACTTCGCCATCTTGTCCCAGGAACCGAGGAAATTTTAATCCAGGGTCATTGTGCTCTCCAGGAGATCGACCATGTCCCCACAGTGAGTATCAGAGAAAAATCCCCTTATGCCTCCAGCAGGAGAGAAAAGGAACCACTCCTGAGATCTGCGTGCTAAGTGTGGACACAGTGGGCAGAGAGATGATTGGCGTCAAACGTTCCTGAGTGTTAGCTGCTGCTCGTACCCTCCCACGTCCGTAAGTGTGGGTGGTGTCAACTCTGTGGGTTGCCTGGCCATCCGTTGTGTGACTTGCTGAAATGTCACTCCATGAATGGTCTGATTCTTCATTATGTTGCATCTTGTGTTCAGCACATGTGCCCAGGGATCTCCCTTGGATAAATTCCTAGCAGTAGAAATGTACAACTAAAGGATAATTTAAATGTTCTGAAATTTTTGAACTTTTAATATTACCAGAGTACTCCCAGAAAGTTAACCTACCACCTGGAGCACCACCTGCCTTTCCCTTTCTCATCGGAGCTGGAGACGGCACCTTGTTTCACTTCCATTCCTTTGATTACTCTGAAACTGAACATCTTTTATACTTATATTCATGCTTCTACTTTTGTGACTTTGAGTGTACATCTTCTTCATATGACTAAGTGTTTTTAATACACAGTATATTCACTCCTCTGTCACATTTTGTGGTCTTTTTAAACCCACTTGTCAGTTGTCTTTTGGTTTTGTTGATGGTAGGTAGGGGGTCTACAGAAATGAAAAAATCTTGTGTGGTGATACACACCTGTCTTTTTCTTTTTGCTGTTTGTTGTGAAATTGAGTCCTGGCTTCCCCACTGGAGGTGACACAGCTGGCCCCCCATCCCTGTCTGTGACAGGGTGTCATGCTGTGCCCTCGCTGAAGGACAGCACTGCACTTGGCACCTTGCACATGCTTGGTTTAATTCCATTTATGGTTCCTGCCTTTGCTCTGGTACTGAGGTTACTTAAAAAATATTCACCTGTTCTTATTTCTAGTACTTACATGGTTTGTTTTACATTTAGAACAATTCATCGTGAATTATCTTTGGCATAAGGCACATGTAGAGTTTGCTGCAGTCAGCACGGCTCCCTCCGCTAAGCCAGCCTGAATGTTGCTTCTTTAAAGATAAGCAAGGGGAGACGTTTCAGGACACCGGCCACCGTCACCATGCACTTCCTCCTGCCCCTCCTCGACGCCATCCTGGGTTTCTGTTCCAGCCTGTTAGTGGGTGACTTGGTTCAACATGGCTGCTTGGTTCTAGGGGCGGTGACCGTGGAGGTTCTGATTGGAAGAAGGTAAGGGGGGGGCTGGTGGTTGGAGTTTCCCCATTTGTAATTTTGCTGAGGACAAAAATGATCAGCTGTTCAAAGGGCCGTTACCTTTGTAACTTCCTTACAGGCTGTTCTAACGGGTCTCCCCTGTTTTTTAAAAATTTTTTATTGATGTATGGTTGATTCACAATGTTGTGTTAGTTTCTGGTATACAGCAAAGTGATTCAGTCATATATGTGTATACATATTCTTTTCCATTATAGATTTTTACAAGTTACTGAATATAGTTCACTGTGGTATACAGTAGGATCTTGTTGTTTATTTTATATATAGTAATGTGTATATGTTAGTCCCAAACTCCTAAATTTATCCCTCTCCCCCCTTCCCCTATGATAACCATGAGTTTTCTATGTCTGTGAGTCTGTTTCTGTTTTGTAAATACGTTCATTTGTATCATATTGTAGATTGTACACATAAGTGATATCATATGATATTTGTCTTTCTCTGACTTACTTCACTCAGTATGACAACCTCTAGGTCCCTCCATGTTGCTGCAGATGGCATTAGTTCATTCTTTATTATGGCTGAGTAGTATTCCTTTGTGTATACATGTGCCACATCTCCTTTATCCATTCCTCTGTCTATGGACACTCGGGTTGCCTCCATGTCCTGGCTATTGTGAGTAGTGCTGCTGTCAACATTGGGGTGCGTGTGTCCTTTTGAATTAGCATTTTCTCCAGATACACGCCCAGGAGTGGGACTACTGGATGATGTGGTAACTCCATTTTTAGTTGAGGGACCCCCACACCGTGTCCACAGTGCCAGGTTCCATTCCCCTGAGCCCCTTCCTGAAACAGCAAACAGCAAGTTGGAACCATTTTTGAAGTTTTCTTGCAAGATCCTCCTCAGCCTGATGTGTTCCTGTGCTGCCGTCACAAGGTGGACCTTTGAGCACAGGGTGACCCCTTAGTCACACGGCAGAGCTTCCGGCGTTGCCGTCTTTTCTGGCCTGGGGAGTGCCAGGAGCCTGGGCCAGTAGAAGGGCCTGGCCTCAGGTCTGGACATCCTGTTGTGCTCTGGGCGGGGGCCCTTCCAGGACCAGCACCTTTGAGCAAGCCCTTGTGGAACTCTCCACTTGCAGATGGACAAACTCTTCCCCCGCCTCCCCCCTGCCCCAGTGTCTTCCCTTACAAGCCTCTATGAAGAGTTGATTTTTCAGGAAGTTGTAGTGCAGGTGCTGCTCTGCAGTGTATGAGACCCTAGTCCAGAAGCAAAAGGTTCCCTGGAAGGGGACAGCTCAGGGCGCCTGACCTGCCCCGCATGCTCATGAGGGTTGCCCAGAGGGAGGGCAGAGCTGCCTCACAGGTATGATGATTACCTTTACACTTTTAAATGTACCTTCCTCTCAGAGGCCCTTTCCAAAAGTAGAAAGTAATTAGTGGATAAAATCCAGTATTTGAGAACAGGAAGGAAAATAGAAATGAAAGTGAAATCTCTGAGGGGTGTATGTCAACCCAAAAGCTCTTTCATTCCCACGAGCACGAAGCAGCACAGGCACCGGCAGGGGGAGAAGTGACTGGAGAGACGGAAACTTCTATTTAGCACACTCCAAGCTCCCACAGGATTCTGGAAGCAGAACAGCACTGGCCAGAACTGACGGTCCGGCGCCCTGCTTACACTGACCGTGGGCAGTGACACCAGCACAGATGTCAGTCTACAACGTGTCTGGAAGCCAAATGTTGACTTTTAGGTGGAGAGTGCAGGTGGGGTCTGTGCCGTGCTCTGAACTGCAGCGGGGCCCTGTGAGTGGGCCTACACAGGCGCCCCCCGCCCCCAGCCGTGGCCACCAGGGAGACCGCCCCAGCCTCAAGTTACAACTCTATCCTGTGCTGCCCAGGGGCAAATGCCCCTCCCTCCCCAGTCTATGATGAGATTTGGCAAACAGGTAATAACTTTGTCTTCTTTTTATTACAGCTATCACTACCCAAGCTCCGACACAGATTCGTGAGAGGGTGGGAACAGAATATCTGCACTCCAAATCCCTCCTCAGACCCCTTTTGTGCCTCAGCACTACTTTGCAATGACTCCTTCCTGCACCAGGCTTCCAGTGGGCCTTTTCAGGCAGTCCAGGCAGGTCTGCATTCAATTATAAATCTTTATGGTGCTGTCACTCTCTGTTGTACCATTTAACAGACCAAAAAAAAGCCAGGTTGGAGAGGACAGGGAAGCGTGCTTGTTTCCAGAGCGAGTGAGAACACAGCTGCATTTGAGAGATGGATGTAGAGGAATATGACAGTTCATCACTTCCTCCCTGCTGCTCGCCCTGCCCTTGGCTTCTGTGGTTTTCCCTTCCTGGTCTCTCACTCTACCTCTTCACTCTGATTGGCTTGTTGTCCTCCACCCACCACTAGCACTGTGGTGGTCCCTAGGTTTCTGTCCATAACTTCCTTCTATCGTACTTCATATGCTTTTCCTGAAATATCTTATTAGTCATTCATATAGAATAAATTACCACTCAATTGCTAATGACTCCCAAATTTCCAGATCCATCTAAACACCCAACCATATCCCAGTCATTCTACTTGAGTGTCTCGGTGTCTCAAACATAGCATGTCAACACCGAACTCACGCATTCCCCCCCCCCCCTTCTAAGCTGGCTGAGCTCTCCTCTGATAAATGATCTCACCTTCCACCCTGGGGTCACCTTCCCTCCCCTCCACATCCCATCAGCCACTAAGATCATATCTCTTCAACCCATTCCATAATTTCTATCCACACACTCACAGCCCTGGTCCACATCCACATTCCCTCTCATCTGGACCACCTCCCCATAGCTTTCTTATTCCTCCTTCAAGGCCCATCTCAGGCATGCCCTTTTCTATGGCGATTTCTCTCCACAAAATGAGCTGGCCCTTAAAAAAAAAAATTCCCTCAATCAGCCTTGAATATATGCATATTATATTATGCATATCTCATTCATCATGTTACTTACCTTTTACTTTGTCCAGCATGTTACTTTGAGTTACAACAGCAAGTGCAATGCCTGTCACACAGGAGCTATTCAAAAAAGTTCCCCGAATGAAAAGATTTTTTTTTTTTGATGTTCAGTTGAAATCTTATTTCAGCACTAGACTATTGCTTTTCTCTCTATATAATCAGTTATTCTAAACACATTATAAGGAGCCAAATTCAACAGGCTCAAGGGAGAAGGCAAACTTTAAATAGTGTAGTGTGGCAAACACCAGGACCGTGGTTTTCTCTTGGGGGTGAGCAGGCAGGTCTCTGAGGAATGTTAGGCATTACAGAGGGTTCAGACAATATTTCTGTTGATCTGGATGATAGTTACATGGTGATCTACTTTATAGTTAACTGGCAACATTATAAAAACACTGTATTGGGACCAACCTCACACACCAGTGGGCAGGCACAAAAATTCTGCAGGCCAAAAGGCAGTGAGTGGCACAATATATTTAAAGTGATAAAAGGGAAAAACCTACAACCAATAATCATCTACCCAGCAAAGCTTTCATTCTGACTGATGGAGAGATCAAAAGTTTTACAGACAAGCAAGAGCTAAAAGAAGTTAGCTCCAAAAAACCAGCTTTACAAGAAATATTAAAGGAACTTCCCTAAGCAGAAAAGAAAAGGCCATTACTAGAAACATGAGAATCAGGAAAGGAAAAAGCTCATTGCTAAAGAAAGATAAACATACAGTAAAGGTAGTAAATTAACCATGTACAAAGCTAGTAGAAGGTTAAAAGAAAAAGTAGTAAAATGATCGACATCCTCTTTAAGTAGTTAATAGATACACAAAGCTGTAAAATATGACATGAAAACCAGTAAGTGTTGAGGCAGGGGAGCAAAAATGAAGGGTTGTTAAAATGCATTTGATGTTAAGAGATTAGCAACTTAAAATAATCATTATATATACATATGTGTTGTATATATAGAGAGAGCTATACATAAACCTCATGGTAACTACAAGCCAAAAGTCAATAATGGATGCACATGCAAAAAAGAGAACGGAATCCAAATGTAACTCTGAAGATAGTCATCAAATCACAAGGGAAGAGAACAAAAGAAGGAACAAAAAAGTACAAAAACCCCCAATTAACAAAACAGCAATAAGTACACATCTATCAATAATTACTTTAAATGTAAATGAGCTAAATGCTCCAATGAAGACACAGGGTAGCTGAATGGATAGAAAAACAGGACCCATAAATATGATGCCTACCAGACTCACTTCTGATCTAAAGACACACAGACAGAAAGGGGATGGAAAAACGTACTCCCTGCAAATGGAAATCACAACAAAGTTGGGATAGCAATATTATATTAGACCAAAAACAAAAAAACAAAAAACAAAAAAACCCACCTTTAAAACAAAGACTATATAACAAGAGACAAAAGAAGGACATTATATAATGACCAAGCAATCAAGAAGATATAACAATTGTAAATATATATGCACCCCACATAGGAGTACCTAAATACATGAAGCATATACTAACAGATAAAAAGGTACAAACCGTCAGTAACACAGTAATAGTAGGGGACTTTTTAACACCCCACCTACATCAATGGACAGGTCATCCAGAAAGAAAATCAATAAGAAAACACTGTGGCCTTAAATGACAAATTAGACCAGATGGACTTAACATATATAGAACATTCCATCCAAGAGAAAGGAGAATGCATTCTTTTCAAGTGCACATCGAACATTTTTCAGGATAGATCACACGCTAGGCAATAAAGCCTCAGCGTGTTTAAGAAAATTGAAATCATCAAACATCTTTTTCGACCACAATGCTATCAGTCTAGAAATCAACTACAAGAAAAACACTGGAAGAAACACAAACATGTGGAGGCTAAACAATATGCTACTAAACCAATGGATCACTGAAGAAATCAAAGAGGAAATCAAAACATACCTGAAGACAAATGAAAAGAAAAACACAATGATCCAAAATCTAGGGGACCCAGCAAAAGGAGTTCTAAGAGAGAAGTTTACAGCAATAGCTTAAAAAAAAAAATCCCAACAAACAAAAGCCCAGGAGCAGATGGCTTCACAGGTAAATTCTACCAAACATTTAGAGAAGAGCTAACACTTATCCTTCTCAAACTATTCCAAAATATTGTAGAGGAAGGAATGCTTCCAAACTCATTTTAGGAGGCCAGCATCACCCTGATGCCATAAGCAGAAAAAGATATCACAAAAAAGAAAATTATAGGCCAATATCACTGATGAACAGAGATATAAAAATCCTCAACAAAATATTAGCAAATTGAATTCAACAATACATTAAAAAGATGATACAACATGATCAACTGGGGTTAATCTCCAGGAGGCAAGGATGGTTCATTATCTGCAAATCAACCAATGTGATATACCACATTAACAAACCGAAGAATAAAAATCATATAATCAAAAAACAAAAACACACAAAAAATCATATGATCATCTCAATACATGCAGAAAAAGCTTTTAACAAAATTCAACAACCATTTATAACTCTCCAGAAAGTGGCTATAGAGGGAACATACCTCAACATAATAAAGGCCATATATGATAAGCCCACAGCTAACATCACACTCAACAGTGAAAAGCTAAAAACATTTCCTCTAAGATCAGAAACAAGAATGCCCACTTGCCACTTCTATTCAAAATAGTGTTGGAAGTCTTAGCCACAGAAATCAGACAAGAAACAGAAATAAAAGATTAAATTGGAAAGGAAGAAATAAAATTGTCCCTATTTGCAGATGACATGATACTATACATAGAAAATCCTAAAGATACCACCAAAAAACTACTAGAGTTCATCAATGAATTCAGTAAAGTTGCAGGGTACAAAATTAATGTACAGGAATATGTTACATTTCTACACACTAACAATGAACTTTCAGAATGAGAAACTGGGAAAACAACCCCATTTACCACTGCATCAAAAAGAATAAAATACCTAACAATAAATCTAACTAAGGAGATCAAAGACCTTTACTCGGAAAACTGTGAGACAGTGATGAAAAAATTGAAGATGACAGATGGAATGATACATTGTACCATGTTCACGGACTGGGAGAATCAGTGTTGTTAAAATGACCACACTACCCAAGGTAATCTACAGATTCAGTGGAATCCTTATCAAAATACCAATGGCATTTTTCAGAGAAACACAACAAATAATTCTAAACTTTGTATGGAAACACAAAGACCCCAAATAGCCAAAACAATCTTCAGAAAGAAGAACAGAGCTGGAGTTATCCTACTCCGTGACTTCAGACTATATCATCAAACCAGTATGGTACTGGCACAAAAACAGACACTTAGCACAGTGGAATAGAATAGACAGCCCAGAAATAAACCCACACACTTATGGTCAATTAACCTATGACAGAGGAGGCAAGAATATACAAATGGGGAAAAGACAGTCTCTTCAATAAGTGGTGCTAGGAAAACTGGACAGCAACATGTAAAAGAATGAAATTAGAACATTTTCTCTCACCATATACAAAAATAAACTCAAAATGGATTAGAGACCTAAGTGTAAGACTGGAAACCATATAAAAAATCCTAGAAGAAAACATAGAACACTTTGATAAATTGTAGCAATTTTTTAGATCTGTCTCATAAGGCAAAGGAA
This sequence comes from Eschrichtius robustus, assembly GCF_028021215.1. Classification (NCBI taxonomy): domain Eukaryota; kingdom Metazoa; phylum Chordata; class Mammalia; order Artiodactyla; family Eschrichtiidae; genus Eschrichtius; species Eschrichtius robustus. Next base: position 87,664,642 of record NC_090838.1, read on the forward strand.
ACAAAAGCAAAAATAAACAAATGGGATCTAATTAAACTTAAAAGCTTTTGTAGAGCAAAGGAAACCACTGACAGAATGAAAAGACAACCTACTGAATGAGAGAAAATATTTGAAAATGATAAGACCAATAAGGGGTTGATATCTAAAATATATAAAGAGCTCATACAACTCAATATCAAAAAAAAAAACCTGATTTAAAAATGGGCAGAAAACCTGAAAAGATATTTTTCCAAAGACAACATACAGATGGCCAACAGGCATATGTCATATTAGTAATATGACATTAGTAATGTCATATTAGTAATATGACATTACTGATATCACTAATCATCAGAGAAATGCAAATCAAAACCACAGTATCACCTCACACCTGTCAAAATGGCTATCATCAAAAAGAACACCAATAACAAGTGTCGGTGAGGAGGTGGAAAAAAGGGAGCCCATGTACTCTGTTGGTGGGAATGTAAATTGGTGCAGTCACTATGGAAACAGTATGGAGATTCCTCAAAAAACTAAAACTAGAACTACTGTATGAGCCAGTAATTCTGCTCCTGGGTATATAGCCGAAGAAAATGAAAACACTAATTTGAAAAGATTAATGTGCCCCAATGTTCACAGCAGCATTATTTACAATAGCCAATGTATGGAAGCAACCTAAGTGTCCGCCAACAGATATGTGGATAAAGAAGACGTGGTGTATATATATATACGTATGTACACACACACACACACACACACACACACACACACTAGACTACTACTCAGCCATAAAAAAGAATGAAACTTTGCCATTTGCAACACTGTAGACAGACCTGGAGGGCATTATGCCTAGTGAAATAAGACAAAGACAAAAACTATTTATCACTTATATCTGTAATCTAAAAAATAAAACAAATGAATATAACAAAACAACCAGACTCACAGATATAATAGAGAACAAATTAGTGGTTACTAGTGGTTACTAGAGGGAAGGGGGGAGGGGCAAGACAGGGGTGCAGGATTAAGAAGTACAAACTACTATGTATAAACTACAATAATATATTGTACAGCACAGAAAATATAGCCAATATTTTATAAAAACTTTAAATGGATTATAATCTATAAAAATTTTGAATCACTGTTGTACACTTGAAACTAATAAAACATTGTAAATCAACTATGCCTCAATGAAAAAAACAACACCCTATGTACTTTTCTGTTATATTTAACAATAAAAATTACATGTTAATCCATCATTCAATGAAAAATCTGAAAAGAAAATTTAAAAAACAATTCCACTTACAACAGAGTCAAAAGGAGTAAGATAATTAGGAATAAACCTAACCACAGACACAAAAGTCTTACATACTGAAAACTACAAAAAGTTGCTGAAAAAAATGAAAGACACCAATAAATGGAAAGAAATCCCATATGAATGGATTGGAAGAATTTATATTGTTAAGATGCCAGTACTATCCAAAGTGTACAGATTGAACATACTCCCTGTCAAAATCCCATTGGTGTTTTTTGCAGAAATAGAAAAATCCATTCTAAAATTCACATGGAATCTCAAGGGACTCTGAATAGCCAAAACAATCTTGAAAAAGAACAAAGTTGGAGGTCTAGTACATCCTGATTTCAAAACTTAATAGAAAACGACAGTAATCAAAACAGGGTGGCACTGGCTTAAAGACAGACACATAGTGCAGTGGAATAAAAAGGCCAGAAATAAACCCTGGTATAGATGGGCAAATAATTTTCAACAACGTAGAAGACCATTCAATGAGGAAAGGATGATCTTCTCAGTAGTGTTGGGAAAACTGGATATCCACATGCAAAAGACTGAAATTGGACCCTTACCTTCTACACATCAACTCAAATTGGAACAAAGACCTAAACATAAGTAAAACGATACAGCTCCTAGGAGAAAACTTAGGGGAAGAGCTTTCTTGGACAGGGCAATGATTTCTTGGCTACAACACCAAAAGCACAGGCGACAAAAGTAAAAACAGATAAACCGGACTATATCAAAATTGCAAACTATGCATCAAAAGAACACAATCAACAGAGTGAAAATAAATGGGAGAAAACATATCCAAATCATATATGTGGTAAAGAGTTAATATCATAATATACAAAGAACATCTAGAACTTAACAACAAAAGAGCAAACAACACTTTTTAAAAATGGGCAAAGAACTTGAATAGATATTTCTCCAAAGAGGATCTACAAATAGTTATTAACAAAGACCTGAAATGATAAAATGGTGCTCAACATCAGTAGAATTGGTGGTTACCTGGGGGTGGGAGGGAGGACAGGGTAATGGGGAGTTGTTTAATTGGTACAGAGTTTCAGTTTTGCAAGATGAGAAGAGTTCTGGTGACTGGTTGCATAACAAGCTGAATTACATAACACTATTGAACTATATACTTAAAAATGGTTAAGATGTTAAATTTTTCATTATGTACATTTTATCACAACTAAAAATTAAAAATATAGGCACTAATAAAGGTATCAGAAATTATGTTGTAAATGGATTATAGACTTACATGTCAGCTAAAACTATAAAAACTCTCAGATGAAAAACAGGAATAAATTTCCATAAGCTTGGAAGAGGCAGTGGTTTCCTTTAGATACACCAAAAGGAAAAATTGGAATTCATCAAAATTAACAACTGTGCTCCAAAAGACAGCATCAAGAAAGTGAAGATAAACTACAAACTGAGAGAAAACATGTCAAAGGCCAATCATTTGTCTTTAAAAGGAACTTGTATACCTAATATACAAAAAAAAAAACCACAAATAATGACAATAAAAAGACAACTCAAATGAAAAATGGACAAAGGATCTGAATAGACATTTTTACAAACATATACAAATGGCCAATAAGCACATGAAAACACGCTCAATATCATTAGCCATTAGGGAAATGCCAATCAAAATCCCAATTTGATAACACTTCATACCAAATAGAATGACTGCAGTCAAAAAGATGAAAAATATATTGAGGTGCTCCTATGTTGGGTGCATATTTATTTACAATTCTTATATCTTTTTCTTGGACTGATCCCTTGATCATTATGTAGTGTCCTTCCTTGTTTCTTGTAACAGTCTTTATTTTAAAGTCTACTTTGTTTGATGTGAGTATTGCTACTCCATATCCTCACTTTCAGTCTGTATGTGTCCCTAGGTCTGAAGCAGGTCTCTTGTAGACAGCATACCTATGAGTCTTGTTTTGCACCCAACATAGGAGCACATGAATATATAAGGCAAATGCTAACAAACATAAAAGGGGAAATTGACAGTAACACAGAAACAGTGGGGGACTTTTAACACCCCACTTACACCAATGGACAGATCATCCAGACAGAAAATTAATAAGGAAACACAAGCCTTAAATGACACATTAGACCAGATAGACTTAACTGATATTTATAGGACATTCCATCCAAAAGCAGCAGAATACACTTTCTTCTCAAGTGCACAGGGAACATTCTCCTGGATAGATCACATCTTGAGTCACAAATCAAGCCTTGGTAAATTTTAAAAAATTGAAGTCATATCAAGCATCTTTTCCAACCACATCGCTATGAGATTAGAAATCAGCTACAGGAAAAAAACTGTAAAAAAACACAAACACATGGAGGCTAAACAATATGTTACTATATAACCAATGGAACACTGAAGAAATCAAAGAGGAAATCAAAAAATGCCTACAAACAACAATGTAAACATGACGATCCAAAACCTATGGGATGCAGCTAAAGCAGTTCTAAGAAGGAAGTTTACAGCAATACAATCTTACTTCAAGAAACAAGAAAAATCTCAAATAACCTAACCTTATACCTAAAGCAACTACAGAAAGAAGAATAAACAAAACCCAGAGTTAGCAGAAGGAAAGAAATCATAAAGACCAGAGCAGAAATAAATGAAATAGAGACAAAGAAAACAACAGCAAAGATCAATGAAACTAAAAGCTGGTTCTTTGAGAAGATAAACAAAATTGATAAAACTTTAGGCAGACTCATCAAGAAAAAAAGGGAGAGGACTCCAATCAATAAAAATTAGAAGTGAAAAAAGAACTTACAGTGGACACCACAGAAATACCAAGGATGGTAAGAGACTACTACAAGCAACTATACACCAATAAAATGGACAATCTAGAAGAAATAGACAAATTCTTAGAAAGTTACAACCTTCCAAGACTGAACCTGGAAGAAATAGAAAATACGAACAGACTAATCACAAGTAATGAAATTGAAACTGTGATTAAAAATATTCCAACAAACAAAAGTCCAGGACTAGATGGCTTCACAGGTGAAGTCTCGTAAACATTTAGAGAAGTGTTAACACCTACCCTTCTGAAACTCTTCCAAAAAATTGCAGAGGAAGAAACACTCCCAAGCTCATTCTACAAGGCCAACATCACCCTGATACCAAAACCAGACAAAGCTATCACAAAAAAAGAAAACTACAGGCCAATATCACTGATGAACAGATGCAAAAATCCTCAACAAAATACTAGCAAACCAAATCCAACAACACATTAGAAGGATGATACAACATGATCAAGTGGGATTCACCCAGGGATGCAAGGATTTTTCAATATCTGCAAATCAGTGTGATAAACCACATCAACAAATTGAAGAATAAAAACCATATGATCACCTCAATAGATGCAGAAAAAGCTTTTGACAAAATTCAACACCCACTTATGATAAAAACTCCAGAAAGTGGGCATAGAGGGAACCTACCTCAACATAATAAAGGCCATATACGACAAACCCAGAGCGAATGTCATTCTCAATGGTGAAAAACTGAAAGCACTTCCTCTAAGATCAGGAACAAGACAAGGATGTACACTCTTGCCACTTTTATTCAACATAGTTTTCGAAGTCCTAGCCATGGCTATCAGAGAAGAAAAAGGAATCCAAATTGGAAAAGAAGAAGTAAAACTGTCACTATTTGCAGATGATATGATACTATATGTAGAAAATCCTAAAGATGCTACCAGAAAACTACTAAAGCTCATCAATGAATTTGGTAAAGTTGCAGGATACAAAATTAATACACAGAAATCTCTTGCATTCCTATATATTAACAACAAAATATCAGAAAGAGAAATCAAGGAAACAATCCCATTTACCATCTCATCAAAAAGAATAAAATAACCTAGGGCTAAACCTACCTAAGGAGGCAAAAGACCTGTACTCAGAAAACTGTAAGATACTGATGAAAGAAATCAAAGATGACACAAACAGATGGAGAGATATACCATGTTCTTGGATTGGAAGCCTCAATATTGTGAAAATGACTATACTACCCAAAGCAATCCACAGATTCAATGCAATCCCTATCAAATTACCAAAGGCATTTTTCACCAAATTAGAACAAGAAATTTTACAATTTGTATGGAAACACAAAAGACCCCAAGTAGCCAAAGCAATCTTGAGAAAGAAAAGCTGAGCTGGAGCAATCAGGCTCCCTGACTTCAGACTATACTACAAAGCTACAGTCATCAAAACAGTATGGTACTGGCACAAAAACAGAAATACTGATCAATGGAACAGGACAGAAAGCCCAGAGATAAACCCACACACCTGTGGTCACCTAATCTATGACAAAGGAGGCAAGAATACACAATGGAGAAAAAACAGTCTCTTCAGTAAGTGGTGCTGGGAAAACTGGACAGCTACATGTAAATGAATGAAATTAAAACACTCCCTAACACCATACACAAAAATAAACTCAAAATGGATTAAAGACCTTGTAAAACTCTTAGAGGAAAACAGGCAAAACACTCTTTGACATAGATCACAGCAAGATCTTTCTTGATCCACCTCCTCGAGTAATGAAAATAAAAAACAAACAAATGGGACCTAATGAAACTTAAAAGCTTTTGCACAGCGAAGGAAACCATAAACAAAACAAAAAGACAGTCTTCAAAATGGGAGAAAATATTTGCAAACGAAGCAACCGACAAGGGATTAATCTCCAAAATATACAAACAGCTTATGCAGCTCAATAAGAAAAAAACAAACAACTCAATCAAAAAATTGGCAGAAGATCTAAATAGACATTTCTCCAAAGAAGACATACAGATGGCTAAAAAGCACATGAAAAGATGCTCAACATCACTAATTATTAGAGAAATGCAAATCAAAACTACAATGAGGTATCACCTGACACCAGTCAGAATGGCCATCATCAAAAAATCTACAAACGATAAATGCCGGAGAGGCTATGGAGAAAAGGGAACCCCCCTACACTGCTGGTGGGAAGGTAAATTGGTACAGCCACTATGGAGAACAGTATGGAGGTTCCTTAAAAAATTAAAAATAGAGCTACTATATGATCCAGCAATCCCACTCCTGGGCATATATCTGGAGAAAACCATAATTCAGAAAGATACATGGGGACTTCCCAATGGTTAAGAATCCACCTGCCAATGCAGGGGACACAGGTTTGAGCCATGGTCTGGGAAGATCCCACATGATGCAGAACAACTAAGCCCATGCACCACAACTACTGAGTCTGCGCTCTAGAGCCACAACTACTGAAGCCTGCATGCCTAGAGCCCTGCTCTGCAACAAGAGAAGCCACTGCAGTGAGAAGCCCGTGCACCACAATGAAGAGTAGCCCCTGCTCACCACAACTAGAGAAAGCCCGTGCACGGCAACGAAGAACCAACACAGCCATAAATAAATAAACAAAAAGATACAAGCACCCCAATATTCGTTACAGCACTATTTACAATAGCCAGGACATGGAAGCAACCTAAATGTCCATCAACAGAGGAATGGATAAAGAAGGTGTGGTACATACATACAATGGAATATTACTCAGCCATAAAAAAGAACGAAATAATGCCGTCTGCAGCAAGATGGTTGATCCTAGAGACTGTCATACCGAGTGAAGCAGGTCAGACAGAGAAAGACAAATATCGTATGATATGGCTTATACGTGGAATCTAAGAAAAGGGTACAAATGAACTTACCTACAAAACAGAAATAAAGTTACAGATGTAGAAAACAAGCTTATGGTTACCAGGGGATAAAGGGGGGAGCGGGGATAAATTGGGAGATAGGGATAGACATATACACACTACTATATATAAAATAGATAACTAAGAAGGACCTACTGTATAGCACAGGAAACTCTACTCAATACTCTGTAATGGCATATATGGGAAAAGAATCTAAAAAAGAGTGAGTATATGTATATGTATAACTGATTCACTTTGCTGTACACCTGAAACTAACACAACATTGTAAATCAACTATACTCCAATAAAAATTTTTAAAAATAAGATAAAATAATAAAAATTTTAAGAAGTTATAATAAAAAAACCCAAAAGGTGAAAAATAACAACTATTGGTGATATGGAGAAATTAAAATCCTCATACATTACTGGTGGGAATGTAAAATGATGTAGCCACTGTGGAAAAGTTTGGCAGTTTATCAGTTAAAGTTGGAGTTATCATACGACACAGTAATACCACTCTTAGGTATATAACCCGAAGAAATGAAACATGTCCAGATAAAACTCATTAATAAATGTTCATATCATTAGTCATAATAGCCCCAAAGTGCAAATAACCCAAAATTTCCTCAACTGATGAATGGATAAAAAAATGTGGTATATCTATACTATGGTATATTATCCAGCAATAAAAAGCAATGAAGTATTGGACTTCCCTGGTGGCGCAGTGGTTAAGAATCCGCCTGCCATTGCAGGGGACGCTGGTTCGATCCCTGGTCCGGGAAGACCCCCACATGCCGCGGAGCAACTAAGCCCGTGCGCCACAACTACTGAGCCTGCGCTCTAGAGCCCACGAGCCACAACTACTGAGCCCACGTGCCACAACTACTGAAGCCTGCGCGCCTAGAGCCCGTGCTCCGCAACAAGAGAAGCCGCCGCAGTGAGAAGCCCGCGCACAACGAGGAGTAGCTCCCGCTCGCCACAACTAGAGAAAGCCCGCGTGCAGCAACAAAGACCCAACGCAGCCAAAAATAAATAAAATTTAAAAAAAAAAAAAAAGCAATGAAGTACAGATAGATGCTACATACAGATGAAACTTGAAAACATGGTGAAAGAAGCCAGTCACAAAAGGCCACATATTACATATTTCTATGTTTATGAAATGTCCAGAATAAGCAAATCTATAGACACAGAAAATGTATGAGTTGTCGCCAAGAGCTGGGGGCCGGGGGAGCGGGGGGAGAAGGGAATAACTGCTAATGGAGATGGGGCTTCTCTTTGGGGTGATGTAAATGCCCCGGAATTAGACAGAGGTGATGGCTTCATGACTGGGCTTCATGACTGTGACTATTAAAAAAAAACAAAAACACTGAATTGTATACTTTAAGGGTGAATTTTATGGTATTTGAATTTCTCCCAATGAAGCTCTCAATAAAGCTGTGACTAAGAAAAAGATAGGGTTCTATAAAATAATTTGAGTTTCTTATCAAACTTAACTTTTAATAAAAGTTGTAGCACTTAAACAGGTATACAAGAGGTATTGAAAAAATCCATCATTTTCCCTTTCCCAGTGAATAGTATATACAACAGACCTCAGTGAATTTCTGCAGCAAGGATCAGTGCTGATGTGGAATTCTCACAACTTTAGGTGAACCTTTAAGAAAGCAAATGAGCTACAGAATACCTTGATTGCTTTAACTCCAGTGAACTGCAGCTCTATGAAGAAGTTATGGCTCCTTCCATTATTCTTCAATACTGAAAAAAAAAGCTGGAAACTTGGATTCATATCTGGCTCTACTGTATTATATGATCGGAATAAAATTACATGATTCTAAACTTTTACAAGCATTTTATGGTTTTCAGTCTTGCCTTCTATAGTCAATACCTACTGGCTCTGAATCCTTCTTTCCTTTTAGGATAAAGCCCATCATTCATTCAGTGTGATTCTGACATGAGTTACCAAATACAGTGCATAAGACCCAGGCCTGGCCAAGATCACGGGGTCCCATCCCTTTTTCCACAGGGACTACAGGTCTAATTCAGGGGCAGGTGTTCCACAGAAGACAAGAGTCCTTTTGTAGGGTCTGATGAGTGGACCCTAGAAAAGGAGGTTATCTCTCTTCTTTTTGGGTCACAGACCTTAAGGCTGTGTGTTTTTGATGGACACTGGCCTCTTTCCCATTATGTAGAGAGGGCCAGCCTAAAAACGAGGTCAGGAAACAGAGAAAAACAGTCAAGAGATGGAGGCAAGGAGCCCTGGCAGCATAATCCCAGGCTTTGGATCCAGCTATGCCTAATGAGTGATATTAATGTTTTGAGGTTGTTACTTCAGTGATTCAGTGCAAGGGAGGCATTTCTTCTCCAAGGAATCAAACACAATTTATTTTAGAACTAAATGGTACGGACTGAATAAAAGAAAGTTTTATCCTAAACTTTCCAGATAGACATTTTCTCACCAGGCACCATGTTGATTTTAACAGTCCCATTAGTGGCCTTCACAATATTCAAGAAGGATGTACAAACTGTGTCATTTGGTTGAGGAGTCAAGTTTGAAAATAACAATCTTTCCATTCTCTGTGCTTCAGAACAATTCTTAAAACACATCTACTATGTTCTTAGCTCATAACTATTCAATTAAATTTTTCTTCTACAAATAACTTAGAGCAAGAGAAGCATTTACTTTATACATACTCATCCATTTTCTTCAGTGTTCCATGGGGGAAGAAACTGCTCCAACCGAACAGATGTAACAAAAAGTATGTTTCTTATTTTGGCTTCTCTGTTTTAATGACAGAGAAAATCCTTTGTTGTTTTCATCTTGGTTTCAACATAGTAGTGTCAATATCCTTTTCTTCCCCTGAATCTTGATCTGGCATCCAACTGAAAATAAATATACAATTAAATAATACTCTGGACACCATAATTAAACACAGATTTGGTAATGGGTGTCACTATATGAGAGAAGTAAACCAGTTTCCAGCACACTCAAAAAGGCAATGGTCACAGCTCCCAAGGGGGGGTGGGGGTGGGGAAAAAGATGGCGTTAAAAACGAAAGTTCCTGGGCTTCCCTGGTGGCGCAGTGGTTGAGAATCTGCCTGCCAATGCAGGGGACACGGGTTCGAGCCCTGGTCTGGGAAGATCCCACATGCCACGGAGCAACTGGGCCCGTGAGCCACAATTACTGAGCCTGCGCGTCTGGAGCCTGTGCTCCGCAACGGGAGAGGCTGTGAAAGTGAGAGGCCCGTGCACCGCGATGAAGAGTGGCCCCCCGCTCGCCGCAACTGGAGAAATCCCTCGCACAGAAAGGAAGACCCAACACAGCCAAAAATAATTAATTAATTAATTAATTAATTAAAATAACTTAAAAAAAAAAACAAAACAAAAGGTCCATTTAAGGTCACAATAAGGATTTTCTTCTTGATTCCAAATTTCATTTATCTTTTTCTCTGAAGTATACTCAATGTATGTTGTTCTTCAAACAAACCTGACTTTCTAATTAGGTTTTGTTTGGGTTAATATTCAAGTGTTTTTTAAATCTTTAAAATAGTAACTGAAAAAAGAGGAAAGAGCCTTGAACAATGTTATGTAACACAGCCACTTTGGGATTAAAAATCCTTAAATTACTACTCATAGGTCAACTTTATGTTCTCTGACTTAAACCTCACAGCGCAGCCACTTCTTAAGGGTGGTGTGGTAGTGTGGAGGGTCCTAGTCAGTAGAGAAGGCAAAACTGCATAGACAGTCAATACCACTCCCTAGAAATTCCATAGGAAGGAATTATTTTAGAGCTAAACCCTATTAATGAGGACAACACAGCCAGTGTGGGACACACTGCTATTTCTTCATCTGAGCACTAGATAAAGTAGCTAAGAGCCACATTTTCAAAAAATAAATAAATAATCTTCAAGCATGGGAATCATGATCAGGATGATGAGAGGCTTATATTAAGAGGGAAGAGCTGATTCAAACTCACCATCTCACCTTCACTCTGGGTCATACACTCACTGTTTGAAATATTAAGCAAAATTACCAGCACAATTTAAATTGTTTTGTTTCAGGTTTTTCCAAGAGTGCTTAAGTTGCATTAGTTAAGTGTGAGGCAACTCCACTATGCTGGAGGACTAACGGTGAGTCACAGTCTTAAAGAAAGGCTGCAAGAATCTCTAAGTCTGCTAAAAAGTTCCCTATACTGCTCCTTCTGGAGTCCAAAAGTATGAGTGAAGCTCTGCCTTGTACTGATATTTGAAATGGTCAGAAGCACGTTTACTTTTTATTCAAGATGGTTACAAATTTCTGCAGAAGGTAGATAAATTGTGGAAAATTTTTACATGTTCTGATTTCTTAAAGTTCTTTGGAGATCAAAGACTGACGTTCAGGCTAGGAATTACAGGGAGTTTATTAAAAATTCAATCATTACGATTAAAAAGGATAACTCATCACCTCCTACAGTAACTGTTCTTTATAACTTCTCAATTATTTAAACATGATCTGACATTCTTGAAAGATCTAAAGGCTTGCATCTTACACGGGTAACAAAACTATGTGAGAGAAGGCAAGAAAATCCTCTTTTCTTACATTAAATGACAGGAAAATATGGCAAAGAACTGTGTCACTTGAGAAAAGAAAGAGAGCATGGCTAAATTTAATCTAACTTCACACCTCCCTGGATCCGGTTAGTTAGCAAACATGCTCAAGTTCTTGTCTGGCCTCCCAGATCATAATATACTGTACTCTCTGCTTCTCCTATCAACAAAAGGGAAGGGATTTGAGTGCTGTCCCTCAACAAACAAAAGCAGGTTCAAGTCCAAGTTAGTGCTGTCTTTAGAGGGATGTCCATTTTTCTGATTTCGTATTTTCTTTTCACAAAGAGAAGGCTCCTGGTTTCTATTCCAAAGATCTTTGTAGATCTTTGGAATCAAAGAACACTAGAGCAGAAACCATGAGATTTGTAATGTCCTCTTAGGCTGTCTTTCCACAATCCCTCACTCTACAAATTCAAACACAGACACCAACATCTCCTAATCACACCAACATGTAAGGCACAGTGCACGCACCGTAGACCCCACATTATGGGTCTGTGTGTAGCTGCCAAATGACCCAAATACACAGTGACCAACATCAACTGTGCCCCATCTACACTTGCCAAGACTGCACTCTCACTCTTTCAAAAATTCATGAAGTTTAGCTGCTGTGGTTAGCATAACAGCAATAACAGTACAATCAGCTGTGGGTTTGCATGAATGCTACCTCACATTAATTCACTGGGTAAGAAAAAATACATCCTTTTTTCCAAGTGATATCACTGCAACCTATTTATAATTACTAAGTCACTCACATACTTAACTCCACAGAGCTAATTTTTAGCATAAGCTTTTATAAATCTTTAGCTACTTACCACTGATCTTTTACACTCAAAAAATGAGTATTTCAAAGCTTTGCAGTTTCCTTCCTTCAGACACTGCCGAGGGGATTTTCCTTCCTACGACACATAAAACAATATAAATACTATAAATACCTGAGAAATTTTCTCACAAAGTACAAAATAACTGTCCTTCTGGAAATAGTTCTTTTTTAAAAAGTTAAGGAAAAGCAGAAAACAGTAATTTATATAAGAAATAATTCATAATTCATTTTGACTGTTGGTACTTAAGAAGAAAAGGAGAGAATGCAAAAATGTGTAAAATAATTTTGGGGCACTTTAAGGGTGCCCTTGAATTTTTGAAAACACTGGTTTCCATGGGATACTTTTCTTTAAAATGTTTATATAAAAATCTAGAAACTGCTATCTTCAGCTCCTTATGTGTAAGAAAGGGAAAGAGTAAAGGTGAAAGTAGTAACGGGGTTTCTTCAGGGTTTTTAAAACTTTTACACTCAAGAAGTCCTAAAGACAGAGAAGAGGGACTTCCCTGGTGGCGCAGTGATTAAGAATCCGCCTCCCAATGCAGACGACACGGGTTTGAGCCCTGGTCCGGGAAGATCCCACATGCCATGGAGCAACTAAGCCCGTGCGCCACAACTGCTGAGCCTGCGCTCTAGAGCCCGTGAGCCACAACTACTGAGCCTGAGCGCCACAACTACTGAGCCCACGTGCTGCAACTACTGAAGCCCACGTGCCTAGAGCCCGTGCTCTGGAACAAGAGAAGCCATGGCAATGAGAAGCCCGCGCACCGCAACGAAGAGTCGCCCCCCCTCACCGCAACTAGAGAAAGCCCGCGCGCAGCAACAAAGACCCAACACAGCCAAAAATAAATAAATTAATAAATTAATTTAAAAAAAAAAAAAAGACAGAGAAGAAAGTAGTGTGACAGAGAGAGAGAGGGAGGGAGGAAGCGGGGTGGGGGGGGAGGGAGGGAGGGGGAGAGAGAGAGAGGAAGGGGGGAGAAGAGGGAGGAAGGGGGGAGAGAGAGAGAGGAAGGGGGGGAGAGAGAGAGAGGAAGGAGGGAGAGAGAGAGGGAGGGGAGAAGGAGGGGGAGAGGGAGGGAGGAAGGGGGGAGACGGAGAGATGGAAAGAGGAAGGGGGGAGAGAGAGGGGGAGGAAAGGGGGAGAGAGAGAGGGAGAGAGAGAAAGTGGGGAGAGGAAGGGAGGGAGAGAGAAAGGGAGAGAGGAAGGGGGAGAGGGAGGGGGGGAGAGAGGGAGGAAGGGGGGAGAGAGGGAGGGACGGAGGGAGGGAGAGGAAGGGGGGAGAGGGAGGGAGAGAAAGAGGAAGGGGGGAGAGAGGGAGAGAGAGACAGAGGGAGGAAGGGGGGGAGAGGGAGAGAGAGAGGGAGGGACGGAGGGAGGGAGAGGTAGAGAGGGAAGGAAGGAGAGAGGGAGGAAGCGGGGATAGGCAGGGAGAGAGAGAAAAAGGGACGAAGGGGGAGAGAGGGAGGAAGGGGGGAGAGAAAGATGGGGAGGAAGTGGGGGAGAGAGGGAGGGTGGGAGAAGGAGAGAGAGAGGGGGGGAAGGAGAGAGAGGGGGAGGAAAGGGAGGGAGAGGGAGGAAGGTGGGGAGAGGGAGAGAGAGGGAGGGAGAGGGAGGAAGGGGGGGAGAGGGAGGAAGGGGGGAGAGGGAGGAAGGGGGGAGAGGGAGAGAGAGGGAGGGAGAGGGAGAGAGGGTGTTCACGTGAGAGATCAGGAATGCTGTAGTGGTGATTGGGAGGGTTTGTTCCGGAAGGTATTATCAAGTGGCTTTAAAGTCTCCAATTACAATATCGGTTTAATGCAAGCAAGTTTACCTCCAACACATCTCTGCGTTTTCCCACCCCCTACTGCCACAGTCAAGCTCTCTATTCTGAGAAGCTCACTGAGTAAGAACTGGAAGAGGAGAGTGAGATTTTAACAGAATTTATATATACTTGGGAGGGAAGATCTGCCTGGGCCCAGTGTGAAATTAACTGGTCTTTAAGCAGTGAAAGCTCATAAGAGCTTAAGAAAAATGGATTAAACCATTCCCTTTCTGCCATCAGGACAGGACAGTGCTACAAGAACACATTCACAGGGGAAGTGCTTATTTCTGACTCTTAACAAATAAGACTTTAAAAATCACACTTGACAAACTAACTGCAAAACTAGATTAAGAGCTAAAATTTAGTAGTATTTTAGTAGGTAAACATGGGATAGAAATGACTTCATTATCATATCTTCATTATCTTAAAATATTTTGAACAAATTTACTGCCATAAATTGAACTTAACACAAAGGCACTTAAATATATTGGACACAAAGAAGCATCTACAGAAAGTGTATTTCACAACTCAAAGAAGCAAGATTAAAATTTAACTACTGCAAAATTTCTTTTTGAACCCCCTACCCTACTAATTTGTCTAGTAACTAAACACACACAAGGACTAATTTATTAAAAAAAAAATTCAGAACTGTCCTAGCTCAGTTTAGCAGGAGGTTAAAAAGTAAATACAAGCTATTCCTGTGTACACAGGGCTTCAAACAGCAGGTAGGAGAAGGTATACACGTGCTAATGTTCACTGGCAGTGTGAGCAAGTCACAAAGCGGGGGAGGTAACTGGGAGGGGGCGAGGAGGCAGGGAAAGGCGCTGAGGGGGTTCCCGTTTCCCAGGGCTGTAAATGCATAAAACAACATCTGGAAAAAGGAGACTGAACTTGAATTTTCTGAATCACCTGAGGTTTAATGACATTAAACTAACTTGCAATTCATGAGGGAAAAAAAATCAAAACCTTACATTTTATTACTGTTAAAGAAATAATAAATGAATAAAACATATACTGCTCATAAACTTTAGCTTTATGCAGTGCTTCACGATATAAAGGAAGATCGTGAAATCTTCCTACTCGAAGTGAATTCCAATGCAAAATCAATCAAGCAATTTTGTCTGAGAGTAAAAATGACCCTGTTCCACGTTAACTTTAAAAGCTCAAACAGCCCCAGTTAGGTGCCCTAAAATCTCAACAGCTTTAGTGCTGGTTCTCAACATTTCAGAAAGATGTTAATGAGGTCGGCTAGAGTACTACTTAAGTAGAAAGCTCTGGTGTAACTAAAATTTCACCTGCTCTTCATCTTCAAGGATTTCCCCTCAAGCAGATTTTGCCACCCCGACTCCACCACTGCGATCACTCTCCAAAACCTTTATTTTGCAAGTGCCAGTCACACTCCTAGTTTTTACTGTGAAAAAAGCTATAGGGTACCACATCTATGGCATTCCTGATACCCAGGAACCTTGGCCACATTCCAGTCTTTACGTCTGCTTGGGCCCTAGATTTGAATTGTCATCTACCATCAGTGAATCTCAAAAGTGAGCCAGAACAGAGTAGCAAGCTTCTCTGCACTATTATGTTCCTCCCTCAAACTCTGTAATGAGGTTGCCCACATGAACAACGTGGAGATAAAAGACTATAACTATACAAAAGACTGTAATTTATAAACTGATGCTTCCCCAAACCGTATCTGAGATGCCACCTTTTTCACAAGCTTTCAACCCATACTGTCAACTGCCTACCGGGAAGATCCACCTAGATACTACACTTAAGAGAGAAATATTACTTCATCTTCCTCCACCTCCACCCCTAATGGCAGATTGCTAACTGTCCCCTTAATATTCACTCTTCCTTCTGAGTGGGGCATATGGCTGAGCTAGATTTCCCAGCCACCTTGCAGCTGGGTATGGTCATGTGACTAAGTTCTAGCCAATGGAATATGCAGGGAACTGAAATGTAAAACTTCTGGGTTGGTCTGTAATGAAAAGTGGCTTGCCCCACTTTCCTCCCCCATGTTACTAGGCCTGATGATGTGGAAGCAAGGCAGTCTTGGACCATGAGTGAGAGAGTAATATCCTAACTCCCATCACAGCACCTGACACCACTGATCAACAGTGTTTAGGTCAATGGAAGACAGAGAGGATCAGACTAGACCCTACTTATAGGCAAAAGAGAGAATTCTCTATTTTGTTTAAGCCACTGTTATTCCGGGTCTCTGTAATATTTGTCTGAACCTATAACCCAACTAATACACTCCCAAGCTTATTTGCCTTCTGAGGTCAAGACTGGTGATTCCCAAACATGGCTGTGTCCAAGAATCAACCTGAGACACTTTTAATTTATAAGGGAGATGGGGAGAGCAGTGGAATCTGTACTTTTAAGCTCTCCCCCTCCATCTCCAGGTGATTCTGATGAAAAGTCAGCAGGTCTGGAAGCTGTTAACAGAGACACAAGGGAGATAACTTGTAATTGAGTTCCTTGGGCACAGTTTCAACTCCCAGGAGTCAGAATCCTAAGAAGTTTATCCAAGAGATGCCTTTTGAATCTGCTTTTTCCTTCTCTTCTCCAGCCCCACTGGAGTTTACATCCTTACCACCATTACCCTGAGTTTCTCTGAGCCCCTACAGTTCCTTGGCTATCTCTCAGTGCAGCCCCAGAACTAAGTATTTTATGTTTAATTCCTCCCTAAAGTAAGGTCTAGCAGCTTTGCACGTGGGTTAAAATTGGCAAGGAGAGACTATAGCATCATCTGCCAAAAGATCAGATTAATTTCTTTATTCAAGGAGCTGAGGAATCAAAAACCTTATCATAAATGAGGTGGCCATACACAGCAGGCATATACCTCAGCAAACTCCCCTTGGTCTTGAGTTCCTAGTGGGGAGGGCTGGGCTGGAGCTGCCAGTGACACCATCCGAGAAGGTAGGATATCCGCCTGGATTTGCATAACTCAATGTTTTGCCTCAGTATTGCCATTTTATAGTCCAGTTGAAGTGACCATTCAGGATGAATTTAACACAAACTGTCAATGCACTTCCATTTAAGAGACTCTTTATATGAAAACACCACGTTTTCCTAGTTGACCAAATTCAGCAACAAAAAGGCCAAATACTCAGTGGGGAAAAGCAACATCCGTGCGATGTGTCCGGGTCATTACCTCTGCCTACACCTTCCGAGCTTCCCAGAGATCCAATTTCTACAATGTGTCCCATTCATCTGTATGTCCCCTCAATCAGACTTGGCACTCAAATGTTTGCTAAATCAATCAATCACTGCAAAAAACCAACTTGGTGTTCTCCCTGCCACCAGTATCCTCTTCCACTTCCAGAGTTTCTTTCCTCAGTCCTACTCTGTGCCGGAGCTGCTCACTGTGACACACAAGGGCTGTCACCCATGGCAACCGTCCTCTCAAGCCTCCTGGCACATTCCCCTTCCTCCAGCCCAGCAGGGTACCAGCTTCTTGTGGGCCTGCCACATCTCCCTGATTCTGCACGTGCTGTTCTTTCAGATTCCCCCCACAAACACCACAGCCTCCACTCCTTTACTTGATGAACTACTACTCAACCTTTAAGACTCAGAGCAAATGTTACCTCCTCCTGTGAGAAGTTTCCAAATTCTCAAGCAAAATAAGTTGCTCTCCACTGGGTGCCCGAGGCATTTTGCTCCTCTACTCATAAAACAAGTATTTACTGAATGCTTACACAGCCCTTGCCAAAAACAGTGAACCAAATGTAAAACATGAATCAGCAGAAACACCAATATAGCCTCATGATTGATGTCCATTTTCGGACAGTTGTCTTTTCTTTGAAATAAGGGCAACTTTCTGAAATTACATCTCCAAATGCAAAAATAATTGCACCCAACGGATTGCCCTCTCATCAGGCCTTGGTGATCGGAAAAGGTACTTGTGCTTTGATTGGGTTTAAGGCCAGAACCCAGGTTCCCCAGTCGACTTTGAACCTCTCTGCATTCACATTTGGCTCCTGAGAAGACCTGGGGCTGTAGTGAAGGAAAAACAGGAGAGCAATAGCTCCCATCACAGCACGTAAAACCACAAGATCCACGGTAGGGGGAGCAAGCTACAAAGTGGTGAAAATAAAGAGCTGCCTCATTTACAACTTACGCAGGAATGCACAGAACTCAACTCAGCAACACGTTCAAACCAACACAGGGTAGGCAGAGAATCTATTCAGCCACCACTGAACACAGAAAGGAGAACTTACTAGGCACTACAGTGTGCCAGGTTCATGTAATTACCTGCTAATTTACTGATTCTCATTTTCTAGGGCTCAAGAAACCTTTCTTATTCTCCTTTATGCCTCCAGAACCTAGCAGAGTGGCAGCATTCCGTGTTTCTCGACCTGAAATGGTTTATAACCTTTACAAAAACCCAACGGGGCGGCACCGTTCTCTCCAATTTCACACCACTGGGAAGTGAGGCTCTGACAGTGGATTCGCCCAAATTCACTAAGTTGGAGCTGCGTTCGACACCCAGGACGGCGAACTCCGAGGCACTTCTCTTGACCATCACAGCGGCCGGCCGAGAGCCCTCCGCCGGCCCCGCCTCCCCGCTTCGGGCGTCGGTCACCCGAGCGCCCGGCCGCGCTACCTGGAGCACGCAGTCCGACTGCAGCAGGCACGCGCCGAGGTCCTCCTTCAAGCCCGCGCACGCGCCGCCCTCCGGCTTGTCCTCGTAATAGCGGGGCATGACTGCGCCTTTCCCCCGCTGCTATCCAGACCCGCTCCAGTCCGCGACGGCCCCGACTTGACAGGACGCCAGCGACGCCGCGGCGGGCGGAACCGGAAGCCGGTAGCCACCACTTCCGGCGGGGCCCGGGAGGCCGCGCGCGCGGCGGAAGTGGGTCACGTGACGCACCGCGCCGCGCCCCCAGCGCCAGCGACGTTGCTGGGAGGGAAGTTGGCCCCGCGGCAGCTGGGTTCGGCTGCTGTGTGGCGGTGGCGGGTCAGTTTGGAGCCGGTGGAGGCCGCCGCGGGGCTCCAGGTGAGGCCTGCCGACCGCCCTGTCTGCGCGCGACTCGGGCTCGCCCGGGGGCCGTTTCCTCCGGCAACTCGCGGCCCCACGTCACCCGTCCCTGGAGTGACCGCGCCCGGGTTCGGCTGCTCGGCCTGCGGCGGGGCTGCCAGACACATTCAGGGGGGCTGGTTACAGTTGAATTTCAGATACCAGCGAGGAATGTTTTCGTATGCGTATGTCCCACGTAGTGTTTCGAACCTGCTGATATTAAAAATTACTCTTGTATTTGAGATTCAGTTGTAACTGGACGTCCTGTGTTTTTATGCTAAATCTGGCCGCCCTACCCGAGGCCCTGGGCCGGCGGGGAGCCGTAGGAAACGTCCCGGAGGAGGCCTGGGGAGTGGAGCCAGACACTGGGCTGCCGGGGCGGGGCGTGGGGGCCGGACGGTGACCGGCGCTCCCCTGGCTTCAGACTGGTTGGACCGGAACTCCCACGCTGTCGTTCCCCTGCTGAACTAGTCAGGAAGTAAAGCACTATGCATTTGAGTTCTGCTTTGTTTTTACATCACATAGTCATGAACGAGTTGCTTGCTGGTCATGCGCTGATGGACCTGTGAGATAGGCCATTTATTTTACCTCGTCGGGAACGTCGTTTCTGTTTGGTTTCAGCAAAGGCTTTCTCTTAAAGTCTTGATGGTCGAGAGCCCACATGACAGGTGGAATTTTGAGCCAGACTGCCTGAGTGCAAATTTTGGCTCCATCAGTATCACTGCCCCTGCCGGGGAGTGGGGGGGAAGGGGGAAGCTGAGGATTGAGGGAAGTGAAGTGTGGGGAAAATGTGGACCCTATGAAAGTGTTATTATGAAGGTTCAGAAGGGTGTGGGGTAGCCCTTGCCTGAAGTGCAGTGATCATTTCTGCAGCCTCAGAACCAACTCCACTCGCTTTTGAGCCCTGCCTCTACGCAGGGATTGGAGCCGAAATGTAAGGTGACTTCTCTCGTAACTCACAAGAGGGGTGCTAGTAGCTGACAGTTTCTTCAGATGACTTGTAATAGAATTTTTTTTTTTCTTCCATCTAGGAAGATGTTACCGAGTACTTCAGTGAATTCCCCAGTGCAGGGGAACGGGGTATTGAGTTCCAGGGATGCGGCCAGACACACAGCTGGAGCAAAACGCTACAAATACCTGAGGAGGCTTTTTCGTTTCCGGCAGATGGACTTTGAGTTTGCTGCCTGGCAGATGCTCTACCTGTTCACTTCCCCACAGAGAGTTTATAGAAACTTTCATTACCGGAAGCAGACAAAGGATCAGTGGGCCAGAGATGACCCTGCTTTCTTGGTCCTGTTAAGTCTCTGGCTCTGTGGTAAGTGTCTGTCTGCAGGAGAGTTGAAGAATAAATGAGCATTTCAGGTTGGGCTTGTCATTTGGAGAATCTTTTGTTATCAGCATGTTGTGGGTCACAATTTGGGGATCTCTGAAGCTGTTTTCTTCCTCTCTGAAGCCTCAGAAATCTCCTCACAGGAAAGAAGGTGGTATTCTTCCTGATTTTAAAAGTCCCAAGCAGGTGCCAGAGTCAACTGTTTCCTCAGAACTTTCAAAAGCAGAGGACAGAGTCACTCCATGTCTTTTAACTACCATGATAAATAAATTGATACCCAAATGCAAACTTACTGTGAAAAAGGACTACCGAGGTTGGAAATTGCATTTCACCATCAGGCCAATCCAGAATGAGAGTTCTGAAAGTACCAATGTGAACTAGAGAAACTGCTCTTAGTTCTCCAGTAGTGCAGTGAAAGGGTCTGAGCCGTCTTTAGGGTGTTGGATTTTTTTTCACCTTTAACTAGACTTAAAAATACGTGAGTGCTGCTTGTGTTCTGAATGCTGGGGCTACCCTGGTGAACCACAGACAGACGAGGGCCTCCTCAGTAAACTTCAGATATCTCAGTGGTAGTTCTGTGTTCCAAGGTGGTCTGCATTTCTTAATCAGTTACATCTAACATACCTTTGGGGTTTACATACCTGTCTTCCACACTAGAGTGGGCATCTGAAAGGCAGAGACCATGCCCTGTACCCCTAGAATCTAGCAGAGTGCCTGAATACATCTTGTAAATCTTTCTTTCAGTGTCCACTATAGGATTTGGCTTTGTGCTGGACATGGGATTTTTTGAGACGATAAAGCTGCTCCTTTGGGTTGTATTCATAGACTGTGTAGGCGTCGGTCTTCTCATATCAACCTTAATGTGGTAAGTACTGTTAACTTTGGTTCTTTAGATGCTGCTGTAGAGCCTCCATTTGCTTGCTTCAGAGAGTAGCTGATGGAAATTGAAACAAGATAGATGAACTGAAAGCATCAATTTTGGCTGCCAGGATTTTTATACCTTGTCCTCCTGTGTCGGTACCTACATCAGAAAATACTCTAAGGGGATGGTCTGCTTTGTCAAAGCGCAGCAAATAAGTGAATTGAAGTAATGATTGTGTCATATTAACAAAAATTTTGATTTTGCAAAAATATTATGCAGTTAGCCAATTCTGCTTAAGCTGTCTGGATGATGGCACAATATTCTGCTGCCTTTGCCAGTGGGTCACTTCTAGAGGTATAAGATGTAGACGATTATATTATGGAATCTTACTTTGCATCTTTGACATGAAATGAAGTACACCTGAAAAAGGATTGTTTTGGTTAAAATTTTGGTGTCTGTCTTCTGAGCCACACACGTGGGTTTTATTGACTGGGTTCTCAGTCTGACTTTGTCTGGGTTTACTGTAGCAACAGTAGTGTACTGAGTATAAATCTGGTGTTTGGTTTTTCAGCCTTCTCCCTGATCAGTGCTCCTGTGGGGTTGGCAGAAGGGGTGGATGTGTGGGTGAGCTCAGCAGGGGGCCGGAGGTGGTGGTCATTGTATGTCAGAAAACACTGGAACCTGAGTCACAGAGAGACCTGGGTTCAAATGCCAGCTCAGTCATTTACTGTGTACTTCTTAGCTCCAGTCTTCTCTTTTGGAAGATGGAGTTGATTATTTATGAGGTATTTGAAAAGATTGTGGTATGAAAAGCACTTGGCATATAGTCTGTGCTCAATAAATGGTAGCTGTTAACATTTTAAGCAAGATTCTGAGACGCTAACCTCTGATGATACCAACCTGTTATTTTGCTTTTTAATTTCTGACTAGTCCAGTACAGGTCTTGTATGTGCTAGGTAGTCGGAAAATGGAATGCATCATTAACCTAAGATTCTAAAATCTGGCCTAAAAAGAATACCGCTAACCAATGTAAGTCACGTGTTCATTATCAAGCTATCCAAGGGAAACATGCTAGGCGAAAAAATTTCAATAAATAAGGCTTTCAAACAAATAGTTTGTAGCCGGCATTCTGCCTTGAATGCATTGCGATTCTGCGATCTGGAGGGTCGCAGAAGCCGGGAGTTTAGTACCTTTAGTGTGAGTCTGTATCATAGTTTGAGTTCATTGGAGAAGGACTCAGTATATTTTTGAGAACCTACATTGCGCTGTGAATTGTGTGAGGAACTAGAAATAGAAATGCGTGATTCCAGTCACGCCAGGGGCGCCACAGAAGCCAGCATGAGGAGGTATTTGGGCAGATGGGGTAGCTGATGCCTGGCACCAAGTGTGAAGGCAGAGAGGTGTGGAACAGCGTGCCAGGTATGGGAGCACAGGGGGCACTGGGTGGCTGGGGAGGAGATGGGAACAGAGAAATTGGCCCTAAATACAATTTAGAGAAAAGAACTGGACTTTAGCTCATAGGCTGCATGTGGGAGTAGGAGGGAGGGGGAGCGGTGGGGAGCTTGGAGGCTTTGAAGTAAGAAATACGATCAAATTCACACTTCAGGAAAAATCCTGTCTATGGCAGTGGAGACGGAGGAGCTGGAGAGAGTGGCTAGGCTGGATACAGTCGTGGGGTCTGCACTGGAGCAGAGGAGGCCCGGACTAGTGCGGTGTCACAGAAATAGAGGAGGGTAGGGAAGAGGAGGACCCGGGGCCTCTGGGATGGCCTGGGAGTTTTGGGCTTAGGAGTCAGTGGCCGGTGCAAGTGAAGCATTCCATGTTGGACATGTTGAGTTCAGGAGGCTTGTTGATAATGAAGTGAAGGTTCATTGGCCACTGGGGTAGGTAACTAGGAAGCTGCAACAGTCTGGCCAAGATGAAGACATGACTGGCATTATTAATACGGAGGTGGGAGGGGAGCACCGCAGCTGTCTTTGAGCGCTCTCAGAAGGCGTGTCCATGTTCTAGAGGTGAGACTCGGAAGGAGGCCAGAAGCCTGGAAAGCAGCCATTCAGGGGCTAAGCAGAGGGGTAGGGGCAGCAGCAGGACCCCAGAGTGGGAACTTGGGTAGTGGGCTAGATGCTTATTCCATTCGTTTTAATGGCACAGGTTCTCGGCTCAAGTGGAAGGTGTTCTGGTGAGCTCGTTTGCTCGATCAGAGCACGACTGTCTTGCCACTTTCAGATAACTGAGTACAGGACTGCTTTATTAGTACTGTAACACCTTCTCCCTCTTGTTTCTTTCTTTTTTCTATTTTTATTTCCACTAGGCATAGCATTTTCTTAACGGTATCCTCAAAATGAAATCACATGTGGAAGAGTCCATTGAATTTCCACAGCTGTGTTTATAATACAATGATCTTTTTTGTTCTTTTCCTTTGACAATCTTTCTGTTACCTGGATGTCTGTCTGCTCGTTCGTTTATTAGTACTGTAACACCTTCTCCCTCGTTTCTTTCTTTTTTCTATTTTTATTTCCACCAGGCATAGCGTTTTCTTAATGGTATCCTCAAAATGAAATCACATGTGGAAGAGTCCATTGAATTTCCACAGCTATGTTTATAATGATCTTTTTTGTTCTTTTCCTTTGACAATCTTTCTGTTACCTGGATGTCTGTCTTCTCATTCGTTCGTCATTTAACGGAACGATTAGGCCACGCTGTGGAACAGAGACACCAGCTGAGTGATTGTTCCTGTGGCTGGAGACACCATTGGCCCCTCTCTCTTTACTGGTTCCTCCTGACTCCCTGACCTTTCCACGGGGGAGACCCAGGTCCTAGGCCTTGGACCTGTTTTCTGCGTTCACTCTTTGGGTGATCGCATTTGGGTTCGTGGCTTTTAATATCATCCACACACTGATGAGTTTATATCTGCAGTTTGGACCTCTCCTCTAAACTCTAGACCTTCTATACTTCTTACTCCAGACTGACAGGCATCCCCACCTCACACCTCAGTCTTCCATTTGTTTAAGGCCAGAATCTCTCGGTCGTTCTTGACTGATCTTTTTTTTTTGTACCCTAGCACTCAAGTCTAGCACTAGTCTAGTACCTCTAGTCCTGTTGGCTCTGCCTTCCAGCGGTTAATATATCCCCATGTCAGCACCTCCGCTGCTGCCACCCTGTTCATCTCCTGCTCGCAGCAGCCTCCCATCTGCCTCTCTGCTTCCACTCTTGTCCCCAGAGTCTGTTCTCAGGCCGGCAGCCAGAGGAACCCGGTCAGTACAGTAAGTCAGACGTTCTGGGAACTCCACAGTGACTTCTTATTCCACCAAGAGTAAAAGCCCAAAGGTCTGACAGTGGCCACAGGCTCTATAAGATCCAGCTCCCGTTTGTTTTCGGATTCCATTTCCTGCGTATCTTCTCACTTGTCCCAGGCACTCTGCGCCCCTCCCCCATTCCTCAAGCCTGCGGGCCCCTCTGCCACCTCCCTGTACCCACCCCCACCTCTGTGCTTGGACTCCCCTCTGCCTGGAATGCTCTGCCCTGGGGGATTCTTCCCATCACT